>NC_090056.1:5265361-5570501 GCF_038355195.1 Osmerus mordax | reverse complement strand
CATTCTTAAACTTACTCCACCCAACCTTTCTTATTTATCCTCTTTTCCACTGTCTCTCAGTTGTTCTTCCCCACCTCTCCTTCTTTGGCCTCTCTTTCCCTTGTCTGTCTATTTCTCATCCTTCCTTCCCCCTTTTCTCCTCCTAACCTAATATTTTGAAGTGTCTATCGCCATGGTTACCTGTCTTTCTCCATGTCTGTCTTGTTGAGTGAAGTTTACTGTGTGTGTTTGTTTGGTTGTCACATTAGAGAACTCACAAAGCTCAGACTTTGTAAGGGAATTTCCCACAGTCTCTTTATGTCTGTCGTTTGTTCCATGGTGGTGTATTCACATGACAGTGAGGTGAAGACTGAGGAAAAAAGAGGCAGAGAGAGATTGTTGAAACTGAACTTTATTGTTCAATTTCTTTGTGCAACGCCACACCACATTCTTTGGATAAGTATAGAATAAGTGCATTACTCAAGGGTACAACAGCTGTCGTTGACAAGAAGCTGAGTTTCAGATAAGGTTAGTCGCCTGCCAGGGAGAAGGTTTGTTTAGATCTTGGTTGGAGCTGGTAACAGCTTCAGTATGGTCCCTGTGGTGCAAGTGGCTGCTGATTAGAAGCCTCACCAAAATCCCCCATCTTCATCTCTCTCTCTTCTCTCTCTCTCTCTCTCTCTCTCTCTCTCTCTCTCTCTCTCTCTCTCTCGTTCCCATTACTCCTCCTTCTTTCCCCTCTTCTCCTTCTCCTCTGTTTCTCTCTCACACACAACTTTGCCTTGAAGACAGGAATAGCCATCCCTCTATTATACTTCTCCTCTGATGGAGGGATGAAGGGATGGAGTGAGAGAACTACCATTGCTGCTGTAATTTGGTGGAGATGCCAGTGTTTTTGACTTGGGTCGGATGTTTGCTGGTTTACAAAGAGTGAGGCAAAGGAATGCACATACAGGCCCATACTTTGGAAAGCTGATATGGTGATTCCTCCCTGACTGACTGACTGACTGGCTGACTGGTGACTGGCTGACCACTTGACTAGTTAAAAAGCGAACTGACTGCTTCTCTGGCTCCTTGATGTTGACTGGGAAAGGAGACTTTTAACAGTGTAGGATCTGAACTTCAAATGCATTGACCAGTTAGTGACTGAAGAGTGAGCAACGCCAAACACGAATTATGAGACGAGGAACAATGAAAGTATCAAAGATACAGATATGATCTCTTGCTAAATCTCTCTGGGGCATGAAGGTCAGAGGATGGCAGTTTATAGGGAACTCAAGCAACAGGTGTTTTTTCAAATTGAGGCATGCTCTCAATCAGAAGGCAAGACAGGAGTCATAAATCAGTCAGGCTTAGCCTATCAGAAGGCTTCTCTCAGCCAAGGGCCCTAAATACCGCTGACCCTAAACGCCCAGGCTCTGACTGGCCCATAGATGGTCTCCTACAGCTACTGACCACACTGAGGAAAAGATGGCCTGTACTGCACAACTGTCCCTCCACAATCAATGTGAATCAATACAGAGAAATACGGTGAATGAAACCAAGAAGGCAATTAATTATATCATATCATATAATAATAAAGTATTACCTTGTTCTCCCAACTGGGATTCCTATACACTAATGGAAACTGAATTTTGAGAAACTGAAATTGAAAAGTGAATTTGGAACTTTGGTACAAGTTGAAAGCAATAAGATTATAAACCATTCTATTCCATTTCAATTGTGCAATTTCTAAATTAGCATACAACATTCACTTTGAAAATTTCAAATTTCATGTAAAACACTAAACAATCTAAAAATAAATCCCGCTGTGTAGAATTAACTTTGTACAGTAGAGTTGTGTGCAGTATTCAATAACACGTGACCCTCCAAAGCCAGGTAGTGTCTGAATGGTTAAACACAAAATACATTTTTGCAGTTTATGTGCTTCCGTTCTGGCTTTCATGTGTGTGTGTGTGTGTGTGTGTCTTAAATTCTGTCCATCTCCTCTGGTTACATTCCTCTAACATGGTCATAGCCAGTGGTGTTTTTTAAAAGCATGGTATAATTTGGTGGCTATTTTTACAGCTGAACCCAGACTGAAGCCATGCTGGGTTTTCAGATGTCCAAGCAAGTCCACATAAACTGCAAAAGATTATGCCTGTTTACCCCTCTCGTTTTTCTCTCCACCCTTACTTCTCTTGCTGAATCCATAACTAAAACACTGACACAGAATTTGGTCCTGTTATTGTGGCCTGAGGTCTCTGTGGGGAGTGAAACTGGGGGGGGTGAATGTTTATATCGCCATAAACACTTGACGTTCTGTGTTTGAAATAGTTAGCCTAAACCTAAAGAACCGCAAATACATCCAGGCCGTCGTCCAGGCGATAAGGGGCCTGTTTATATATGGCCAGGGAAACACGCTTGACCATGACTCTAGTCAAACTGAGATGTAACTGAGATAACCAAGATGAGGTGCGATGCCACTACAGAATAACCCCAATTTGATCAAATCCTTCGACGTCATAAATCGTCATAAATATTCCGTAAATATCCTTTAAGGTTTTTTTCATCTACTGTTTTCAAAATCAAAATTGTGGTCTCCTGTATTCGCGAGGTTATGGATGTGGTCAGCTTGGGATGAAAATATGTTTGTGTACATCGTTTATTTACATTCTCTAGGGTGTGTAAACACCACTGCACTAATAAAGGCTGGCAATGACTCTGTCTGGCTTGCTCCATTCCCCCCCAGTCAGTTATATTGGTGAGAGTGTGTTCTTGGTACCTTGGTGTGCTCTGGAACACTTTGGCCTAAAAAGTAATATAATAATGGCTGTTTCTTCAGCTCTTCTGAAAATCAGGAATGCGGTCAGTGCTGTTAAGGCAAACGTTTAACAATTGATTGTTTGAATGGTCTGGGCGAAGTGTGGAGGACGTCGACTAGGGAAACACACACGCACACACAGTCACGCTGGTAGGTAAACACATACGCTGACAGACGCACACAGCCTTTTGAACAACGTGTCCAGGGATCAGGACAGGGATCTGTAAAAGGGAGGCATTTCCGACCCATGTGGAACCCACTTGGAGACTGCTGCTGTGGTTCCATCAGTGGCCCAGCTGAGCGTCCCCAACGCAGCCCTTTGACAGGGAGACCAGGACATATGGCGGCCTGGGTTTGGCATTGCATCTCTCTCTCTCTCTCTCTCTCTCTCTCTCTCTCTCTCTCTCTCTCTCTATCTCTCTCTCTCTCTCTCTCTCTCTCTCTCTCTCTCTCTCTCGCTCTCTCTGTCGCGCTCTCTCTCTCTCTCTCTCTCTCTCTCTCTCTCTCTCTCTCTCTCTCTCTTTCTCTCTGTCTGTCTGTCTGTCTCTCTCTCTCTCTCTCTCTCTCTCTCTCTCTCTCTCTCTCTCTCTACTTTCCCTTTCATCATTCCCTACCTCTATCCCCTCCCCATGTCTGTTATCTATTTTATTCCTTCACCCCTTTCTTTCGCTGCCACCCCCCCTCTCTTTCCTTCTCTCTGTTTCTTTCTTCTTATCCGGTCACTGTTGTTCCCTCTATCCCAGACCTGGAACAGTGAGAGCTCAGAGAATACTTGATAACAAGGACCTCATGGTGTGTTGATAGAATTAGTACATTTCCTTTTGGAAGTGATGTATCGAAGGTCATTAGACAGAACTTGACAGGGTTAGAACCATGATAGGATTAAGGAGGTTTATGATGACAAGAGGAAAGAGTTCCTGGTTTGGACATTTTAAAGTTCATGATTCTCTAGATGATGGTTGGTAATAAGTTCGGAAGGCTTGTTTTATGGATGAATCACATTAAACTGTTGTTTGCTATTGTTTGGATTAGGGTTAGGGTTAAGTATGTGTCAATTATACTGCAGATCAGGGTTACTGCAGAATAGGACACATATTCCCAGTGACCTCAACTGCCAGGAGGAGTTTATGGTCAGAGATGACATCATGGAGTATGTCTGTTCAGGCTTGTACACACACACCCCACACACACACACACTCACTCACTCACACACACCTGTGCCTCTCTTCTTTCTAACAGACACACACACACTTCTTTCCTCGCTAAATGAATGGTTACAGTGTTTAACCTGGGATCCAAGTTAACTTTTTCCCCTGGCTACTGTCGGCTCAGCCGTGATTGGCCAGTGAGCAGAGCCTTGCTTTCAGGGAAAGGGGATTGGTCCGGATCTGGCACCATCTAGTCATCCTCATCCTCCTCACTCTCAATGCCTTTTTTGTTGGCAGACATGTTGTCAATACAACTCCCTTCAACACAGTATTATTCTTCAAATGTGTCATCAATGTGTGTGTGTGTTTGTGTAACACTGTATAATAATAGATGTGTTTAAATTGTTTTAATGTGAGGACACACATTTCTCCATTTACACCTTTTCACTCACTCTCTCTTGTTTGTACTTTTTTCATTTCACCTTTTGGTAACTCTCTCTCTCTCTCTCTCTCTCTCTTTCTCTCTCTCTCTCTCTCTTTCTCTCCAGGTGTGCATGTGAAAGATGCTGGCCCACTCCTCCCTCCTGCTGTTGCTGTGCCTGGCTCGCCTGCCCTCCCCCACCTCCGCCCTGCCCTTCGAGCAGAGGGGGTTCTGGGACTTTGCCATGGACAGCATGGACGGCGGCGGGATGATGACGATGATGAGGGATGAGGAGGAAGGCTCGACCATGGAGGAGTTGCCCCCGCCTGAACTCCCAGTCTGCCCCTTCGGCTGCCAGTGTCAGCTCAAAGTGGTCCAATGCTCCGACCTGGGTGGGCTGTCTGTGTGTGTGTGTGTGTGTGAGTGAGTGTGTGTGTCTGCGTGTGTGTGTGTGAGTGTGTGAGACTGTACTGTAAGTTTGTCCGTGTTCCACAGATGGACCTGAAATACATCTATTATTCAGATTCTACGGCATTCTACAGCATTCTACAGCATGTCATAAAGTACCCATGCAGATGTGTGTGTTTGTGTGTTTCATACGTGCCGTTGTTCTATTTTGCCGGAGTGCACTTTACACAGGGGGTATTGTGATATTTGGTGATGGAAGAACAAACAAGTTTGGTAAGAGAAGTTGTTCTGAGAGCTAATTTGGCCAGGATAGTCTTGTATGACTTCCCTGGCCAGGGAGAGAGAGAAGCAGAACTTTCTGTTATCGGAGAAATTCTGAGGGATGTGCGTGTATTTTGATAAAGAATGGCATCTCTTTGAGGGATTTTGTGTTCCCCGACATCGTGCGGGAGAGGAAGGAGGAGGGGGAGAGAGAGACAGCGAGAGACGACGAGGGGGAAACGAAGCGAGCGAAGAAGCGAGCAAAGGAGGAGAGACGAAAAGAGGGAGGAGGGAGGAGACACTTTGATGGGAGGAGATGAAAGGTTTCTATGTAATTTCCTCTCTTCGTTTTTTAAGGAGCTGTTTCATGTTGTTCTTGGGACACGCACAGGATGCCTGACGGAAAGAAGGGCAAAGATGGAGCAGAGGAGAGGAGGGCTTAGAAATGTGGAGGCTCGGTGAAAGAGGAGGAACGAAAGCCACGTGTTGATGTGTGTACAGTGTCTTTAGGGCGGGGGGGGGGGAGGGGGGGGGGGGGGGGGGGGGGTAAGGAGTTATTTGTGGTCCACTCAAGTCAATACAAGTAGCTATTTTAACTTGTGTCATGGACTTGTCATATTGTAATGGAGTCACTGAGATCACACCACAGATTCCACTTTTTACTGCGATTTGAGGAAGTGATTTTTCCCTTTTATTGTGAGAGTAGAATATGACATACAGTCAATGGATACCCCCCCCCCCTCTCCCATTGATTTGTGTGTGTTTGACAGTGGATATCCCTTCTTTCAGCCCAGTCGACTACAACAGCCTCCCAACACAGGCCTGGAGGAGCGTAAAACGACGAGCACTTCTATCAGACGCTCGTTTGTCTCCCGATGTTTTATCGAATCTTTTTTTTTTTTTTTTTTACAAGCTAGCTATGGATTTCTTGTCTGAGACTCTGACTGACTGAGTATAAGTGGAAGCATATCATTAGCAAGATGTCAGTGCTTATTTAAAACAGATGTATATCGGCTGTGGTGTCTGTTTCCCTTCAGTGTGTGTCCTGTCCGGGTGTTGAGTGTTTGTGTAGGACCGTATTTAAGGGGCGCTGGGGTTTAAGCTGGGGCGGTGATGGGCCCTGTCCCGTCAGTTAGCGGTCAAAGTGTGGAGGTTTGTTGGGGGCCGTGTGGGAAAGAGTGGTGGTTTGGGGGTTTGTCTGGGAAGGCAGGGGCAGGGAGGGGGGGAAGGGGATGGTTCCAAGTTCCGTTCCAAAATGTAGTGGAAGTGCTGTTTGTTTGTGTTAGGGGTGGAGGGGCGGGGTGGTGCATCTTTAACATCTGTTCCATCTAGTAAATGGTGAGAGTCACTGTTGTGGTAATGTGCTGCATGATAGATTATTACAGTAGAAAAAAGTAGAACAGAGTATGGTAGAGTTGAGCAGAGTAGTGCAGAGTAGAGCAGAGCAGAGTAGAGTAAAAGAGAACAGAGTAGAGTAGGGTATGACAGTAGAACAGAGTAGAAAAGAGTAGAGCAGAGTAGAATAGAACAGAACAGAGTACATTACTTTGACAGTGCATGTCCCCCCCCCCCCCATCCGTAAAGCAGAAACCTCGGTGTCTGGAACTACCAGAGTGACTGTGGATGGTTGTTGGGTCACCAGTAGCAATGATTTAGCAGCATTTGGACCTGGTAAAAGCTGGCAGTAGCTTAGTCTATTTAAGATGACCTGACAGTGGGGACTGACTGGCTGAGAATTGAAGCACACACACATATACACACACACACACACACACACACAGATGCACACAAACATATTCACACACACACACACATAGTTTTGTGATGGTCTTGTTAAAACAGAGTTGGTTCAGTTTTCCTAGAGTTTCCCAGAGAGTCTGCATTTCTCAAGCCTCTTCGTTTTACATAACGTGGGAATATTGGTTTCAGGGGCTGGTCTTGACAGAATGCTGTACAATTCTTAATTGCACATTGTGCTAGAGGATGGGATGCACTTTAATAACCCAACATGTGATTATTATGACACATTTGAAGGTTAAATAAATACTAGGGGCGTTATTGTGCCAGTAGATTTTCAATAGTGTGTGTGTGTAGGTTGTTGGAGGGTGGGGCCAGATACAATTTACTGCCATGTCTTTAAACTCCTTTAAAGGCAATGACTTTGCTCTCTCTGGACTAGGGTGTGGTCTCTGATGAAGATATAGAAAGCCAGTCATGTTTTCCTACAGTAGGTCAGCTTGTGTTTGATAGTCACATTCTCTTAGTGTGATAAATGCTATGTGTTTGTTTGTGATTGTGAGTGTTTGTTTGACATGCATGTGTGTGTGTGTACAGTATGAGTGTGTGTGTGTGTGTGTGTGATGGTGTCATGGTTATGCACTGCTATATATCCACACTAGATTTGATGTAATTTTGCTGACAGTGCTGAAGTCATGTCCTCTGGGACAATGAAATCCAAACCATCTGGACTCCATCTGCTGTTCCAGTCTGGGTGTGAGGGTGTGTGTGGCCGCATGTGTCGCAACATGTGTGTGACTGTGTGTTTGTAACTGGCTTATCCATTTTTTTTCAGCATACTGCAGGCTAATTCCCTCAGAATGTCTAATAGGCTTGTGTGTTATAATTATAAATCTTTGCTTGTACAGGGATATCAGATGTCACTACTGACTGTGTGTGTGTGTGTGTGATGGGCCTGCAGGTCTCACAGAGGTGCCTAAGAACATCCCCTCTGACACCAAACTCCTGGACCTGCAGAACAACCGCATCACTGAGCTGAAAGAGAATGACTTCAAAGGCCTGGCCAACCTCTATGTGAGACAGACCAGCCTCTCCCTCCACATCTCTCCCAAAGGCTTCTTTCATTGTCTCCTGTCTGCCTCCCCCCTCCCTCCCTCCTCCTTCTTCTCCTCCTTCTGTTTACCTCACTTATTTCTCCCTCTCTTTACCGAGTGCCGTACTTGATTTTCCACCCACATCTTTCTCTTTCACTTTCTCATCGTTGCCCACCCTCTCGCTCTCCCTTTTTCTTTCTCTCTTTCTCTGTGCCTCCTCTATCTCCCTCCCTCTCTCTCTTCTAACAATCTGTCTTTCTTTCTCTCCCTCCTCCTCTCTTGTTCCCCTTCCCCCCCTCCCTCTCCATCTCCCTGTCTTTCCTGTGTGGATTACTTGTGCTTACGCTAGGCTTTCATGCCCTGGGAGCCAGAAGGGGGATTTTCTTGCTCACGTCCTTTCCTCTCTACCAGAGAGACTCGTCTCGTTCACATCCCTGCGTGCAGGAGAACACACCAAGAGCAATATTGAGCCTGGCGGGAGACAGAACTCCCAACACTGGACAATGGCATCTTTATTACGAGATGTTTTCTTCAGCCATGTCTTGTCCTGTCCTGTTCTGTACTCTGCCTGCATACCTGCCTGCCTGCCTGCCTGTCTTCCTGTCTGTCTGTCTGTCTACCTGTCTGTCGACCTGTCTGTCTGTCTGCCTGCCTGCCTGCCTATCTGTCTGTCTGCCTGTCTCCATGCTTGTCTGTCTGCCTGCCTGTATGTTGGTCTGTCTGTCACTTTTCTGTGTCAAAATGAAAGGCTGTGATTCACCGTCTACTCTGGTGCTCAGTAGCTTCTGTATGCAAGAGAGGAGCAACCAAACTCACTTCCTGTACTCTCTCTTTCTCCCTGCGCTGTTTCTCGTGTCCCTTTTCCCCCTGTCTTCATCTGGCTCTCTCTCTCTCTCCTGATATCTTGTTCTCTCTCTCAATCCAGGGATTGTTGACATAACACACGATAGCCCTCATACTGCCAAGAGTACAATCAAAAGTGGTAAATCAGCAGTAATTACAGATGTATCATGCTCTCTCTCTCTCTCTCTCTCTGTTTTTCCCGGACACCTTCCCCAGGCCTTGTCCCTGGTCAACAACAAGATCTCCAAGGTCCACCCCAAAGCCTTCTCCCCCCTCAAGCACATACAGAAGCTCTACTTCTCCCGGAACTTGCTGACAGTGGTACCCAAGAACCTGCCCCCCTCCCTGGTGGAGCTCCGCATCCATGATAACCGCATCAAGAAGGTGGCAGAGGGGGCCTTCTCAGGCCTGGGCAGCATGAACTGCATAGGTCAGCCCCTGCTTTCTACTCTGTAGTCTGAAGTCTGGCCACGCCTTGTGTGATTGATCGATACAACTTGATTATTGCGGTGCTTGACTGCAAGTTTTTTATACAAATCAAGTCGTAACTGACCTTATTAGTTTTCTCCATTAGCTAATGATTCGAATTGGACTATATTAGGCTTGAAGTAAAGGGATAACAGCCCCCAGTACAGCCCTGGAATATAATTCAGTGCATGTGCAATTAATGGCAAATTGTATTGCTGTCCCATAGAGGACTCAGTATAAACAATTGTTTTTGTACATTGATTGTGATATATCATTATAATTCCTTTAGGGGAAATAGAGACTTTAAATGCATGCAGGGCTAAGGTGTTAACCCCGGCCCGATATTAAGGTTCTGACCTAGTGGCTGTCTGTTGTAGAGATGGGTGGAAACCCCATCCAGAACAGTGGATTTGAACCTGGCGCCTTCAAGGGACTGAAACTCAACTATCTTCGTATCTCAGATGCCAAGCTTACTGGGGTTCCTAAAGGTAACTGCACACACACACAAATTATCTGTGTCTCACACACACACTTGTTCCCTCACTTGGATGTGTGTGTGATTTCCCCCCTCTAGACCTTCCAGACAGTCTCCATGAGCTTCATCTGGACCACAACCAGATCCAGGCTATCGAGCTGGAGGACCTGAGCCGCTACAAACACGTGTACAGGTACACACAAACACACATACAGTACAAACACGTGTACAGGTACACACAAACACACATACAGTACAAACACGTGTACAGGTACACACAAACACACATACAGTACAAACACACACCCACACACACAGATCAACCACTGTCCATTCTTTAAGGCTGTTACGACTGAAAAATACACTATCAAGGCCTTTACTGGCACATTATTGGCCAATAGTGCCACTCAGTGGTGATTGTCGGCACTGTAAATAAACGGCATTGCAATTACCTTTATTCCTCTTTTCTCTTCTTGCCTCTTCTTTACTCTACTCTACACTTCTCCTCTCTTTTTCCCTCCCTCCCTCCCTCCCTCCCTCCCTCCCTCCCTCCCTCCCTCCCTCCCTCCCTCCCTCCCTCCCTCCCTCCCTCCCTCCCTCCCTCCCTCCCTCCCTCCCTCCCTCCCTCCCTCCCTCCCTCCTCTCTCTCTCTCTCTCTCTCTCTCTCTCTCTCTCTCTCTCTCTCTCTCTCTCTCTCTCTCTCTGTGTTTCGCTCTCTGTCTCTCTCTCTGGTTGGCAGGTTGGGCCTGGGCTTCAACCACATCCGTATGATAGAGAACGGCAGCCTGGCGTACATTCCCCGTCTGAGAGAGCTGCACCTGGAGAACAACCGACTCACTCGTGTGCCCAAGGGTCTGCCTGACATGAAGTACTTACAGGTGTGTGTGTGGGGTGTGTGTGTGTGTGTGTGTGTGTGTGTGTGTGAGCTTGTGTAAGTATAAGTCTCTTTTACATCATATTTACCGTACTTAGTTTTGTATGTGGTACCAAGGTGAGCACAGTGCTACTGTACAAGCCAAGCTACGTCCACCCTCAGCTAAAATCCTGTTCCCTGCCCCGCCCCGTTCCCCTCCTATCCCCTAGGTGGTGTATCTCCATTCTAACAACATCAGTCAGGTTGAGGTGGACGACTTCTGTCCCCGAGGCTTTGGGATGAAGAGAACGTTCTACAACGGCATCAGCCTCTTTGCCAACCCTGTGCAATACTGGGAGGTCCAGCCCGCAGCCTTCCGCTGTGTCAGCGACCGCTTGGCCATCCAGTTTGGCAACTACAAGAAGTAAAGAGAGCCAGAGAGACAGGGAGACAGAGGAGAGGAAGGGATGAGGAAAAAGGGAAGAAGGGGAGAGGAGAGAAGAGAGAGGAGAAAGGGAGTGGTTGACATGATTGATGTTGTGAGGGGAGGAGAGAGAGAGATGGGGGGTATTGGTTAAGGAAGAAAATGATTCATAAAATTGACATGTATTTGATTCTTTTTATATTTTCGGGAGAAAGAGAGGGGGAGAAAACAAGCAGAAATGAGCATGAAGTGAAAATGTTAACCTTAACAAAGGAACCTTGAGTGTGAAAGATTTCTGTTGTTTTGAGTCCGACACCGCTGATTGGACCATAAAATATAAAAGAGTTTTTGTTGTCAGGGACAAAACACAGATCTGTTTTTTTGTGGTTTGGATTTTCCGGAGAATGGTGCTTTTCCCTTTTGTGAGATTATAAAGAACAGACATAAAGTATGCAGGTATTGAACATTTGTGAAACACTTCATTCCACTTTTATACAATAGGTTTTAATGTTTTAGTAGTTATTATTGTAAATCATCATTTTGGTGAAGATTATATACATGCAAGCAATAGATACGTTATATACAGTTTTTATCTAAACACACTTCTTGTGTTGATTTTCGTAGTTGCATTCCATCCTTTACCTTTGTAAATGTTGAAGCTACAGTGAACGACATTTCCAGGCTTCTAATCATGGTCAGTTTCAAAGAATTTTGTTAAATCTGCAATTGTATAATTGGTCTCCCACATGAGGAACTAGGTGGTATTGACCCAGATCTTTAACATCAAAAGTCTGTCAGTTTTCCAGTAATTACTTGGTCTTTGGCACAGGAAACTGTATCATCCACCTTCCTGTGTGGACGTTGATTTGTGTCATCAAGCCCAGCACATGGTATTATACTGCACCTTTATAAAGGAATCAACTTGACCTGCAGGACTTGACCAGTAACCACATGGACACAGAGTGAGCAGTTCCTTCCTGTGCTTTGGGGCCAACAGGACTCTGACTCTCTTGGTTAAACACATATCATCGCTCCTGTCAACAAGAGCAGTGTCTGTGATGCTTGATGTTAACTGGGTTCCATGAGGAGGGTGGAGTTGCCATTAATGCTATACTGTATTCTGCCAAGCGGCCGCATGTGAGAATAAATATCTTCAAACTTGACGATTTGTGCGAAGCAGAGAGAAAGAGAGAGATTGAGAGAGCAAACGTGCCCCTAGTTTTGGAGGCTGGTGTGTGAGAAATAAAAGAGAATTACAACCGTTTCTGAAAGTTTTGAAGTATGTGAAAGGGAGATGCATTTGTGTTGGATTGGTTGGTTGACTGTGTTCTTGATGTAAAAAAAAACCCAGTACAATCACTAAATGCAATGATGGATGGAATGTTTTATCTACACATATTAGTGTAAAGAAACAGGGGAGAGTGATATGTAAAAGTCTCCTTTAACGCTGTCTGATGTCTCTGACTAAACATTAGCGCATTCTTCATACACACACCATTCCATCCACAATCAGCTGTTGGCGCATTTTCAATTTGCCCCGCAAATCACGTCATCGCACTGGCCGACCACAAGTCTCTCCGAGGGGCAAAATGCTAGGCTACAATGTGAGAGATGGACTGTTGACATCGGACGGATGCGGCCGTAGCGGTGCTTTTGCGTGAGAACAGCCCGATGACCGTGGGTTCTAGGCTATGGGAGGATTTCGTCCGTAAGATGAGAGATTACGAAGAACAGTCGATGTGAGAATCAGGAGCATCTGGACTATACTGTGTGTGTGCTTCTCCTCGCTCGGCCCAACCGATCTACCATCAAAGCCGGGGGCTGAATTTGAAATGTCGCAGGAATATGGGGGTGAGCCGAAGAGCAGAAATCACATTTAGGTCTTTAAATGTAGGCTGCAAACGCAAAATATACAATATTCAAATGAAACCATTTATAAAATCGAGTGAATCATCTGCAGACATCACAATATTGTAACTATATGCGCGTTATTTCTTAACGATTGCACAATTATTCTTTTAGTTAGCCTATTTGTTATTAATTGCATTATAGATCATATTAATTGATTCCTTCACCTGTCAGTTTTGTCGTCTGATCTTGGAAACTTGAGTAGCCTATTTGCACATGGACGCATTGATTCCTTTGACTTTGAGACCAGCCTCATTAATGTCATATTAAAATGTTACAACTGTAAATAAATAGGCCATGATGGTTTTATCGGTTTGTACACCTGTCTGGAAAACAGAAAGTATGGTATTGGACTTTATTTGATATTCGTAAACCACAAAAGTCGACGGTCGCTTTAGGGATCGGGGTAAAAGTTCCTTTATAATAATATATAATAATCAAAATGTCTAGGCCTGTATATTTTTTATGAAATCACAAAATATTTTATTTCGGAAAACAAAGAGTGTGAAGGTAATATCAAATTAATGCTGCTAAATGTTAATCCAGCAAATATTTATCATTGCTTATCCTACAAAAAAATGAATGAGCCAGATATGACGACATTCAGAGTATAGCTCACTACTAATTTCTCTGTTAAAAGGCACAATGACAGGAAGAGTAAAAAAGAGTCAAACTAAACGTTCCCAGCTTGACAGCACCAACACACAAAAACTCAAATAAAACTCAGATATGACAATTGTAGGCTAACATTGCACACACACAGACAGTATTACACTTTTTACAACAATACTCTGTGGACAGTGTAGAATCACATAGTTTAGATGTAGCAAAAATGAATTACTCATTCAGTATGCAATTTTAAGTTATTATTGTTTTTTTTACATTTCTTTTGCAGTGACTTGTCTGGTCTTGAGACAATGGATGTACCTGCTTGGCTACATGGTTGCAACCTCCCATTCATAGTCATGGATACCACCCTCTGAACTTCCTGAGGCTCCCCATCCTCATAGCCCTCCCCACCCCTCCCTCTGTCTTCCCTTCTCCACCTCCCTTGCCTATCCTTCCTTTACTTTTCTCTATATTCTCTCCCTCCTGGTCTTCTCTAGTCTCTCTGTGTTGGTCACTCTATCTGTCTCGAACACGCCTACACACACACACACACGCACACACACACACACACACACACACACACACACACACACACACACACACACACACACACACTCATTTAAACACACACACAAGCAGTCAACTTGATCTTTTCTCCCCCCCCCCCCCCCCCCCTCTCTCTCTCTCTCTCTCTCTCTCTCCCATTCTCCCTCCCCCCCACCATGCCTTGTTTTGGCCGTTCTCTGGACTCCCCATGCACGCTGGCCCTCCTGGTGGGCTTCCAGTTTGCCTTCGTGCTCTACTTCTCCCTGGGGGGGTTCCGGGGGCTCGTGTCCGTGTTGGTCCACACCATCGAGCCCGAGTTCGACTACTCGCGCCCCCACGATGTCTACACCAACCTCAGCCACCTGGGGGTGCTGTCGCTGCCTGTGGCCCACACAGGCACAGGACCCCCAAGCACAGCAGCGCCTTTAAAGGACTGCCTGATCCCTTCACCGCTGCTGGGTGCGTGCGCGTGTGTGCTTGTGTGTTTCTAGCAAGGGTTTTCCATTAGGGACGTGTGTGTAAGTGTGTGTCTCTCTCTGCAGAGTAATGCACAGCAGTGTAAAGGTTTTCTCCGGTTTATGCGAGACTATGTGTGCGTGCGTGCTTGCATGTGTGTAGTCGCCTACAGTACATTTGTGACCCGTCCTGTTTTTCCCAGTGTTGTGACCAGAACCGCATCGTTTTCATTGTTCTTTTTTGGGTCTCCTCCAGTGGGCCCCGTTTCTGTCCGTCTGTCCTCTCCTCTGTCCCTGGAGGAGATCCGACAGAGGAACCCTCTGGTGTTACCGGGCGGACGCTACCGGCCGCCGGACTGCGAGCCCCGCCACCACACGGCCATCGTGGTGCCTTACCGTAACCGTCAGACTCACCTCCGCTCTCTCCTCTACCACCTCCACCCGTTCCTGCAGAGGCAGCAGATCCACTACAGCATCTATATCGTGCACCAGGTGTGTGTGTGTGAGTAAGCGTGTTAGGAAGGGTTTGTGTGTCTGCCCTGCTGACTTGTCCTTTTCGTCTCGCTGACAGTAACCCCCCTCGCTCCCCCTACCCCCCCCCCCCCCCCTTCCCTCCCCCGTGTCTTCCTGTGTTGCAGTGGGGGAACGCCACCTTCAACCGGGCCAAGCTGCTGAACGTGGGGGTCCGCGAGGCTCTGAGGGACGAGGACTGGAGCTGCATCTTCCTCCACGACGTGGACCTGCTGCCTGAGAACGACCACAACACCTACACCTGCCACAAGCAGTTCCCTACACACCTGTCTGTAGCCATGGACAAGTTCAGATACAGGTAGCTTACGCGCGTGTGTGTGTGTGGTGTCTGTGTGTGTCAGTGTGTGTGGGTTTGCGACATCTTCACCAACTGCACCTTCACATCTTCAGTTCCCGCACACACCTGTTTGTGACAATTGTACAAGGCTTTCATGTGCTTATATTTTATTTTTATTGTTGGTAAATCGAGATGAAATCTTAACAGAAGCAAGGATAAACTTTTTCCTCCACTTACCATAGTGGTGCTTGTGAACATTTGGCGAATTAAATAAGCTACTGTACAACAATGCTTCTAAAGCTATAGACATCTCAGAAAAAGCTATTTCTTACGTACACATAAAACATTTTTGTGAGGAATTATAATCGTATTCTCGATGGTTACTTGCCGCTGCAGATCTACATAATGCCATACATCATCCAAATGCGCTTGTAAGTTTAAAGTGAAGTATTTGTCCCCCTTAGGCTGCCGTACCCCCAGTATTTCGGAGGGGTGTCAGCGGTCACCCCAGATCAGTATATGAAGATGAACGGCTTCCCCAATCACTACTGGGGATGGGGCGGGGAGGATGACGACATCGCTGCCAGGTGAGAGGAAGTGGGTCTAGGAAAGACAGGAAGAGGAAGTGGGTCTAGGAGAGACAGGAAGAGGAAGTGGGTCTAGGAGAGACAGGAAGAGGAAGTCACTGTCATGTTCAGCCTCACCTGTGAGAAACATGGGGGTGAGGGAGAGGAGGGCATTCTGGGAGTGTTACAAAGCAACCTCCAGTCGATGTAGGTGAGGACTAGCATCATCACATACATTTGTGGCATGTTCCTCTCTCTCTCTTCCACCTCTTTTTCTGTTAACCTCTCCCCCGCTCACACAAGTGCATTTGTTGTTCATTTAACGTTTGCCGCTTCCGGTACTTTTTGTCGCGTCATCACTTCTGTCTGTGTTCATCCCACGTCTTCCATATTCTTCCCCCTCTCCACCACCAGGCCATGGCTGTGCCATGTCTCTCTTTCCTGCTGCTCTCTCTCCCTGCTGCTCGCACTTTCTCTCTCCCAGTCCTGACATCGACAGATGAGTATACTCACTGGGTGTGCAAGAGGTCACCATCAGAGCTCCTGGTTTGTATACAGGCAACACTTTTTTTCCGGAAGGTCCCTTATGATTTTGCAAACCAACTGCAAACAAACGTTGAGCTAGCCCTATCCTTCATGCTAAACTACATCAGCAAGAAAGAAACTTTGAAGTTGCAGTTGCTATATAGTAACTGTCTGGCTTGAGCAAAGATGCGATTCCATACTCAAACCAAGCGGGTGCTACAATGCACATTTTTACCTCAAGCGTACAGATATCCTGAGTCCAAATCAAACCAATCTAGGACAAGTCAACATGGGTTTGTACTTGTATCATTATAATATGCTTCCCCTGAGCTTAGACGTCAGCTACTTTTTAGTTATACTTATTTTTGTGACCCCCTAACTAGTTACTCTATTCCACAGTGTCTACATTTGACAAAATGGCTTTAACTTGGAGGGACCTGAGATGGAATGAGGGCATTCATTTTACTGTTCACTGTCACAATTTTTAAGCCTACATAAGCTTTACGTGTCGCATCATATTGTATGTATATATGCATATTGTACGGCTCCTTATCTGCATGCTGTCTACTGTGTTGTCTTGGTGTTCGTGCCCTTGTTTTGGATTTGACAATATTGTTTTGCAATAGAGTACAGTATTTAGTACTTGTATTGTGTGGTATAGCAGTGCACTACAGTACAGTTCAGTTTAGTACATTACAGTATAGTACATATTACCTAGTACCTATGCTTTACTGTGAGAAAACCTTGTTTTGGAATAGTATGTCTGTCCAGTAATGATCATGTCCTGTATCCTCTGTCTGATTCCTCCTCTGCCTCTCCAGAGTGCGTCTCTCTGGGATGAAGATAGTACGCCCTCCTGTGGCCATTGGCCATTACAAGATGATCAAGCATAAAGGTGACAAGGGCAACGAGCAGAACCCACGCAGGTATGAATGACAGGGGGCAGATGAGCATGTCACACACACTCTCTCTCACACACACACACACACACACTGGCAACCATACATAAACTGGATACACACACACCGTATCACTCTCTCCTCTCCTCCCTCATTGGAAAGGTTTGACCTGCTGAAGAGGACCAGGCTGAATTGGCGCTCTGACGGCCTCAACTCACTGACCTACGACCTTTTATCCAAAGAGCTGGAGCCACTCTACACCAACCTGTCTGTCAACATAGGCGACGACCCCCGTCTTCCCCTGGCCAAACTCCCGCCCCCTGTCCCCAAACACGGCGTCAAGAGAGCTGGGGGAAGGCCTAACTTCTCCCATCACGGCACCCAGAGGGAGGGGCAGATTGGGAAAGTGTCTTTGCCTGCCAATGTGACTACAGCCAAGCTTGTCGGTGAGCAGACAGACCCCGCCCAGTCTAAGAAGGCAGCGAATGAGACGACAGAGGAAAAGATGGGTGTGGTCAAATAGGAGCAGGAAACCGATGGAAATACGGGCCGCTTCTTCAAAGTCTTAACTGGCCGTGCTCCCTTTTGATCAGCGCCGATCAAAAATTACATTGATTGTCATCGAGTTTAGTCCTTTCACAGTAACACAATGGAGACACAGGAAAAGGGGAAGAAATCCACTTCAGACTACTGGAATGCATTCAAGAAAGCTGTTGGAACTGCCTTTCTGCTTTATGGAATCCTGTGTGTTCCTACTGTGAACGAAAACGACGAGCGATGCTAGTTAGCCACATCCGTAGGTGAACATCGAGCACTGTTTCCAACCAGCCTCAAAAACATGGCACTCAACCCTGGACAGCATTCAAAGTCCACCACAAGTCCTCGAAGCATGTATGTTGAATATGAAGCATTAGAAAGAGAGAGAGAGAGAGTGTGTGTTTGCTTGTGTGTTTATTTTAACTTCAAATGCCTGAATAACTCAATGAGGATTCAGACAAACCTCTCTCTG
Organism: Osmerus mordax; assembly: GCF_038355195.1. Classification (NCBI taxonomy): domain Eukaryota; kingdom Metazoa; phylum Chordata; class Actinopteri; order Osmeriformes; family Osmeridae; genus Osmerus; species Osmerus mordax. The sequence continues at coordinate 5,552,262 of NC_090056.1, read as the reverse complement.
CCATTCGGACACCAGGTTCGCAAACTATCTGCCCACTGCTGCTGTCAGCCAATCATATTCCAGCTGACTTTTAACTTCAGCCAATCTGCTCAGACGCTGCTGCTGTTGGTCCGCCCTACTGTGTGGGTTTGTGTTTCTGTGCCTTCTCTCTTTAACGTCCCATTTTATAGATTTGGATGAAGATTCAGATCTCATAAATTAAAGGTCTCAAATTGCTATTGGGGGAGGCTAAACTGATTCCAAATCTGTGCTAAAGTACCTATCTGGAGCAGCATTTTATATGTTGTGCAACGATCAGCTCTCTCACACTCCAGAAATGATCAGATGACTGTAGAGTTTATATTTCTATGAAGAAAAGTGTGTTTATTTGTTTACATTGATGTATCTATTTACTGTTTGGTGCCTCTTTAGATTGTGATCTTTTGATTTTAAGACAATCCGAGCGTAGAAGTGAAACTGTGTTACTTACCGATTGCCTCACAAAATAGATGAATCTCATAACTATCTTCATGCCTGCCAGATATTGTAGACTTGGCTATATGTAGTTATAGTTTGAATATATATACTGTATATGTACATATATTCTCTTTATGTGAATGAACTTGTGCTCACTGATTTTGGTGATTTTCCTTTTTTGTAGCCAGTATGAACATTTTGGGTTATACTGTAGACATGTGACTTAACATTTGCCAGTTCATGATTGTGTTTTGATATGAGAAAAGCTGCTGTTATGACAATGCACTTGGAAAGACATTAGGTGTTCTTTATTTCCACTATCCACAGCAAGGTGTCCTTGGTTCGTGCTATGGGGTTATATAAACCTTTCTAGTCTCTCACTCAATAGGCACCAACCTCTAAACATGGGGGAAAACATCTTTCACCACAGCGCAAAGGAAAGGAAGATGAACTATTACATTTAGACATGATGAGAGAGATTTACGATATGTGATTATGAGTCCCTTTAGTATTCATATACACATATTTTGTTTTCCATCTCTTCCATTTTGAATGTAATGTTCATACTAAAGCACTGTTGGTGATGGAAATGACTGCTTGGAGCATGTAGTAGAGGGTGCCTGTGTTGGTTTATATTTCCTGCTGCTGATGTGTACAGTATATCACATCAGTATATCACATCAGTATATCACATCAGTATTTCACATCAGTTCCCAATATGATTGGATAAGGGTCTAATAAGTACATCTGAACATCATATTTATGTTACTAGAATAATTCAAAAGAATCTGTAATATCTTGTTTTTAGGATGACTGATTATATCGTATTGTACAATAATTTGACTTTGACTTACTGTAACTTTTACTCATACGTAATATTACAGATAATAAGCTAATCTGAATGTATTTTCAGTCAACCACTGTTTGTACTAACTCTACTATACTATACTCAAGCGTAAACTATACTCAAGCATAAAAGTAAAAAAGTAAGGAAAGTGAGCTACATTTCATTTAAATGTTTAATTTATTTTACTTGTACCATTCTAGACACAGTACTATACTGCATAGTAATGTACTATACTAACAGTTAATAACTGTAGCTGTTCTACAGATTCTGTCATAAATACTGTGGATTTGATTGAACCTAATGATGGATTTTATACTTGATTGTACACCCAGAGAGCGATGCAGCAGGTATAAATAACGAGGGGAATGTACTGTGTGAAACACACTTCATATACAGTACAGTACAAATACAGTATTTGACCTTGGAATCCAATCCTATCATTATGTATCATGCATTATGACGACTATTATGATATTAATGTTCAGAAGCGACCAGTGTTCAACAGTATGGATCCAGCTCTTGATCCAAGTCATGTCTACACCAGTAGACATATTCCAGCCAACAAGTCGTATTCATCATAGCATTATAGACCGTTCGTGGTATTATTATCAGTCGAAAAATCGGAACCTTTTAACTTGAGAGTAGCAAACAGAACAAATAACTGTGTTGACAAATCTGTGTTGCTGCCGATAGTACAGTATTTACAGTATGTGCAATTAGCAGCACAACCTGCTAATGTTTGCCTACTGTATCTTTGAGAGTTAGGATACAGATAAATGGGGGCTACTGTTAAGCATTGTGCTCTTTGGTTGTAGCTGAATACCTACTGTTTGGTGGCATATCACTTTTTCAGTGTTTATGTAATTATTTCTGGTACATATCACTTGTTTGCAACCACTGACAGTAATCTTTACTAAATACTCTGATCAGACTAGTGAGTATTATAGGACATAGTGTGCTAAACTGGAGATTGTTGTATATTTACTAAAATAGCTAGTTTTATATAATAGCTAGAGATATTTTGATGAGAATGCATTAGGGAGATATACTATAGGCAAAATCTACCAAACTCACTTTTCGTGACATATCTTAGGTAATTTCAGTGCAATGTTTTTTTTTATGACGATAGGATTGTGGGAGTAGACGAGTAAACATTTTTTTAAGAACCTTTTGTATTCATTTAATGGTTATGCACCATGCAAGCAGAAGGATTGACGTGTGACATGTAATGTACAGTATTGGTTGCATCTCAGTTGCGTTTAGGACAAGTACATTATCAAGCTTTCAGCTGGATTAGCGTTGTAGTTGGTGATGACGTCCTCTGGTTTGCTGTATCCACTGGTCTGGTGCATGTCTGGGATGAGGACAGGTTGATGGATTGGTGTGTGTGGAAAGCAAGACCAGCAAAGTAGGCCATCCAAGACAGTCAAGGGACTATGACTTGTAGTGTGGATGATACATCTATGTAACATGACATACTGAGAGACAAACAGACCAATAAAACATCAAAACAAACAAAAAAGATGCCTTGTTTCTTTTCTCTTTCGTCCATAACCTGCCACTGGCAAGGAGTGCACATCCGTTTAATAGGTTTTAAGTTACACATCCATTATAATATTTTGCATTCATATTTTCTTTATTTACACAGATACTGCTAATTCAGTCACTGAGATTGCTATGGCATCAAATGATTAGCCTATCAGTGCAGCAGCTAAATGGGAAGTCACTAGTGCAAAAATGTTTTCGTTTGTATTTTTTTCACATCATTTTAAATGGTCGTGATTTAAAAAAAAATACAAAAGTTACACTCCCTTCCATTTCTTAACCCTAGTTGGTTTGATAAGCTAGCATTTTTATCAAGCTAAATTATCTAGGTGAACTAGGTATCTTGCTAAATCGCTTAATTCAATGACAAGTAGACCTAGGCCTATAGATTCCCGATAAAAAAGTATTGATAAAATGGCTTCAAAGTGATTTATTTTTATATACTTTTTGAAGTACAGCTGATCAGACCCCCTATTTTCTCTGAAACACAACTCAGAGATTCAACCTCAATGCAAGAAGGGTACCAACCCTATATTGTGGAGCATATCTGCAGGCTCACATAGCAAATCTACAAAATGTCTCTATGAGTCATTAATGACATTACAGCCTACATTATGTTTTTAGTAGAGGTGGTGCTGTATGCGTCTTTAAAGTGTATGTGTGTACTGTAGCTACACTTGTTCTCAGCTAAATGAATAAAGATATTTGCTCATCCAGCATCCTAAAAGCTTCACACACACATCTAACTTCTCTGTGATGTCCCTGTGTTCATTTCCAGTGTTGAGGTTTCCAAACAGCCCTTCCACCAGGATTCATGGTGCATCACTGGTTCCCAACAGTGAAAGTACTGACAACAAACACGGCAGCACCTCCCCTTTAAGCACTGCTTTTGCCTGCTTCTCTGCTAAAAAGCTATTCAATGGCATCGGTGGACAGTATTTAAACTGAGTAGGCCCTATGAACAAACACACAGCAATGTACCATCCAGGAGTCTACACCAAGGGTTCTAAATCAGATAGCAATGTCAGAGGCTGTTCTGTAGGTTGTAACGTACGTGTGTATTCACACATGACATACATCTGTGTCCAAATGATGACATCACACTGTATGTTCCATAACAGGCCATAAAAAGCAGGATTAGAGAGACAGCTAGAGATGAGATCATGCTTAGAAATAGATTTCTGTTTTTTGTGTTTGATCTGTTTCATAATCTCTGAGTCAGAGATGCATAGAATCACGACGCTGAATCTGCCCCTTTAAAAGCAAGGAGATGAAAGGGAAGTTCACACCAGTTCAAGGTGCTCAACGCACCACAATAAAATGACTCATCGACAGCTCCCAAAGTTGTTGGCCCGTCATTTGTACCGTGTAAAAAATAATCACAGATCTTTGTACGTCGATGTCTTTCTCAGCAGAATGGTGGCTGTTTGGACTGACGTGGGGGCTTGCTGAAGTGACAGGGCAGCAGGGGCACAGAGAGGTCTGAGACAGGCGTTAGTCTCCTCCTGTTAGCTCCTCAAAGACATGACTGACCTCTCCTATCCTGCAGAATCTGCGCGTGTGTGTGTTTTGCGTGTATCCGATTCGTATACACACACATATTGTATTTACGCATACTGTACCCGCATGTACGTGGCACGCGGGGTTAGTTGGGGAAGTCTGTAACCTTCTGAAGATTCCAAACGGATTTTTATGGTAATCATTCAAACATTTTTGTCATGAATACCACAAATACTCCTTGAAGTCCCCCTTTACCTAATCAGTCATGTCACTTCACCTGCTCCAGTGTCCCTGTCAGCAGAAGCACATACACGCAAACATGAATACTTACTCATGTACACACACACATACTTGCTTACACACACTCACACACACACACACACACACACACACAAACACACACAGTGCGTGTCTGGAGCAGGAAGCTTTTAATCTGAGAACGTCAGCAAATTAAGAGGGGTTAAGAGTAACCAAATATACAATTAACACATTAATGTCCCACTGCGTAAAACCTAACTTTAGAAGAACTTCTTTCCACCCATATATTTACTGTAATTACTATGAAATCAGTGTTTTGACATTTTTTGTGAGATATCTTTTTAGATTTCTTTCTATGTGACACCTTGACCAAATCTCGTATAAACACATCCCCCGAAAGTCGTTCCACTGTGGACGTTTTAACTCTTCTTCCTCAAACCACCGGGAGTCAGATGGCTGAGTGGTTAGGGAATCGGGCTAGTAATCAGAAGGTTGCTAGTTCGATTCCCGGCTATGCCAACCAAATGACGTTGTGTCCTTGGGCAAGGCACTTCACCCTACTTGCCTCGGGGAGATTGTCCCTGTACTTACTGTAAGTCGCTCTGGATAAGAGCGTCTGCTAAATGACTAAATGTAAACCAGGTCAGACTGAGCAGGGCAGAGCACCGTCACAGAAAAACATCTGAGCAGGATCCTGACGCCTCGTCACCGACTGACATGCTGTTATAAACAGGAAAACAGAAGCTGTCGTGGCTGTGGGTCGCTGGCACCACAGACACATCCCATCCCGTAGCAGCAGCAGTTCAGCTGCATTTCAGCTGTTTCTGGGATCCATATTTTCAGCCCCAGTGGTCAATGTCCTCTGCCCTGGGCCCTGTACTATTCACAACTACATATACATCAAGTACATTAATTCCGCTGTTGTGGCCGCACAGTGCGGATCTAGGTCATGCAGTAATTGCAGCTTGTTTTTTGTTGTAATCTTTTGCTTTTTTTTTTGCCGACGCTTATAATAATGCCAACATCCTGTCCTACACAATCTGACCTTGACGTCTTTCAGGTGATTTCCAGCGAACGCATGTGTACATGTGTGTGTAGGCGTGCGTGCACATGTGTTTGTGTGTGTGTGTTGTTAAGATGGGGTAGGTATAATGAGACACGGGGTGAAAGAGAATAAGCCGCTGTCTATACTTAGTGTTTGCCTGCAGCTATGTGGTCATGATAGAGAGATAGTGTACAGGGGGTGGATGTGGGTGTGCAGGCAGAGCGAGAGAAGGAGGATGACAGAGAAGGGAGGGGAGGACGAGAGGAGGAGAGGAGCCGGCAGGGGGGGGGTTTGGAGGGGGGGGGGGTGGGAGGGGGGGCTCTGTGACGCACGCTGATCCACTCTGCCGCGCTGCCATTGGCTGCGGCCGCCGCCAGTCGCGGTGACAGCAGAGGGAGAAAGAGAGGGGGCGAGAGAGGGAGAGAGAGGGAGAGAGGCGCACAGACAACGCTGGGGGAGCAGATTATGAAGCGGAGCTCGGCAGAGGCAGTCTCTCCTGCATTGTCTCGATGGCTGCACACGCATTCCTCCTCCTCCTCCTCCTCCTGTCCCTCACCCTGCTGTCTGCACTCAGCCAGCCAGCGCTCTCCTTCGATCAAGTGCCTGACATCCTCGATAGAAGGTAGTGCGTCCCATTGTGTGAATGTCTGTGCCTGTGTGGTGGTGGTGGTGGGGGGGGGGAGGGGGGGAGGATGGGGGGCGAGAGGCAAGCAGAGATGCTGATGTGTCATGAGGGTCTTTTCTCTCTTTCTTTCTCTCTCTTTCTCTTTCTTTCTCTCTATCCCTCTCTTCCCATTTGTATTTATCGTGGTATGTGCAGACATCATCTGAGGCTTCACCTGTCTTTACTGGTGATTTTGTTTACAGTTGGACGGGGTCTAGATTTGTCCCCTAAGGTGGCATGTGTCAGAAATTGGTCATCGATTTGGGGGCTGTTGTTGCTGTACAGTGGTGTCGGTCTGATAGGAAAGAGGTAAATAAGGCCAGGACAATGGGCCTGCAGGAGAGAGACCTAGCCTCGCAGTCTTGGAGCAGGTAAACAAGGATGGGACTGTGAGGAGAGGAGGAGAGAGGAGGAGAGGAGGCCAGGCATCGCCGATTGTCTTTTGGGGTTTTGTTTATTGATGCAGTCAGAGAGAGGGGAGGGAATTCTAGCCAGCCATGGGCTGCATCATGCACATGCGATCCTGCAGGTCAAATCGAAATGAAATATTCTGCTGGCAAACCAGGTACAGCGCTAGCACAGAGGAGAGAGACAGAGTTAGTCAGGATACGGAAAGTGCGTGCAAGATGTATCACTTGAACTGTGGATTTTGATTGACCAAGGGCATTGCAGTGCTAACTTTAGTTGATTCAATTCATTTCAGTTGGACTGGAAAACGTACTTAGAAAAGTACCTAGAATATTCTTGTGTTCATTGTGTGGGATGTTGCTGATAGTTATAAGACAAAACAACATGACAGACTCTCCAGCCTACCATTCAGCGCCACTCTACATTCCAACATGTTCTATGCACACATGCCTCTGAGATGCTTGTGGAGGCGTCTGTTTATGTACACAAAGCTAAGAAGTTCATTCAGAAATTCTAGGGCTGAGATTTCTGACAATTTACAATGGATTTTCTTCCGTTTTTCTATTTTTAGTACTTTTGATCACATGTTTAAGTCCTTAATCCGTGGACAGATATGTGGCCTACCTTTGCTTTCTCACAATTCACACTTGGTCACGAAGAGCAGAAGAAATGTAAAATGTGAGTTTCAAATAGTCACATCGACTCACTGTCCAAATGCATTTGCTGTCACGTTTATGCATTAAACAGTCCGACAACTCCAACTCCTACTCAGCAAGATGAAAATGCCTTTACAAAGAAGGGGCTCTCATTTCTGATGTCTCCCTTCCTGGGGTAGTACATCCAAGAAAAGGTAAAATGGTTGCCTCACATTCAGGAAGAGGCATAGTGCTATCTTGGCTACAGTCATTAGACTGGCGCTGTGGGATAGTGGCCACAACCAGAGTGACTGATGTAGAGTTGTGATGTAGAGTTGTGGTAGGATGCTGGTGGGGGTGGGGAATTCAAGAAGGAGAAGAAGGATACTTTTTTTTGGGAGGAGAGAGGCCCACTGATTTATTATTGAGTAATTGCCCAAAAAATACAGACTCTATCAAGTTTTTTTGACATGACCATACCATGAGAAAGAGGCATGACTGTGTATCATATACAGTATGAGTAAAATCTTCTACGAACCCAATTTGTACCCATTGTGCTACAACAGCGAATTCTTTTTTTGCCAAACCATTTTTTCCCTCTTATTCAACTTAAAAATACTCTCATTGTGAAGCATCCGCACATACTTTAAAAACTATATAGTCCTGTTATCCGAGTAAATCCCATTTGATTTCAAATTCATTTCAAGTTTAACTCCATTCAAGAAGAGATGCACGATGGGGACAAACAGGGCGGCAGGCAGAGGAAGACCTGGTGTGAGGCAGTCCTGGAGGCAGTCCAGGAGGCAGACAGAGGCAGGCAGGGAAGCAGATGGAGGAGAGCATGAATGAGGCAGACGGAGGCAGGCAGGGAAGCAGATGGAGGAGAGCATGAATGAGGCAGACGGAGATCCCTGAGAGGTTTAAACACCTCAAGGTTGACCTGGAGCCACGCCTCGGCCATTAAAACACCTCAAGGTTGACCTGGAGCCACGCCTCGGCCATTAAAACACCTCAAGGTTGACCTGGAGCCACGCCTCGGCCATTAAAACACCTCAAGGTTGACCTGGAGCCACGCCTCGGCCATTAAAACACCTCAAGGTTGACCTGGAGCCACGCCTCGGCCATTAAAACACCTCAAGGTTGACCTGGAGCCACGCCTCGGCCATTAAAACACCTCAAGGTTGACCTGGAGCCACGCCTCGGCCATTAAAACACCTCAAGGTTGACCTGGAGCCACGCCTCGGCCATTAAAACACCTCAAGGTTGACCTGGAGCCACGCCTCGGCCATTAAAACCCATGTTTACCTCTCGGTAAACACTTAGGACTTAATCAGAGATATTATCGACTATTATTGGACACACACACACACACACAAAGAATAAGACATCTTGGCATAGATAAGGATTTCGGTTTCCTGTGTCTACCTCTGATTTGAGGGAGAGAATCTGGAGAGGGTGTGTCCCTGTGTAAGATCAAGCAGAATGAGGCAGAGAAGGCTTGTTTACAGTTTGGTGTGCATCACACCTTGCTTGGTGGTGCACAGCAGAGCACTGCGCTGTGTGTGTGTGTGCCATATACTGCATGCACGTAGGGATGAGAGTGTGTGTGAACACGGCTCTGTTTCGGAGATCGCGTGTACATTGTTGTGTTTGTGTCCTGTGCCACTGTGGTGCGAGCGTGTGGGTGTGTGTGTGTGTGTTTTTCCGGTCAAGTTGGTGTGCGAGTTTCTTTGTTTTGTTTGCCTGTTTGTGTGTGTCTCCTGTACATCTCTGTGTGTGCGCCTCTGTGCGTGAGTGTGTGTGTGAGCGAGAGAGAGAGAGAGAGAGAGGTGAGCCAGGGAGTGGCTCGGGCATGGCTGTGATGATATAAAGGGCTGTTCAGCACAGAGGCACCGTGTGACAGGCTGAGCCAATGACAGGGTTGCAGCAGCCCCGGGTTGCTGACCTCGCTAAACTGGCACAGGAACAAACGGCTGGGCTTAGTTAGCATGCACACACACACACATGCGCACACACTCACATGCGCACACACACACACACACACACACACAAAGAAACACAAGGTATTTTTCTCTAGCTTATCACAGCCAGCTGAGGTCTCGGTTTGGGCATGTAGATGTGTTGTGTTAGTGTCCGTTGTGGTTTCTGTTTATTCCGGATGTTGCGACAAAGTTTTGGAGGAGCCTAGTGGTTGAGGATTCATTGTGAGAATTTACAATGCTTTAAGATTATGTACAAACACATCTTTTTTGATGATTTGCTTTGGATGCACGGATGGCCCAACCAACGTGGTCCTACCCTCTTCCTTCCCCAACCTTCCACAGTATTTATGAGTCTTAAACTGTCAATGCATTTCACATTCTTTAAAACAGGCCACAGGCTCACTTAGTTAACGACGCTGGGCTCATTTAACATATTGTATTTGGTGTCAATCACTGTTGTAGTGGTCGGATGTTTAGGGACTTGCATTCATAAATATGAATAAGGCTTGTAAATCAAACATGCCGTTCAGATGTCGAGTTTTATTGAAGGTCTGTGTCATTATACATCGGTTTATTTCATGTTTGGTGTCTGGGCGGAGGAACAGGTGCAGGTGATAAGTCATACGTGCCAAGCTGCCTTCTCACCCAGTACTGCCAGCTGCCGGCAGTACTCCGAGAACGAACACACACACACACACCCGTGCATGCTGTACACACACACTCTTGTTAGCAGTCTCACTCAAAGTTCACATCACATCATCCGTGGTATCACTTAGTCATACCAGATTATCTCCCGGTCATCACAGTGTCTGGCTGTCTTCTGGTTTGGGAGGACTTACCGAGTACTTGTAATTTGATTTAAAGTGAGGACACAGCAGCTTATTTGCCAGTGTCATTCCAGTGACCTGGTCCTAAGTCAGAATCAAAGCCACTGAGTGGGCAAGAATGAACTAGTTTCCCTACATGACACAGTTATCACAGACTAGAGAGAGTCAGCATGACTGGGTCAAAAAGGGGTCGGCGCGGCCTCCTTAAGTTTTAGTCCAGTGTAGGTAATGTATGTAGAGATGAAAGCACCATCAGATTTTATTCATGCTCCTTGTGTGAGTTTATACCCTCCAAAGCTGGTTAAGGTAGTGTCAGAAAGGCTGTTTTTTGGGAGCACCATTTTAGTGGCCCTCCGGAGCATAAGGAAACTACACTGGAAGTCTATTACAGCAAAGTTTCGCATGTGGAACTTTGAAGGGACCTTTTTGGTCTACAAATGAAGGTTCATGTATTGTAACAATCTAGCTAGAAGAAACTCATGAATTGAAAGTTTTATCAGTACACAATTATTTTTTCTCTTAGACATAGAGTCTGATATACAAATACTCTTTTTAAAATGCATTTTTACTTTACTTTACAGTACTGTGTAAAATGTACATTGCAATACTGTTCTATATTTATACAATTGACTTTATTTGTATTTTATCTTTATTTCACAAGTTTGTGAAAAAGACATCTAGCACGTGTCAGGGGAACATCCCAAGCCCATTGGAAAGAGTGACACTTTGGTTTGTCATTGTGCTTAAAGTTTGGGGTTCGTGGCAACGGGGCCACATTGGGTCGCCCAATGGGAATTTGACCTTGCTTGGACTGTTGCTTCCTGATTTCTGACGGAATAAAACTGGATTAAAGGGACAGAAGACAAAGGTCACATAAACCAAAAAGGACATGCCCAGGCCAATTGTTTAACAAGTAATTAACCAATTCCAGTAATGACAGCCCCTATCTCAACTTCAACTATCCTTTAATTCATGACCTTACAGTGATGTCTAATCCCTGTCCTTACTTTAGCTTCTCTTTCTTCAAGTGTAACTTCCTAATCCTAATCTTTAAACAGGTGGCCTGGCACTGGTTTACTGAGAATGACCCAGGTGTCTACCAGAGATAACCGCTCCAGACAGGCTGGCTTAGGAAACCCTGGCAACACCCTGCTTGCTCCCTCGTAGCAACAACCCTTGTTTACCACCAACTGCCTCTCTGACAATAGAACGGTTGTAAAATACAGTCAAATACGGTGGCAGTTGATAGCAGACTGACAGAGATGGAGAGTCTAAGTGGAAAAGGGTTAGGGTTACTGTACTGAGGCTTCCTGTGAGACACACAGTAGTTATATGTGTTTCTGTGAAGTTCCTGAATAACTGTAAGACCTGCAAGTTTCCCCAAATGACTAGCTTCTAAGAAATATCCCAAAACATGTGCCATTGTTTCTGCAAAATGTCCATGGAACATCACTAGTAATACTAGTTGTTTGCTGGTCAGTTGTCCCAAGGTTATGTGGGATTAGCACTTGTTCCCACGCCCACACAACCAGTGTTCCAGTTGAGTCCAATTACACTTGTCAGGTTAGAGTATTTCTGAAGCCTATTGCGGTGCAGCATTGGCGCCTATTTAAACCACCAGAAACAAAACACTGCTACGGAAGCCGACCATGACATGGCCAATAACGGATTCAAACTCAGGCCACGGAAGTCAGGTTTCAGTCCACGTCATACGCATACTTAACCTGTGTGTGTACGTGTAAGTGAATGTGTGTGTGTGCGTAGTCTCATGGTAAGTCCATTGCCACGGCATTATGTCTGATTACACAGTTAAAGGGATCTGTCTAGAATTAGACACCAGGGGTCCGGAAGCCATGCCTGGGAAGGCCCACACCAGCCTTCCCAGGGCCAAGGCCAGGGCCAAGGCCAGGGCCAAGGCCAGGGCCAGGGCCAGGGACAGGGCCAAGGCCAGGGCCATGGCCAGGGATAGGGCCAGGGCCAGGGCCAGGGCCAGGGCCAGGGATAGGGCCAGGGCCAGGGCCAGGGCCAGGGCCAGGGCCAGGGCCAGGGCCAGGGCCAGGGCCAGGGCCAGGGCCAGGGCCAGGGCCAGGGACAGACTGACCAACTAGTTAACATAAGGAATGACAATGGATATCTGTCCTTTGTGAATGTCGATCAGACCTCCTGGTAGGACTGTAGTTAGTCCACAGCATCTGAATCAAAACATCAGCTGTGGAGGCACGTGCATGTGTACATACTGATATCAATAGCAGCAGTGAGGGAGATGTTGTTTGGGAGGACAGCGCATATTTAGTGCTTCAGAGCAATTCTAGCAAACTCCCATGCATTTGCATTGCTAACAAGCTGATATGGGGCAAACAGCAGCGTCTCAGTTGGGGTGGACACAAACACAGTCTGGATGAATGGATGAGTGCAGTGGGAAGCATGGTGGGAATGCTACAATCCAAAATGGCTTGAATAAGAATGAACAATCATGCCCCCCCCCACCCCCCAGCCAACACAATTGCACTTTCTAGGTAGGGATTCTATGCAATGGGACTCAATATTGGATGCCTTGATAATGTTCTTTATATTTTTCTTATTTTATTTATTGTGTGAGTGTGTATATGACAGTGAGTATTGTTTTAGAGGCTGCACAAGTACATTTCGTTGTATGGTTTTACTGCACAATGACAAATAAAGTCTAATCTAACCTAGCCCTTCGACATGTCTGCTCTTGTTTCTACAGCTCAAATGTCCCTCATCAGTCAGTGAGAATCAGAACAAGTAAGTCACAACACTTTGAAGTGACAAGAGACCTGATTTAATCAAAACTGTCATGTTAATGCTAATACTGTACAACGGCCGGGGTAGCAGCCCCTGCATGTCCACATCCATATGAATGTCTTTAATTGCTACACTGTAACATCTTAGCACTGTTCTTGTATAGGATATTTTGTTTAAAACCAGGATATGTGTTTCAGATCCAGATGGACTGGGTTTGGAAAGTGAAGAAATTGTTTTGTCCCCTGAAGAGGAAAACCCACTGAGGAGAATACTACAGGTAGAAAGCGCTCTGTACTCTCTCTCTCCCTCCCTCCCTTACACCCTCCTTTCTGTCTCTTCCTCCTTCCCACCATTCTCTCTCCCTCCTTTCTCACTCGACAACGCACAGCACAGCGTGCTACAAGGTCCCTTGTTCAACGAAAATGTCCCACGTTCTAATGTCATATCTCTGCCAACACTATAGTGTTTCCTTTCCTGTTTGCGACACTGGAAGTGTTTCCTGCATCACAGGCACAAAGCCTATGAGGCGGTCATCTAAGAATGCGAGGCTGTGACCAGCCAGCTTCATCAGCCCTTTGAGGGACATCCCAGTCATGGCCTCTGAGATAGTACAACATCTCCATCTAGAGGACAATGTATTTGTAAAGCAATACTCTCTACCTATCGCTTAGGAGTTCTGACTGTGCTCCCTACAGAAAGTTGCAAAGAGGCTTTTTTTCTTTGGGTAACCCATGTCTATTTCTCTCGATCTCCCCCTCTCCACACAACTCTGTCCGCCCCTCCCTGGCCCCTCTCTCTTCCACTTTATCCCTCCACCTCTCGCCCTCCTTCCACATCTCGGGTCGATCCCTCCCTAACCTCCACCGCCCGCATGTCCTTCCAGCCTTACGGATGGCATCACCAGGGCCAGGACCTGAGCAAGCGGAAGCTCCTCCAGTCCCTCAGCTCTGGGCCCTACTCCCCCCTGAGCGTGGTCTACAACGGCAACACCTGCATCCTGTTTAAGGCCAAGCGGCTGGCCATTCGCTACAAGAACCACACCTTCGTGGACCTGACGGAGAAGACCTTCGGGCCCGGCGCCCCTGTAGACACCAAGGGCTCCATCTGCACCAAGGAAAAGGCAACGTAAGGCACAGTTCTCCTCTCTACGTGCCCTTGTTTTGGTTGACCAAGCACTAAGAACTAGAAGAACGTTCAAATCAAATTCACCCTATAGAAATGTATGTGAGTTACTTTTCAATAGAACCAGGCTTGATGATGAAACCAGAATAGTAGACTCCTCTGTTGTTGCAGAACTGAACCAAAATCATAGATGACAGTAATTGTGGAGGGTTAGTTGGACGGATCCTTTGGTGTCATTGCAGCCTGTGGGACGGGGCAAATTAGGTGCAACAGGAACTGAACTGGGACCCTATTTTGTGATTGTAACTGGCTGCTTCAACAGCAGTGTGGTGAATTCTTCTCATAACAGAATATGAGATGCGTTTGTTTCTCGGCAGGCAATCTCTCTGATGGTTGTTTGTTTTGGCACACAGGCTCTCCCTGAGGTTTGGAGATGTGGAGGACCTACGAGGGCTCGTCATCCGGTACTTGTTTTTCCTCCCTCCTTATTCTCTCCCTGGTTGACCCAGTCAATATCTTGGTCACATCTCACTTTTTTACATCTGCTTCTTTGAACTTTTGATCGTTTGAACTTAACCAGATGAAATACTGTATGTGTAGACAATCTTTGAGGAACGTCAGTTTCTCATAACATAGCATCAAACACACAATGGAAAAGTACAATCCACAATACTACACAATATACAATATGCACAATATAATGTAGTATGTTGTATACATACTCAAATATAGTGATTAAGTCCTCATGAAAGAAGTTCATGCTATAGTACAAAGTGATGATCCTATGAACATGATCACCAGTTTGGAAATATTCCCTGCATGGTGACGTCCAGTAGACATGAATCATGAACAAGCCTGTCCTCCGACGCAGGCTTCAGATGTCCAACAGCTTCTACGAGTCGGCGGGTCAGAACTGGTTCACCCTCGACAGCGTCCACATCCATTACAACTGGACCCAGGAGGCCACGTTCAACGCCAGCGAGGTGTACGCCCCCGCCACCTCGTCCTACCACTGCCAGCACGTGAGCAGCCTCCACAAGTACGACACCCTGCTGATGCCCAGCTCGCACGGCGACACCTCCGCAAACTGGCACATCACATTCACCGACTTCCAGGTAGGGGAGGATGGGCTGTGGGTTGTGTGGTTGCTCGTCTGACAGTACTGTCTGGGTGTGTTTGTTTGTGTGGTTGGGTGGTGGTAGGGTAGGAGGTCTTCTTCTACGTTTGTCTATCTGTATGTCCACCCCCCCCCCCCCCCCGCGACTTACCCCTGTCACCTCCTCTGAACCTCTCTCCTCCGCCGCAGATCCAGGCCTTCAACGTGCAGTCAGACAAGTTCGCCTCGGCCACCGACTGCGCCACTTTCCTGACGCCAGCCATCCTCATGGGCCTGGTCACCTCCCTGATCCTGCTGCTGGTCCTGGCCTACGCCCTGCACATGGTGGTGCACCTCAAACACATCGACCGATATGAGGAACACAAAGCCACGGTCTACTTCCCCCGGAGCCCGGAGGCCGAGTTGCCGGACAAGAACAGCCTCTGAGCTAAGGTGGGAGGACGTGAGAGAGGGAGAGGCGAGGAGGGATAGGAGGTCAGGAGAAGAGGACGAGGGGAGAGAGAGAGCGCACATGGGTGAGAGTGGAGAGATGCATCCTACAGCTTCAGAACGCCTTATCGTGCTTCATGTTCAATGGGAATTACAGTTTGCCTCCGTAGAAGATCAACATATCGAGATAAAAGGGAAAAAAAACGTAAATGTCATATTTGTTTGCACCATCGAAATTGTGCTTGGATCCTTATTTCATATTTCTGTCAACATGCATCAAGGCACGTGACATTCCGCTTCTGTTAAAGGCAACTGGATCTACACCCTCTCTCTCGCTCTCGCTCTCTCTCAGAGGAACCCTTGGGGTCTAAGGTCAATGTCAGGGGCCCTGAAGGACTATAGTGTCTACAGATGTTCACCCCAACCAGTGTGTTGCATCACAGGCTTAATCCCACTAACCTTCGTCACATATTGACCTTACATAATCAGGTTTACCATAGTGTACTTTCCTCCACAAAAGCAAAATCCTCCATATGAGCAGATTGCGTAGCTGAAAAAGCCTTACATGCTACATGCTATCATAAGTTGATTTCTGGAGGCAAGTCTTATCTGTGTGACTATTGGGAAATGAGGAAGTGGGACGTTTCTACTCAAAAGATACATCTGGAATTCCTCACAAACCTTTGACGAGTCATGGCATAAAAATGCTTTTTTGGGGGGAAACACACTGGGTTCCGACACCTGGCTGGGGGGGAATAGGATCTGCTACTGTGCTTCCAGAGCCTCTTGGTTCTCCCACCCCGCCCCACACGTACTGCAGCCACGGCCGGACTGTGAAATGGCCTTTGAAGGACTGTCCAGACCAGGGGGTCTACAGACTATGGTAGCACAACATTGGTTAGCACAACACTAACTCTCAGCTGAATGAATGGAATCATGCTGCACAAGACGACCCTTCTGAGAGGGTGAAGGAAAGGATGCAGATATCTGGATTGACTGGAGTGTATGGACATCGAAGGTAATGGATCTGCCAACCACTTTGTTGGGTTTTTTGACTGCCAAACTGAAGCTAAACAAGTAGCCATACGGCATGGTACCAGGCTGGGGTGATGGGTAAGGAGTACATGTTACAGCAGTGTATAGAACAAAAACACATCATTTACAGAAGTATCACTCTGAGGAGATTTCTTCTTTTTTTTATAAACAGTGTAATCGAAAACTTTAACTATTAGGTACAGGACGTCTATTCTAATCCTCATAACCAAAAGGATATACATCACTGTAGATACTAAAGGTCTATATATGATCATAGTCATTTACTATCTTTAGATATCGCACAATTACTAAACATAGGATTGGTGGAAATGTGCATTAGTTTTTTTTACAGTAGTACCATGTTACATTGTCTGTCAATTTGTTTTAAATTGGGCCTGACATGATACTTTAAGAAATTGTCAAGCCAAATTTGAACCGTTTTCACAGTTAAAGAGCCAGAATATATTTGTTCTACCAAATATTCATTATTCTACTACACCATGCTAAACAAAGGTACAGGCACTTTTTAAGTCATTTTATTTGAGAAACTTGGGGAAATTTACAACAGCCTCATCAGACCATTGAATATATGTTGGTATCTGGAAATACTTCATCCTTCTTTCAGAAACGTAAATCTCACTGTACAGTTCATGCAGTGATGAAAAAGCCTGCTGTTCTAAGATTTTGTCACTCCACTGGAGCGACAAACCTCTGTTCCATTTATTGCATTTGTAAAACAAGACCCAGATGCCTGCATCTTTTTCTTAACTTGTCACGGCTTTTGCTGTTGTGATTAATTTCTCAAAACCGAATGAAATTACCTAAAAGTGACAGTTCCCTTCTAGAGCATGGCGTTACAATAAAAACATCCAGAGGGATTTGTTAAAAAACGGACATCTGGCCCTATCCTTTCACTAATGTAACCATACAAGGACGATACTTATGGAATGCCGTTCGTCCACAGGTGCATATAGCGGCCATTATATACAACATACCACTCTAGCTGCAGTAACAACATCAGTAAACTCACTAATACAGATTAATAACACTCAGCATGGCAGTGAATAGATATCTTACATTCGATATGGCAGTTCTGTCAATCTGTAGCAGTGTGAAATGTGTTGTTTGGTCATAAATGTATCCTACAAATTATGAAATGAGTGGCAGTGGTTTTTCAATTACCAACTGATGTAGTTTGAACAATAAATGATAATCAAAATAAACATGTTTTGTATTTTCTTTACTCTTAATTGGCCATAAATGGTCTTCAGGAGGAGAACTCGTAGTTTGCTCGAGGTCCAGAATCCCTACCAGCGTTGCTGCATCCTCGTCAGACGCCGCAGGCACCGTGTTATCTTGCTGAACACATGGTCTTTCCCCCGCATCCAAAACAGCCCCTAGCTGTGATGGTAGCCTTCCCATTTTACATGATATTTGCCGCAGGTTTCTTGCACTGATTAAACACATGCATCAATGGCCACCAAAGACTGAATTATGTTGTCCACTGCCAAAACCTTCCCTGTGGCCAAAGCGGTCACTTTGGTGTTTTTGTGGTCGGCGTTGCACTGCTCGCATCTCATCATCAGTATTGACCTGCTGACCGTGTCAAGAGGATGACCTTTTACACACAAGTAGCATGACAAGTCATTGTCATGCTACTTGTGACAAATTTCCCGACAACTTTTAAGATATCATCTTCCAATGGTTGTGCACCTGTGTCTTCTACTATGTGGAAACTGATCGGTGTAATGAAGTTTAGTACCATCTTGCCTTCATAAAATGGCAGGAGCCGCTGTGCCAGGCTGCAGTCCACGGCCGTGGGGCACTACGCCCACTGGCCCATGGCCATATACGAGAGGTTATTTTATGGCTCACATAATATGGATCACAATTTGATATATATAGCTGTCCAGAATGTTGAGAAATCGAAACATCTGCTGCAGAAAGACCCTCCACTACCGCATTTATACTAACCACTTGATAATCACAGGAATCACTGGAGCAAAATGTTGTGGACTCCTGGATATGTATTAATGAAGGGGACCCATGAAAACAGGATAGATCATATGATTCCCGTCATGTGAATTTAACTAGTATCCCGCTACAGTCACACTTTGTACGTGTTAACGTCAGCACCAGAGATACAAACCAAAAGGATCAACTCTTGAAAAACTCTTGCGGGGACTGCGAGGAGAGATGCAGTGAGGGAGGGAAGAGATAGAGTAGATGGAAAGACACGGTGATGGGTGAACAACGCAATTTGAATTCGAGGATTCGCTTGGAAAGATGGCCTGCATGGCGTGAGGGTGTTGCGATTGATGGGCGGCAGGGTTGAAGTGGAAGAGGTTGAGCTCTCCTACAGAGAGAGAGGTGGGCGTGGGGTCGAGGAGCCTTGAGGAGGAAGTCGTTTAGGCGTGTAGCCTCTCGCCATGGAGACAAGGCAGAGGTGCTTCCTGACAGGCTGAGCATGTCACGTCGGATACATGTGTGATACACCCACCTTCTCCTCACTCGAGGCTGAGACGTTTCTGTCCTTGGACGACTGCCACGGCTATTCCTGCTAACCGTCCTCACGGATGTTACTGTTCTTCTCGGGCCGGACTCGTGCTCTCCTGCCTGCGGCAGCCGCACCGGGAAAGTGCGCCCAGGCTGGTCATAAAGGTGGTCTGTCTGACGAGATGTTTTCTGTGTGCACTGGATTGAGGCTGAGATTTGAAAAGGTCGGCGTGGACGTGTTTCCTTGTGTGATGCGGGGCAGTATGACAATCTCAATCTGTTCAGTTATTTCAGGAACCCGTGCAAGCCACGCTGCTTAACTGCTTTTCACCGCTTTTTCAAACCGTCACACCGTCTCTCTATCAAACGTTCAGACCCACTGCTTCCTGTATGAGGTTACGTGCTGGCCTATGAATGCCCAGTTGAGATTCATTATAAGACCAACGAGGCTAACCACTGGGACTGTGTTCTGATGTTATGCATCACCGACTGGATGGTTGACATTTTATTATTGATTCCATATCAGTTTATCCAGTGGAGGTCCATCCTGCTTTTTCACATACAAGCAGCATCAAGCTTAGAAATGAGGGAGACCAAACTCTGGAAGGTAGAGGTTCTGACTTTATTCCCAATGGCAGTAGGCTAATGTACAACTGAGGAGAGAACAGACATAGTGGCAGGTAATCACATCACTTAACTCAACAGGTGAAAGCAGTGTCCAATAAAACCAACCAATCAAAATGGCAAGATTGTTAAACTCCACCCCCTTCACTTGAAAGAGTTTTTGAAGCATTGTAAGACATGTGTGTTGTACATGTCTGGCAAACATGTCTGGCAACTGTGTTCTTTTGTTTCACTGATCATGGAAACTATCAGAAATCAGAAACTAGCATTGCATACAGGTTTTCAACATTTAACACTAGTCTTATCACTGGTTCAATCAGCATGGTGTAATCTACTTAAGCCACAATTCTTAGCCTGAGTTATGACTACATTGTCTTTGAAAAAAGGAAATATCTGAGCCAGAATTGTAGGTGATGTGGTTCTGTACTCATTAAAAATGAATGGCTTCATGCACTAGCAAGTCAAGTTTCAGAAGTCACTAGCAATTAAATTGTTCTATAACAGTGTGACAGAATGTAATATAGGCTGATGCCTGGCCTAATACTTCAGAATATGAATTTAGTGAATACACTGACATTTGTAATATTTCACACCAGGAACAAAGTGTTTTGAAGAACACCAGTTCATTACTTTATACTTTATTTTCTCTATCATGTTTTTAGATTCAAATGCTATTTGTGGTTTTAATCTAATTGAACATCAATTACATCAATTAAATGGGTGGGTTCTATGCAATTCATTAGCACAACTCACAAAATTCAGACAAAATAATATGCTTCAAATATACTTAAAGGCAGGGTAGGTAAGTGTTGCAAACCTAGCAATTTTGTCTTGAGTTCTAAAGAATTCAACCCAAAATATCCCATCCCCTCCCTTCAAAGCCACTCCCCCAAAATACATGAACGTGCTGCCTAACTACAGCCGGGAGGTAGGTGGACAGACAGACAAGTAGCCCATATAATTAATTAATACATTACCGACCCTGCCTTTAATTCATCCAATTAAACTACAGAAACAACAATAGAAATGGGGGGGCTTCAAGGTCGGTTGAATTCACAATGAATGACCCAAACATATTTACACAAACCATCTTCTTGGCCCATGAAATGCAGCAAACATAAAAACTCCC
Organism: Osmerus mordax; assembly: GCF_038355195.1. NCBI lineage: Eukaryota > Metazoa > Chordata > Actinopteri > Osmeriformes > Osmeridae > Osmerus > Osmerus mordax. The sequence continues at coordinate 5,531,377 of NC_090056.1, read as the reverse complement.
ACATTGTTCAGACTACGGTAGTCATACCATCTCTATGACTACATAATTTTAAAGTGAAGACAAAATATGTGAAGGTCTTTGAGATGTTAAAATTAGTATTTTTATGTCTTATCTGTCCCATTAAGCCACAACCTATTGTTTTAGATTGTAACGGTCTAATTATTATGCAAAGCCAGAACTGCTTGATATGCAAACGCACACCTTGCACACAGTAATAAGCCTCTGTCCTATGAACTGTATGGCTTTCAGTAATGGATACAATAATGAATTTCCATCCTAAAAATACAGCAATTTAAACACTAGAAAAACCTGTTCTACTGATCTCTCACAGTGTAATCATTCACAATCACTCTACTCATTCTCTGCAAACATATCCTACCCTCAAGTCTGGTGATCAATACAGAAATATTGCTATGGTTTTCATGATAGGGAAAATAACAAACTCGACTGTATCAAACCTGTGCACTTTATATATAGAGATCAAGGGATCATCTCCACACATGCCGCATACTCTCTCACTATCTGGGGCTCCAGGGGTTTCAGGCACAGACTTGAAAATCCATTGAAGGGAAACTGAACAGGGACCAGTGTCGACAGGCAATTATCTTCTTCTTATCCTCTTAGTCACATTTATATATTTTCTTGACACAGGATAGCCATGTGGTCTGTGAGACATTTGTTTGGGGTTTTCTGGGTCCTCATTCCTACATTGTTTTGTTGAGACAGTGTTTACCAGTGACAGGTAGGTTAAGAGCTTTCACTCAAATAAATAAATAGTTGCAACCAGGTACGCATTTGAAATCTTTGTGGAGTAACCAACCTACTGAGCGAGCTATTGAGCTTGCAGCAAATAAGACCTTTACTACAGGGCAAATAGTGCTGGAAGTTGACCTTTTTCCATTTGGAATTGTCAGTCAGAACCATTCCCATTCTCATCATCCCAAAGTGCAGACAGTTCTACTTCTATACCCCTCCTGTATGGACCATACAGGTACATGCATTCTTACTGTGGACAGAAATGGAGATGGATAAGTTGGCATTTGTCGGTGTGAACTTGGCCAAGCAAATGAGGTGACTGAGATGATATAATGACTGAGATATTTGTTTTCATATTTGGCTTCCATATATGAAATGCAAGTCTTATTTCCAGATTCACTGATGCCCAATTCACTATTAAATGAGACATCAAGACCACAACCCGACGCTACCCATTAGTCCTGAGCTTAAGGAATGTGCAATACGGCCATGGTTCCCATGGTGCCACGGGACCACCAACAAAGTGAAACGGAGAACAGGATCCTGGGATATGTGATCCCAGGATGCATCACATATGTGATATGTGATGATCAATTGCCTCAAACTAATTCAAGTTAAAGGTGTGGTGAAATACTTTGTCATATATTTAGAAAATGTATATTTTGAAATATTTCTAAGTAGGTAGAGGTGGGGGAGGGGGGTGTACCGTTGAGTATCTAAAGAGGTAAAACTGGTGCAAAGAGTACAAAGAATCTCATCGAATTTGTGATAACACTTTATTTGAATGGTCCATTTGTAGATGATCTACACATTACTATATGTTCAATCAACGATCGACAAATGTTAAATCACTATCAACTAACCCTCACCTACACCCTAACCAATTAGGAAATTGACATAACCAACTGGAATTTAGTTTCTTGAAAGTTTGATCATCTACAGATGAAGTGTTACCAAATTTGTGCACAAGTTGTCTTGTATGTCTCCTATGTGATGCAAGATTCCCACCAAAAAAGTGACCACTTTTTACACACATATGACAACATCTGTTACGTGCTTGCACGTTGTTTGCCCTGCCTGTCTTGTGTTCTGTTTTGTGTTGTTTTGTCTTACACATGAAACCAACCAGTGTAGCATCCCTTATGTTATCTAGTCAAGGGCTGGTCCATCTCATTTTACACCAGTGGTCCAGCCCTTTATTAGAAAGCTCAGTCAACATGCAGTGGTTCCATATCATCTGTCCCATCTCCCATCTCAGCTTTCTACCCTCTCTGAATCAAAACGAGAATTTTCAGTCAAATTTCAGACTTCGTCCTTAGCATGGAGTCTGCAATCCTGTCAAGTGAACTATAGCTGTGACTCTGGGAAGTGTGATGCTTTAATCCTGCTGGATCTCAATGCTCAATGCGGGGTTGGCATCCTACTCAGAAGTACTTTTCTGACGAGAACAGGAATTTCTCTTCTTCTGTACTCCTTGGGAACCGTTTTATTTCTCATTATGCTACCCATCAGGTCTTTTTCTGGAAAAATATTTCCTATTACTGGGCTGATAATACACAAATGTACCTTCCATTGAGACAATGTAATCGCACTTAACGTCCCTCTTTGAATGCCTTAAGGACTTCAAGGATGATATATCTAACTTTCTCCGCACCTCTAGGTCTCTAAGATCTACAGACCATATATTTTGCCAACTGCCTTCTGCTTGAGGCCTTTGCCCCCATTACTGACACATTCCATCTAAAGACTCTTCTCCATGGCCATGTCTGTCATGTCTTTCCATGTGTTTAACATGATCAAGGGGCCATTTTTTTACAGTAGAATCTTGCATGATATAGCATACATATAAAACACACATACTCAGATTCAGCTTCTTCATATATCATTTTCATGTGAAATGCTACAGTTACCAACAAAACAAACTTCAAGTCAAGGCAGAACAGGAAGGGGTAGTCAGGGATGGAGCATGTAGGTTATTTGACTCCTTATCAGACAGACCCATGCTACATCTGTAGTGTGCTGACCATGGGAGTCAACATTTCGACCGTTATACCGTCTGTAGTGGAGATCTCTACGGAATCTGATCCTGGAATGCCGTAATGCATTTGTTCATTTTTTGCTGTGGTTTGTGGACAGTGCTCTTTTGTGCATGTTTCTGTTGTTTAGAGGCGTGTACCCCTTCTCCAAAGTGCATACTTGTTCCCTTAAGTAAAGGAAACTCCAGTAGCTTCAGGGGTTGTTAGTGTTTACTTCTGGGGTACATGTGTACCCTATTCTGCCTGAGTGACTAATGAGGAAATACATAACAGCCACCCTTAGCTATAAAGGGCCTTAAGGTGCAAAGGTTTCTTAAACTTCATCGATAGCAAGACTGCACACTGTAATATTCAAGTGTTTATGTGTATTTGAGAGAGCGAGATAGAGGTAAGGGTGTGAGGAGAGACATGCTATGCAATGGATTATATACTAGGCAATGGATAATGCGTTGCCATGGTGATGAACGTAGGGTTGGTTGACATTGTAAAAGGAGCAACAGTTGGGTTTTCTTTCAAAACTATTTCAATTTCAGGAATATTGACCGAACCAACTGGCAACGTATGGATCCTTATACTAACCCACTTCCTCCATGGCTGTGTGTTTCTGGGGGTGTGTATGTGTTGGGAGCAGGAAGTGGTAAAGGGTCAGGAAGTTCAGGCTCGTTGTGACATGACAAAACAGAGTTCTACAGCTCAGTCTCTGAGGTGCAACAACAATCCAATGAGAAAGAAAGAGAGAATCACTTTCCTCCTACTTGGAAACATCCACACGTTCCTGAGGAGTGCCGAGTGGAGCACCCCAAGCCCCCTCCGTCCACCTACGCACATTGACTGACACGCAAAAGTCCTGTTCAAACTCCACTCACCCCGAACACACGCTAACCACACGCTAACCACACGCTAACCACTGCCCTCTTACAGGTAGTGGCAGTTTGGAAGACGTTCTTTCCCCTTCCTTTATCACTTCATGTTCCTCTTCTCCTTTTTCACCGTCCTCAGTCTGGATTGTGCACTGTTTTGAGAGAGTGCTTCTCAGTCTTGGTTTGGGGTGTTTTTTTGTTTGTTTTGTAGTGTGTTTTCTCTCCTGTGTTCTATGTGTGTGTGTCTGTCTATGTCAGGGCGTGTGTGTGTTTTGTCTCCTTTGGTGTGTGTGTGTGGCAGGGTCGGGGTGTGCAACGGCTCTGTGAGTCAATTAACCGCACCCCAACGCTCCCGCTAAAACAGCACACTCTGCCTTCGACCCCTTCCCATGGCTGAGAGAGAGAGAAACAGAGAGAGAGAGAGATGACTAAATAATTCACAGGAAATACATTCACAACAGCACTTCTTGCTCATTAGTCACACTCAAAACCCAACCAAAATAAATTCAAATCAAATTCAAACCAATAGCACGTTTTATCTATTACCTCATCAAATTAACTGCATTAATTACTTACCAGCACCTTATAACATAGAAATAACTCATAACTCATCATGTCCAACGTCATTGTTAAAAACCCATGCAAAATGTAGAAAACACACAGCATCACTCCTCACACACACTTACAAGTCTACTAGAGAGGTTACATCTCCCTCTGCAGGAACCTAAACAGAACTGAACATAAACATGAAACAATTTCAATGTCCTCTGTTTACTTAGCCAGAGTCCTGTCATACACTTGTCCCAAAATGTCTCCTGACTGTCCTGTCACCCACCAGGGAGTTACAAATACAGAGTGGCTTCGGAGGAGGGAGAAGAAAGCAAAAGTGAGGACAGTGCGTGAGAACATACACGGCAACGAGGATGGGAGGGCCAGCGACATCTCAAGAAGGGACATGACAGACAAATGGAATAATCCAAAACAGGGCGAGAGAAGGAGAGAACGAAACACGTGGAAGTAAAGCAAAACGAACTGAGTGAGTGAGGGGGTGTGTGCACGAGGAAAGACATTGATCAAGTTCAGGATGGAAGTTTAGAACTTCAAGGGGGGAAAACAATGAGGCAGAAACGAGGCACGCACCAAACAGCCTAGAAGGTCAGGGTCCCGGAGAGAGAGGGGGGGGGGGGGGGAGAGAGGAGAGGATATCGACTGCAGATTGAAAGAGAGGAGAGTATTTACCAGAATGGTAGGGGCCACTCAGCCAGTAGAAGGGGAGGACGGGGCATGACTCTGTGCCCTGGGATTGGATCCTTCTCTCTGGAAGTACTGCGAGGGGGCGGAGCCTAGCTTAAGAGCCACTGCTTTAGGGCGGAGGGCAGTTTGGTGTTGTGGGGGTGTTTTCAGGGGTTTGGGGGGGGGGGGGCACACAAAGTAAGAAAGGATTGAGGCAGAAGAGGACAGGGAACGAGAGAGATAGGGAGGGTGGTTGGGGTGAGGAAAAAAGTCAGAGGAAGAAAGCCATGTACAGAGAAACAGACAGTAAGACAGACTGAAGCACTGACTGGACTCTACAGAGGCAGATGTCGATGTGTAGCTTGGTTCACACAAGCCTCTACACATGCTTCCTCACTAAGCACTTGTTAAGCCTGTAAAATCCACAGCATTTAGCCTAGAAAGTAGGGCACAGTGGTGTACATTGGATGGAGTTACTTGTTAATGTATATAAACAAACACAAATGCACAAATATTCACTAAATTGATTTTATTGACCTACAGTACGTATCAGGTTTTATCAGAAAACATAACAGATGCAAGCACACTTTTAGATAAGTCAAAAAGCAACAGCTATTGTGATTGTTTAAATGAATCACTTTCAGGTGTCACTACACTGCCAGTAGAAATGCTGGGGTTAATTGATTGTATTCAAAGTCAAGATCTGGTTATGGAACTTTCCGGACTTCACTTCCATGACTGAGATGTTCCAAATTTGAAGGGGTGGTACTGGCTACACATTGCAGTTCCAGTAGCCTTCCCCCAGTTGAGAACTCATGGACTTGCTTATGTGAACACAAACTCTCACGCCAGCTACAGTTAGTCAGAGTAACCAAGGGGCGTGTGAGAAGCAGACATAGTTCAGTAAAAGGACAAACACCTAAAAGGACGAGTGCGTGACGAGACTAAACAGTGGCAGAAGAGATACAGGAAGCAAGATGAAAGAGGTGGCAACTGACAATACTGCAGAAGAAGAGTTGGAAAATGGAGAGTGACCGAGAGCACACCCTTCAGGGACGGTGTTTCTTCCCTTTGTTCTCTATTCTGAACCCCAAAGAAGAAGAACAAAACATCGACATATTCTACCCCTAAACAGCCTCCTAGCGCGCTCACTAACCCCAGCATGACTCACCTGTCTCTGTGAAGCCTGAACCCCTCTTTCCTGGATCTCTTTGGAGATGGATGTCCTTCACTGTGAAAATGGAAGAAGCTGAAAAGAAATGAATGAGGGAGTCAATCTTCTGCAGTATTACAATTCAGGATGGTACAGGACAATCCCTTTTGGAAAGCAAGAAACCACGATCAACCATAGTCCTTTCTATGGTCTGATATCTATATTGCTCTGTTTGAGTCATAGGTCATTAGTTTCTCTGGGTCTGCAGTTGGACTATCATTGATATAAATTAAAGTGCAGCTTTGGCATGAGGTAACTAAGGATATTTACCTCAGTTACTATAGTGTTTTCCTACATGTTGGGTTACCCTGAAGCTAAGCACTCTATGAATCCAAGGAATAGAGTTCCCAGAGTTATCAGAGTTACATAATGGATATACTCAGACGTACGTTGTCTGGTCACATAGGGCTTTTAGTCGATGCAGGCCCTTGCTAAAGATTTTTCTTTGGGAGACAGAATAAATAATTACTGGCTAATGTGCTTACAGTAAAAATACTCAGGTTAAAATGTGTAAGCAGCAGAGCACCCACTTTAGGAGACAGATCCACCAAATAATAATGATAATTCAGTCATCTAGCAGACACTTTTATGGAAAGCTACAGCAGTACAGGAGGGTCTAAACCCGCAGTAAAGTGCTCTAAACACAGAGCTATACCCACCCTAAATCTGAAAATGCATAACAAGAATACAAGAGTATTATGTTCAGTGTAAACAACTTGAAACATCCTACTAAACGAAGGCTTGGGCAGCATGCTTGCAGGGTACTGAAAATGTGCACTACAGAGATAATAAATTGTTTCAGAGAAACCCAGTCCCAACATGTTCAAACCCAAGAAAACCGAAAGAAAGACAAGGTTTTTATCTGCGGCCAATAGCTGTTTTTGTGTACAGTAAAGAGTACATAGAGACTTCTTTGTGAAAGGTGTGGCAACTATATTTTTCCTAAGCTCACAACAAAGTATACCAAGGAGTTAAGACAGGGGACCAAGGACTTGTAAGTAAAGAAGACGGGATAACACAAACCCGTTTCATGCAACTTTCCAGTTCAGAAAAACAATTTTCCCGCTACTATGCGCTGGTGTGTAGGCAGACCAAGCACAACAAAAGCTACTGTTGTTTTGTCCTGGGAAAGAAGTTTACTCCCAATCAGGGAACCTGAATGGAATTCAACCACCGATAAATTGAAACGAACCCAAAAAGTAACCCCAGTAGCAAGGTGAACTAAAGCTTTAAGGTACATGGTGGGGTGTTGCTATTGTTAAATCAGGATCAAGTCTGTGGTGATGGTGGATGTGGGTGAGTGAGGTGGATAAACTCACTGTCAGACAGGGTTTGAACCTGCTCCCCCAGACTCTTGAAGTAGGGGTGTCGGAGGGCGTCCTCTGCTGTCACACGCTTCTTCGCTTCAAACTGTAGGAACGGAGACAGAGAGGGAGGTGAGCAGATATTCTATGGAGATCTGGAGGGTTTGACGCCTTCAATTGGTTCTTTACCTGAAGTAGCAAGGAGAGCAGGTCATGGCCGTCACTGTCTATCCTGTGAGAGAATACGAGTGAATCAGGCGTGTTAGCGTGGCTGTTTAACACAAAAGGAAATGTTACTTCGAGTTCGGAATTGCATTCGTTGGAGTTTACGTAACATTCCTAGACCTGCAGAGCTCCAGAAATACAGAGCTCGAAATGAAAATCGGTCATAGCTGGTGGAACTATTTCATGGCTATTGTATTGTATGGCCAAATTAGATTTTTACATCCAACATACAATTTGAATTTCTAGAATACATCTTTGGATGGAGTGGCCTGCCCAATGTGTGGTGTAAAATTAGGAATTCAGTTGTTGTAGCTGCAGTGTGTATGTAGCAGGCTAGCTGCAGTCCGAGCTTCAAATCTTAACATGTCACGGGATAACAACAGGCCCGTAGTAGCAGGCAGACAAATGCTCCGAGCAAATCATAGAGGAGACACCAAAACTAAACGCAGAGAGCACTCCGTGACCAAATGTGCATTAGCATGCACGCTTGTGCCTCACGATACAATGCAGCTCAGACATAAACACACACACAAACCTGGGTGCATGGTTGACGAGAGGCTCTGCACGATACCGAGGGAATTTGTGGGTCTTAAACTCTTCACTGGTGGTGATGCCAGGCCAGGTTTCCTCTGTAGGTGTACCTGAGCGAGGGAAACTCTGTTTGCTCAAAGGAACAAGAACATCTGCAGACGTGTTGCATTTATGATGTGAATATAGCTACAACCATCCCAATTATGATATCTTCACACCCGACTATTGAAGACCGAAAACAGAGAAAATGAAAAACATATTTTGGACACATCGAGCGCACTCTGCTCCCTAAACCACATCAGATTCCTCAAGGGAAGAAAACAAGGAGAACTACAGAGAAGGAAATGCAGTCGGGGAGAGAGACAGAGAGAGAGAGAGAGACAGATAAATAAAGAGAGTGAGAAACAGAGAGACAGAAGGGATTGAAAAATAATTCAGCTTCTACACGCACACACACAAAAAGTGATGAAATCTTACCTAGTATGCGGAATATGAGATGCAGTTCATCCTCCACCGTGGAGCCGGGGAAGAGAGGTCTTCCTGTGATCATCTCATAGAATATGCAGCCCACACCCCTACACAAACCACACAGTCAGTGTGTGTCAGAATCCAAAAATCTCAACAATTTGGTATTCCCTTTCTTTCTCGGGCGCAACAAATGAGCTTTTCATCTTGAGTAGGGGACAAACACGCAGTAGGCCAGTGACAGAAGCTATAGGCTTTGGCCATGCTTGTGTTTGTTGGGTGAAGAACAACATACAGGACTAATACAGGTATCGAAGCTATACGCTGGAAAACTTTGTTAGTGAGTCGGTACAATTCATAGGTGCTCATTTACATTTCCTGTATTTTGATCCATATAAAAACGAGTTTTTGTATAAGAATTTTTTTTAAACATATATATAACACAGTTGTTAGCTATGCTTTGTATTTAAATAATTAAAATTCCATAGTTGGATTGAAGCGCAATAGCCTAATCATCTACTCTGCCACGCTTATGGAGACAGATTGGCACAGGACATGTGGTCCGGCACAAGATTGCTGACAAGTTTCAACTTTGATTCCACGAAACCCATGGAAAAGAGGACAAGCATGCAGAGCGGGAGGTGCAGGACTTGTCTCCTGATGAGAGGGAGGAGGAGAGAGTACAACCGTGCCTTCAGGGATAGGAGTGGAGAGAGAGAGTGAAAGAGAGGAGAGTGGGAGAGAGAGAGAGAGAGAGAGAGAGAGAGAGAGAGAGAGAGAGGGAGTGCCTCTGTACAGTATGTGTGTATATTTAGATACTAGAGCACTTTGAAAGACAAGAGATGAAAGCCACCGAGCCAGGGGCTTTGAGAGAAGCACATTAGTCAAGACTAAGAGCACCCACCACATGTCAATGGGTGTAGAGTACTCTGTTGAGCCCAGCAGGACATCAGGGGGGCGGTACCATAGAGTCACCACCTCGTTGGAGTAGGTCTTAGTGGGGACAGACTTGGCCCGGGCCAGACCTGGGTCAAACACACCATACAAACAATTGGGACATTAACACAGTTTGAAACACCTGCTCACACGTATTTTACAGGCTGGATTATGTTTTTTTTTCATGTGAACTGGCATACACGTCAACACAAAACAGGACATTCTTAAGTGCAAGTTCCCCTTAACAATAATAAACATGAGAATTAAAATAATTGATTAAATAATGTTGATTATTCAAGGACAGATTGAGGTATGTAAATGTATACAATATGTGGTACATGTATAGTATGTTGTCAGTATCGGTGGACATAAAGCATGTCATTTAATATCTAATAACATAAAAACCAAGCAGTAGTGCAGACTATTAAGATCCTGCAAGGAACATGCATACTGTAACCGTGGGAACCAGGCCCTGAGTCCCAGTCTCAGGCAGGTCTGTGATCCTCTCTTGTCATCCATTTACATTTACATTTAGTCATTTAGCAGACGCTCTTATCCAGAGCGACTTACAGTGAATACAGGGACATTCCCCCGAGGCAAGCAGGGTGAAGTGCCTTGCCCAAGGACACATCGTCAGTTGGCATGACCGGGAATCGAACTGGCAACCTTCGGATTACTAGCCCGATTCCCTCACCGCTCAGCCACCTGACTCCCTATAGTTCCTTATATATATCATCCCTGACAGATTCTACACAGCACAAAAGCTCTCCATCACTACTGACTACTGCGTCTCTGTGGCAGCCTCTCGCTCGGCAAGGAACCTAGGCGTCATCCTCGATGACAACCTGGGTTTCGAGAAACACTTTGGGGCGAAACAATCTCGTTGCAACATGAAGAGGATGTGTCTGTTCTGACAGAGTTCTCCACGCAGCTGCTCATCCAGGGTACAGTTCTCTCCCGTCTTGACAACTTTCACACCCTCCTCGCTGGCCTCCCGCCGTGTGCCATACGCCCTCTCTAGATCATCCAGAATGGAGCCACGTGCCTAATCTTCAAGCACTTGACAGTTGAGGTTGAGATAGTATTGTTGTTCACCGCACCTGGTAGCTGAGATAGGGTTACTTTGCAATGCTGTTACTTTATTGGGTTACTGTGCCTGGTAAATACAGTCCATTCCTTGACTGACCACCGAAATACTTCAGATCCTACTTCAGATACTACAGATCCTTGATTTTCTTCTGTATAATAATAGACATGTATGCTTGAAAGATGTATTGTTTTCTAACAAACGCAACAAATGGATACAAATTGAAATCCCCTGTTGACTCTTACCAAAGTCAGCCAGTTTGAGTTCTCCCTTGTCATTGATGAGCAGGTTCTGGGGTTTGAGGTCTCTGTGGAGAACCTTCCTCCGGTGGCAGTACGCCAAGCCCCGCAACAACTGGAACAGGAAGATCTGACAGCGAAAGAGAGAGAGAGTGCTATCAGCACCATTCATACACATGGTCCACGTTGGTGTTTTCCAATAAACAAACTCACTTTGACATTGTGTACACTCATGATACTCCCACAGTCATCCATGTACTGCTTTAAGTCCTTCTCCTGGAAAGAAAAACAGAAGAACAGATGCTGGAAAAAGGGGAGTGGCTACGGTTTACTGTGTACATGGTGATCAAACAGCCAAGCACATTGTATACAGAACACATGCATTTATGCATTGACTCACCAGGTATTCAAACACCAGTGTTAGGCACTTATCAGTGTGGATGATGTCATGGAGGGTGACTATGTTGGCATGCTTCAAGTCTTTTAACAGAGACACTGGGGGAGCAAGAGAGAGAGAGAGAGAGAGAGAGACATGAAACCCATTTAAGTGTCATTCTGTACAATATTAAACCAGCCTACTCCACAAACAGAAATGGATTCATTAGAATTTTGCAGGTCAGCAGTGTCACATACACAAACACGAGAACGTACAGCTGGTTAGGAGGTCAAGGTTATCAGTGGGCTAGGTTATCAGTGGGCTACCTTCGCGGATGGCAGTGCAGGGCGCTCCCTCTTCATGCTCCAATCGGATCTCTTTCAACGCCACCAGGTTATCTGTCAGCTTGCTCCGGCCCTTAAACACTGTGGCGTAGGTTCCCTACAGAGAGAAGATAATATTGTGGTTGTGTTCATGGGTACGTGTTTGTGTGTGTGTGTGTGCAAGTCCACGTTGTGCAACTGTGATGGTATGAGGTCAGTCTTACTTCTCCGAGTTTATCCAGTTTGATGTAGGTCTCCAGTTTGCCAAAGCCGATTTCAGACTAGCAAAGAGAAGAGATGAGATCCTGTTACAAAAGCAGTCTTGCAACGCTTGTGTCAGTGACAATATTGGCACAACATGGCCGCCGGTCATTCTTCCTCTGTCCTGTGTGTTTCAGCACATGGGTTGGCATCGTTCCCTCATGTTTGGCTCCCTGTCCACAACACAACAGACATCACCTCATGTGCCAACTCCTTACCTCCCTGTCATATCCTGGTGATGTCACTATGTCTACAGTCACATTTTCAATCCTTCACACACCTGCAAGTTGCACAAACAGCCTTTGGCCACAGGGGGGCAGTATGGTTAAGGCTAATGTCCGTGTATCTACAATTGATGAATTTGGACCAATTCTAATAGGACTAATTCATACATACACCCTCTAATTCAGGCAGCTAATTTAAGAATGTAATATACTCCCTTCAAATGTAATTGCTACCCTCGAATTAAAGACTTGAGGTTATGATAGCTACTAATGAGTACTTCAAAGTATAATGTGTCTGCATTATTGATGGAGCAATTTAACGCGAGAGTGTGTCCCTTTCGCTTCCCATATCTTCTAGAATGTGTCACTCTCACTGTATCAATCTTGTTCTGGCCGCTTCTCAACCCTCTACTCCTCCATAGTCACGTGACCACTGTGTCCGCCTGCCCCTAATCGCACCGAGGGGAAGGGTCTCCAGTGACCAAGTTGGCTAATGAAGCGTGTGATCTCTTTAAGGCATGCCCAGAAGCCAGCGCTACGCGGCCCCACAGACGGGGATGACACACGTGCCCGCAGACACGCCAGGATGGGCATGGATCTATATGTGCAGCAGATTTAACAAGGCCCACTTTTATCTGTCACACACACGTGCACGAAGACAAAGAGTTTCATTTGTTATTTTTTCCAATGATGTGCTGGTTATCCCACTGCCTAACCTGGCCTTTTAAACCTAGCTACTGTACTTATTCCGAATGAACTGTATTGTGTGTGTGTGTGTTGTAATCTGAATACAAATCCCTATGAGTTAACGCTCGTATAGATTGCTATCGGCTAGTATTTCCAATCCAATGCAGGCTCAAACAGTCACCCACGGATTGCTACACACACACACACACATCTCCCTTGTCTGTCAGTGACAGCTGCTGTCAGTTTGTGTCTGGCTTGTTGGGGAGCTGTGGTGCTGTTCATGTTAAAAGACCCTCACTGCACCCCCCCCCCGCTGCTCCTCAGGGTTCCCCCGCTGAGGGGGAAACAAGCCGGCCGTCTCCTCAGAACAGCAGTAGCCTGGCACTGGCCAGACCAATTCGCAAATGCAAATAAAACATGAGCTCGCAGATTCATCTGGGTACCAGGCTGGGAGACGTGTATGTGTCCACGCGTATCTCTTTTGACTCATCCTTCCTTCACATGTGTGTGTGTCACACGATGGCATTAACAAACAGGCAGAGGGAATGAGTGAAGCGGAGAAAGAGGACAGGTTGGGACAGAGAAATACTGTTAATGAAAAGGCTGTGCCTCTGGGAGATTGGTGAGTCATGTCTTCGTGTTAGTTTATGCGGCCATTCTTGTCAGAGATATACTGTGTAAGGAGAGACAGAGACAGAGAGAGAGAGAGAGAGAGAGAGAGAGAGAGAGAGAGAGAGAGAGAGAGCAGAGAGAGAGAGCGAGAGAGAGAGAGAGAGAGAGAGAGAGAGAGAGAGAGAGAGCAGAGAGAGAGCGAGAGAGAGCAGAGGTGAGGAAACCATTTCATTAACCTATGTGGCCACTCTCCTGAGTTACAGATAATTCATCAACCAATGAACTGTTTGTTTCACGGCACCTGTTTCCTGGGAACTTTCCAATAGCAACATTAAGGGGGTGTTACCGCCAGGAGTCCACAGGTGTTCGAATTCAATCAGATTAAGAGTGACATCAATCACTCTTATTAATCATTTAAATGTAGACTATCAGGAAAAAGCAGGTAAACGGACACCTTCATTTGACAGCGAGTTTGGTAGCGCAATCTGGTGAATAGTTGTATTTAGACCATGGCTAGTAGTACTGTTTCAAGTGTTGTGTAACATTGCATAATGTTGAGACTTGATATGATGCAACATGTCTAATTCATTAAAATGACTGAACACTGAATCTTACTGGGAAACTCAGTAAATAATTGATGATCCCGGGTCAAAATAGTTGGTTTCAAGGTCACATTATGTAAATGTCCATGATTGGTTTTCCTCTTCTTCCTCTTCTCTCATTGTTGAAATGAAGTACCAAAAAAGGAAGGACAGATGTTGAATTCAGACTGTACAGTACAGTGTAGCCAAACCTACAAGTTAGCCTACTACATTTTTGCTGCCTTGGTAAAATGAGGAATATTAACTGGACTGGGCTGGCGGCCAGATGTACGCTAGATGTATGAGAATGATCTAGATGTTTATTCATCTTTATCAACTTTCAATTTGGAATAAAACATTTCAACCATGTTGCTTTCTGGTTTTATATCCTTGTATGAAAAGGCAGCAATATGCCTATGTGTTCTTTTTATTCCTCACCAGTTGGTTGTAGATAATTGCTTTATTAGTACACGTGACTTACTATTGTTGACATCAAACTTGAAAGTAGAGTGGTTTAAGGGTGGGACATGACTTCTGCTAGTCTAAGTAATAGTTCAAGTTTAAGTAAACAGGTTTATTTCTGTATTCTGTTTGCTTTCCATCAAAAAATGTTCAATCTCCCTAAGTGGGGCGTTGCCATCTATTTCTCTTTCCTTATTCCTACGTTGTCATTTGTATACTTTCTTTTCCTCCCCTACCTCCTCCTCCCTTCTCTCCTCCATTCAATCCTTCATCATTCTCTCTGTCTGGCCGGCTCACATCTCTTTCTCTGTTTCCTTCTGTCAGGTGTCCCAGTGTAACTCCAGGCAGGAGGAGCCCTGAGGAGACGGAGCCCTGAGGAGACGTCAGACTGCTGAATTATAGATACATGGAATCCCAAATAGCTGGACTCACCTGTAAATGAGACCTGAGTCTCAGTATGACTTTCCTGGTCAAATAAAGGTAAAAATACGACCTCCCTCCCCCATCCACTAGTGGCTACAAAAAACTGCCCAAAGGAAAATGCATTAGTACGACAAAAGGGTACATGGGCATCCTTCCCAACCCCCGACCTGCCACCCTGCTCTGCATTGTGGGTTGTCGCAGACAACAAATCCGTATTTTTCTTTCGAAAGGCAGCTAACGTTTAAACCAATTCTTCAAAGTGCCCGAAATACAGTCTGGAGCATCGGAGTCATCCTGCTAAACTCCCAGTGGAGGAGGAGGAGACAAAGGGAGGAAGCAGTCAGAGAGACAGAATGAAACACTAAGAGAAAAAAGAAAGAGCAAGACACAAAGGGCGAGAAAGAGACACAACGAGACTCAGCGAGCATCAGAACAATAAAGAGTGTCCTCGTTCTGAACCCAATGAGACACACAGAGAGGTACGAGCCGAGGGGCTGCTTGAGCCAGAGTCAAAAGAGAGAACAGTAAAAATAATATGGTGAGTGGGTGAGAATGAGTACTTTAGGAGCCAGCCCGAATAGAAGATTGGATAACAAGGGGGTCTGATATTGCATATTCATCACAATCTGCCCACCTCCATCCCCCTTTCCTCTCACCCCCCCTGTTTTTAAACCACAATGTTTCAGGACGGGTTCATGATAGTATACAATGAAATCAGCCCCCTACTGGGTCAAAGACATAACTGTGTGTGTGTGTGTATGTGTGTGTGTGTAAGTGTGTGGATGTGTGTGTGTGTGTATGTATGTGTGTGTGTGTGTGTGTAAGTGTGTGGATGTGTGTGTGTGTGTGTACCGGTATGTGTGTGTGTGTGTATGTGTGTTGGCCTCTCATAGTCTGCTCTCAGCCTGCCTCATCCCATTTTCAATAGAAAGAGGGAGAAAGGCCATAACCAACCTTTTAAGTTTCAAACAATGACACAGGAGGACGTGACACAGGAGGACTACATAGCTTTTGTTTCGCCACAAAAGTGCACAAATGTCCTAGCTGTTTTTTCAGCCATTTAACTCACTCACCAGAGAGGCGCGTCGTAGCCTGCGGCTCATTGGCTTGTCGAAGGGCGGGCTGTTCATAGCGAACTTCTCTAGGTAGCCCTCCGGCAGGCGGATGTCAGCAGGGAGAGACAGGCGCTTGTTTATGTCCTGGGTCAGCACATTAAATAGAAAGAAACATGATGTTAAGGAGAGAGACTGTTATATTTGAGCAAAAAAAACGAACAAAAACGGTATCACAGATTAGCTAGCATTAATAATGTATTGTATACAGCATATCTTACAGTGGATAACTTCAACATCCTTCTGCTTTCTCCTGACAACAACTTTACACAACACTTTTAGAGATTATATTACAAAAACATGTTGAGAATTAGTTATGAGATAGCAATATATCAGTTCAACCACACAATCATTTGTTGTTTCGAAACTGCTAAATGTTGTAAAGTGCTTGCGGTTGATAAGTTGTTTGGACTGATGTCCATGAGAGGAAACAAATCAACAGAACATTTCATTTGTTACTATTGTACTATACTTTGTAAGATGGCTAAAACTTGACACAACTTTTACTATACATTTAAGATTATATTTGTAAGATAAGATAAGGAAACTTGTATTGGACACACACAATGGGACTGCTGTTAAAGTAAGAATAGGTAGGAAATGTTTTGTCCCCTATGTGTAAGCTAATGATACCCTCTAAGAGTTGTTTAGCAAAACAGACAGCTCAGTTTCAGTGGAATGTCAATGTCAAATGTTTGGAGTGGCCCATCCAGTCATTTATGTTCCAGCAATGCTGTTCCAGCCACTTGCCTTCGGCGAGGCAGAATTTACTCCTTGGCTTATTTTGTAAAACCTCTGTCTTCGAGTTGGAAGAAAGTGCACAAGAATTGGGGGCATACTTGCAAATTTTTTTCTTCAGTTTTACCTAGTACAGCTTTAAAATGCAGATAACAGAGCACACAGTAAATATGGAACATACACGGTTAGTCACCCATTTACCCAGTTACATGGACTATGTTCCTGAACGCCACTGACCTCCTCTTCTGCACTAGAACTTGACGCTCTACCTCACAGTGTGACTGCCCTATAAGGCTGCCCCGAGTCACTCGAACTGCAGTGTCTTCATATGCTTCTCACCGTGTGATCTAGTCTAAGTGGGGCAGTGTGTACCAGAGGCTCAAACTATTCTTCAGGGGTTCTTCAGGTCTGTAGATCTTCAGAAGTTGAGCGAGGCAACTTTGGATTTGTATATGTATGTGAGAGCTGCATGACCCTTGAGGATTCAACGGATCACATGTAAAGAGACGGTTTACACGGCGAAAGGCTTGTTCACATCCTTTAGAGAAACAATCACAAACTGTCTATAGGCACCTCTCAATTCCTAACACTTGTTATTTAGACACTGGTTTTCGATCAGTATTTAGGGGGAAGTCTGATTGAATGAATCTACTCCTGATCGGAAAGTGCTGAACTTCAGTCGAGCGTGCGTCGCTACATTCTAGCTTGAAGGACACAACTACAAAGTGCCAATCACGCCCAGTTACCATAGCAACCGTGGACAGACTAGCCCCACAGGACGTGTGTGTGTATGTGTGTGTACGTTTCAACAGATGCGTTGACATCTGTATGGCAAACACAACATGGTGGAACACATATGAGCCTTTACCTTAAAAACTGTGACTGCTCAAACCACAAACACAAGCTTGCCCACACGAACAGACACACGCAGGCATACACGTGTCGCTTGTGTGTACCGCCAGTGCCAGTGAGATAATGAAACCGGGTGCAAACAATATCCAAATATAAATTAGAATAAATTATTAAACATCTAGGTTGATGTACTACATGAATTTATAACACAAGTACCACTCTGTATTTACTACACACATTGTGTTCAACAGTGAAGTATTCGGAATATAATCCATGGTAATCAGACCCACACACATGCCCTCATACTCACAATGCAGAACAGCTGTATTAGGTCCTTCATTGTCCTTCTGAACGTTAATCCTCTACACACACATACTCTCACACACACTTTGCCTAGTGAATCTCCCTGGCCTGCCACATCACTGTCCACTCACCAACTGACAGAACGAGAGAGAGGGAGACAGACACATCAAATGGCAGAATACCCCCACCCCACGCTCTGAGGAAGAGGGGGATGGAAGGGAAGTGAGGAGAGAGGGTTAGACAGACTCCTGAGGGGCTGAAGGCAGATGGGCAAAGGGGGGGCGGGGGGTATATGTAGAGGGGGAGAATGGCCGAGAGGAAACTGAATGTCTACCCTCCTCACCCCTCCTTTTCTCTGATACTGTATGTCTCCACCACTCCCTTCCGTGTGCTTCATCTCTTGGTTTATCATTGCACTACACATGATTATTTCTAATATCAAACATATCTCCCTTCTCTATCTCTATTCTACAACCCCCCCCCCCCACCCCCCCCACCCTTCTCTTTCTGAGGTAAACATGGTCTAAATTAGCCCAGTCCACTGTTCACAACCACAGAGCAGCCTGTATGTCCAGAGGCATTTCCTGCAATACTGCTGCTCTCATCACTCTGCAGCTGCCCCCCCCCCCCCCCCACACACACACACACAAAACCCACGTTCACAAAGACATAAATGAACACACAAGCACAACACATACCTCCCATACCTCCCAGATGTAGAAGCGCATACCACACACTGCAACACACACATACAATTGAGGTTTCAGACGTTCGGCTGTTGTGGTCTGACTGAAGTGTGCGTTCAGGTAACCGAGTGTCAGTCTAGTAATGGTGACCCTCCCTCAGCATAGATCATGACATCATACTAACCCCAGGCACAGTCAGCTGCTCTCGGAGGTGTTTGGGTGTGTTGGTGCGTGTGTCCCCGGGGCCCAGTACCTCGTTAGAGATGCGTCGGTGGTGATTGTTCCTCATGCGCACCCTGACTGGGCTCTGGACCTCATCAGAAGACGTCCCAGACGCCTGGTCGCTCTCACCGTCGGAGCCCATCTTCACATTCTCATGGACAATACCTGCAAGCACACATCCACACAACACGGTGAATGACCCATTCGTGACACAGTCATTTTAATTTGTTTAGGCCTGGTCTACCTAGCATTTGATGTGGAGAGTTATATTGCTGTACGTTTTCCCTTCAGTCCCTGGTATTATTCCTGATTCAGTTGATCACCCAGCTCTTTGTTAGATTTAGGGCTGGTGCAAAAACCTACTTGGTGGTCCAGTATCTCTCCAGGGACATTTCCTGGAGCCCTGATATCATGTAAGCAGTGCAGGCGTACTGTCATGAAGATGTTTGCAACTCCCTCTCTCTGATGGGGGGGGGGGGGGCTGTCACAATTCATCCAGTATCTCAAACAATGTGATTACAGATACAAATTACTACCTTGAGGCATCTTTTTTCTTTTTCTTTTTATGAACTATGGCAAAAAAAAACGTTTTTTTTTGCCATAGTTCATAAAAAAAAAAGAAAAAAGGATAGTCCTTGTAACTGGTACAAAAATACATTTGAAGGAAATGTTAGGAAATATCTCAAAACTAAAATACAACTGGTTGTCTGTCCCAGCCGTATCTTAGCGTCAGCTGTGTGCAACAAGGTCAAATCTAGCAACATGCCTTTCACACAAACATAGTGGTCAATATCTAGCTATGTGACTAGGGCTGTGCCCGATAACAAAAGAGCATGTACAAAGGCACTAATGCACTTGACTAAATAAAGTGCCAGAAATTCCACTTCATGGATGAGCAAAATAGTCATAGTGATTGCGATGGTCAAGCAATCCAAATGACCCTGCATGCAGTGCAAGATCTCCAGTCTCCAACCCCCAACCCTGTTTCCCCTCCAGAATCCTTCAGATTAATGAACCATGGTGCAACAGACAAGGCTTGATTGCGTTTTTGTGTGTCTGTGTGTGTGTGTGTCTGTGTGTGTGTGTGTGTGTGTGTGTGTGTGTGTGTGTGTGTGTGTGTGTGTGTGCGGTTGGGGGGGAGGAAGGGCTCTCCATCACACCAAGTTTCCTTCTCTTCATGGTTGGAGTCTCAGACAGCTTTCACAGATTAGGTTGTGTCTGGTGGGGGGTGGGGGGGTTGTGTTGAGATGGGGACAATCAGAGGTAAAGGCTGGAAGGAAGGTGGCTGAGTCTCTCCTCTCGTCTGGTTTATATTGATGTGTATTATTACGGATCTGTCTGCAGAGGGTGGGCGTGGTCCAAATGTCTGTGCTACATACTGATAGGCTTACCGTGCAGGAGTTGGATAACATCTGTGTTCTAATTTGTCATAGCCATTCGTACGGACCCAAAGGTTGAGCTTTTCAACTTTTACGACAGGATACAAACCGGTAAAACCTGCCGGCTGCCATTTTGAAAAGTACGGAATCAAACGCAGTTGTACATACCTTACATTGAAAAGTTACATACAGTTAAAAAATGTATGTATTATAAAAAATATATAATATAATAGTGTTTACCAGGAGTACTGTAACTCTCACAACATCACTTCTCTACCGTTTCCAGTCCAGCCACAAGGTGATGAGAAGTTAAGAGGGAGGCTGAAGGAATGGAAGGAAGGATGGATGGAAGGAAGGGGAGAGAAATATAAGCCCCCTAAGTGATTGGAGAAGCACAGAAGTCCGTGAGAAAGAAGGAGGGGGTTCATTTCTCAGTCTGTCAGAGATGGAGGAGGGTCATGTTGTGAAGAGACCTCGGAGGCTGATCTGAGGTCATTTTCAAGGGTTCTTACTTAATGGAGAAGGTCTGAACAGGCGGGAGGGTGAAGCCTATATGTTTAAAAGGGGGTTAAGGGTAATATCTCTCCTGGTACTATGGAGGGCAATGAGTACAAAAACAAAACATGCTGTACCTAAACAAATAAAGACACACACACACACAAGCCATAAAGTTGACAAGGATCCGATGACTTAGTCTGAAGAGGACCAAACATCACTAAATGTTGTAAATTATAACCACAAACTGTTTATTGTTTCTAAACATACTGGCACCTTTAGCTGATCCTGTATCTGGCAACAAAGGCTAACATGCTCAAAGATGCTAACTCCAGCAAAGCTCATTATTCCTTAACTCATTTTGCACTTGACTATGCCACCGTGTAATCCGAATTTTGTTATGCTAGTTCTATAAATACAACTCACGTAAGCACTCATTGTACCTATAGAGGATTCAGACTCAGTTTGGGTGCACTGCTATGGGTGCAGTCTTTTTCATCTCCATTCTCCTTCATTGGTTGACAAATAAAGGGAGGTAGAATGCAAACAAACCATGTACACAGACATACAGCATGCAGATGCAGTGCAGATATCCTGCTGAGCGCCAGTAAGCTTTGAGTATTGAGTAACACCATAAGACCTCTGCATTTCTTATTCTTTCTGCTTTCGGGAAATTCTTTACATTGTAGTGTATATGTTTATGTGTGTTAGAAAGGGAGGAAGAGAACCATTTTTAGGGTTAACTACAAATTGACGGGGGCTTTTTACTCATGACTTTGACAAACAAAGCTATTGTAATGTGAATTGTTAGGGGTCCAAGCAGCCAGGCAGTCGACACATTATGTTTGTCAGTATGGCATATTCTGTAATACAATTCTGACAATAAAAGACTTGAACTTGAACTTCTGACCCTCATCTTTGTAAGTCTTTTCCTGACAAAATTCAAGCGATAAAAAACGGAAATGATAAATCAATACCATGGTTACAAGTCTTTTTTCCATGTTTGTATGCATTAGTTGTCACAAAATAAAACTCAAAACATTAAGTAAGGTAATATGCCACTGCTCAAATAGAATGAAATACTTAAATGACATGTCATGAGTCAGGTTTAAACTGTAATTTTCCTGTTTGGGTTGTGTGCGTCACAAACAAAAAGGAATTGAAAATGTGAATGCCAACGACATGGTACATCAGAAGCTTCCGGTATGTCAAACAACCACAATGGGGTTCTGGACAATTACAGTATCTGGCTGAAGTGTCTACAGTGCCTAAAAGAGTATAGTTGTGGGGAGTTTGTGAAAACTTAATAGAGGTGAAGACCCTGGCTTCTCCTTCAGAGAATGGTAGAAACTATGGCTCTTAATGACACAGAAGTAACACGTAGCAGTACACTGAAAACCGGATTTCATCGTGTTTTCAGTGTGTCTCAATGATATTAACTTGATCCCCCTTGAGGTAAATACTTTCCTACCCATGTAAATTGTATATCTTGACATACATGCACATCTGTTGACTGACATGTGCTGATTAATTGCCCATTAACTTTGTAACATCTGCATAAAATGTGAGCATGTGTGTGAGCGTGTGTAGAGAATTAAGATGCAACATTAGAAACATAAACCACATGTAGAATAGAGCCATGATCACATTAGAAACTAACACTGTTTCCACACCGGAGCTGAGTAAGTGACACCAGACCATGAGGAAATTTAACCAGGATATCTCCATACTAAACACACACACACACACACAAACAATAACCAGTATTGCTGTTATGTCACAACCCTGCTAGTCTAAGAAGTCATGATCTCATTTGGTTGAGTAAACACAGAGGTAAAAAGGTTCCAACATGTACTTTTAGTGACAAATATATGTATCTTTTTACAAATAAACGTGACAAGGAGTTCTCCTGTCATTGTGCTGGTTTTGTTCAACTCTATAGAACACTAGGGTGTGGGTATGACTTAACAGTTACCACTTCAAGATATTACAACTCATAATCTGTTAATAGGTGAAAGTTCTGTTTAGCTTGTGAACTATAGTTTCAAACTGATCATTTGTGTCCCCATTCTTATTCACATACTTTGTACTAATTTCAAATTTACATTTACATTTAGTCATTTTGCAGATGCTCTTATCCAGAGCGACTTACAGTACAGGGACATTCTCCCCGAGGCAAGCAGGGTGAAGTGCCTTGCCCAAGGACACAACGTC
Source organism: Osmerus mordax (assembly GCF_038355195.1). NCBI lineage: Eukaryota > Metazoa > Chordata > Actinopteri > Osmeriformes > Osmeridae > Osmerus > Osmerus mordax. The sequence continues at coordinate 5,508,542 of NC_090056.1, read as the reverse complement.
ATTTAGCACAGCCGGGAATCGAACCAGCAACCTTCAGATTACTAGCCCAATTCCCTAACCGCTCAGCCACCTGACTCAAATGTGAAATGTCACATAATGTAAGTAGTATTTCCGATAAAACATATTAAAGTATGTAGTATTTCATACATACTGGGATTTAAGTAGTATGTCAAAGGGCATGTGAACCAGTGAGCATCAATATGGGGGGGAGGGGAGGGGGGTAACTCACCGATGTGGCTTCCAGGTGGGTAGCAGGTGTCACGCCTGTGGAGCATGCGGAAGGGCGAGAGCCTCTGAGGGGCTTTCCTCTCCCCGATCCTCCCCCTGTCCCCACGCCTCAAGTCCCCTACACTGTCACCCATCTCCAGAACACCAGCCTGGGGGCTCCCTGAAGTGTCCATTTCTTTCAGAAAACACCTGTGTCGAGGTTTCTCAAAAGCACATTCGAAACCTACGGGAAAAACTCGGACCCGACCGGCGCGCACTGCCTGTTGGGATGTAGGTCGTCCTCAAACTGTCTCACTACCTCCAGAACAGCGCAGTCCACAGAGAGGAGACACCACACCTTGCTCTCTCACACACACACTCCAACCGGGGATAACTCTTCAACTACTCCAGTCTATCTCATATTACCTTTAGACACACCCTCCATCTCTTCCTCTCTGTCTCTCTCTCTGTCTGTCTCTCTCTCTCTCTCTCTCTCTCTCTCTCTCTCTCTCTCTCTCTCTCTCTGCGGTTGCTTACAGAAGGTCAAACGCAGCACGGGTAGGCACGCTGTTAAAGAAGCAGACCCAGACACACTCACAAATGGATCATGTCAGAAAGCCATCTGAAAAGCAACAGTACAATGTTTTTTGGGTTTGTTGGGCTCCCTATTCTCTATCTAGCTCCTGCTGTTGTTTCCCCTTGTTTCAGTGGCGTTCCCTTTAACAATCAAATCAGCATGCTCGGACTGCTCCGCTCCTCCTGGTCTCTAGGCTCCTCCCAGCCCTGTCCAGCATCACGGTCTACACTGTTCTTTGGCTCAGGCTCCCTCCCTCCCTCACTCCCATTCCATACTTTTCTCTCTTTCTTTCCATCTTGATCTCCCTCGCGTGTCTCTCTCTCTAATGATCACCTGCTTCTCAGTCCCATACCCTTATCTTGGCCTTGTTCTCAGATATAGAAATTGACTTAGTATTAAGTAATACATTGAATGTACATGGCTGTACATTTCTAACAAATACTGTTCGCAATGAGATGTTGAGAAAGTCGGCTCAATAGCTACTTGCCTTAATGTTTGTAGTGATGATATTTCAGCAGTATGTTCTGTAGCTGCCATCGATTCGTAGAGCAATAGTGAGAGCACTTGCCAACATAGTCAACATAGCATCCTTGGAAAGCAATTTTCCTTAAACTTGGGTTTAATGTTTTCTTAGCCAGCTGGTCTCATATCAGTTAATCTGTGAGAGTGCCAGAGTTATAAAGGCTGTGCCAAAATTCAGATGAGCCACATATTGGCTAGCAGACTTCCCAGAATGCTGAGGTATTTGCGTGAACAACTGCCGACTAAGGAGAAGGCCTTGAGGATCAACAAAACATCTATGAAGCTCGTCTTTTCATAGCATGCAGAAGTGCCACACTGATTGTCTCCACTCGAGACTGTTCCTGTCGAAATCTGGAACCGAGTGTCAAGTACATTTGAAGACATGCTAATGAAAAGATGAGGACAGCTATGTTAGTGTGACTCTGTGGGCGGATCAACACACCTTCAGGGATCCCCAAGCACAAACACAATCTTCAGATTGAATTGCACATTCTCTACCAGTCAGGTGTGGGTGGCTCTTGGAACTCTTTCCTTGTATTCCCTTCAGATCAGATTTTGTGGAACTAATAGTCAACACATTTAGAGATAAATTTACATTTACATTTACAAAAAGACTGGACTCACTGTACACAGCGAAATGTACTTGGACCACCATCATTTACATTTACATTTAGTCATTTAGCAGACGCTCTTATCCAGAGCGACTTACAGTAAGTACAGGGACATTCCCCCGAGGCAAGTAGGGTGAAGTACCTTGCCCAAGGACACAACGTCAGTTGGCATGACCGGGTATCGAACTGGCAACCTTCGGATTACTAGCCCGATTCCCTCACCACTCAGCCACCTGACTCCATAAATAAATAGTCCTGTGTCTTCTGCTACTGTGGTGGGTTCCAGCTAGTCACTCTTTAATGCACACTGTTGTCCACCTGGTGATGTAGTGATGTAATTTAAGAATTCTTTTGTTCATTGTTCAGAGAAAGGCAACAGCAGTGCACTGATTTGATGATGGAAAAAAAAGCACTTTCCATTTGAAATAGATTTAAAAGAACTCAATCCGTAATAGATAAAAAGTGCCAAACTAAAATTGGTTGCATAGGAGGCTCAAACATAGCTTCTTAAATGTTTCATGGCAACATTGGTCATTTTAAACACGTTCAAGCCTATCACTTAACCCTTAATAGCTCCCAATTTTCCCTGGTGAAAAATATAGTGCCAGGCCACATTAAACAACAGAAAGTCTTTTGCACATAGTCTTTTGCACATAGAGAACACTCCCATGCCAATACAGCATAATGATGGGGCTAAGTGCACGCATACTGAACACATGCTGACGCACACAGACTGCAGCATCCTTGATCTTAAAGCTGTTTAAACACCTCTGGATGTATGTGGAGTCAAGGACAAAAGCACTCCTTCCGTCACCTTCCTCCCTTCATCCATCTCTCTCCACCTCCATTTTCATCCCTCCCTCCCTCTCTCCGCTTCTGCCTCGTCCTTCTCTTCAAAATCTCACCAATGACTGGCTCTCATTTACATTGTTTTTTTCCCTGTATGTTTATTTATTCTTTTGAATAACATAAAGGCAGGCACATTTTTTTTGAAAATGCTAAAAACGAGTGGAGGATTCCGTAAGGCCTTGGCAGCATGCATGCACACAGGCTGGAGGAAAGGGAGCGTCGAGGCTCTAGTAATTACCTCTAAACCTTTTATCTGTGTCTGAGGAAGCTTATTATTCAATTACTGAGAGACCAGAGGCCCTACAGTATCTCCCTCGTTTTATTTATATTCGTTTTTTTCATATATTTCTGCAATTCCATCCTCCTTTTCCTGTCTAACCCTTCCCAGTTTATCCTGGCCTGGCCGGACCAGTTCGGCCCAGTCCTGCTAATGACACCAAACCTAAAAGTCGAATTATGAGAGAAATTCATAAGCATTCCGTTATTCTTATTAAATAAGATCAAAGAGAGAAACATGGGAGGGGGGTGGGGCAGGGAAGTGGAGACAGAGAGGGTGGAGGGAAGAGGAGGGGACGGTTGGGATAGAGGAGAGGAATGTGTGTGGGGGGGGGGGAGGGGAGATAGTAATAGGAGAGAAATTATAAGTACAATATAGGAATGTAGGGCATTCACAGTTTTGGCCAGTCGGCCGCTTTTCCTTGTCTGCGTGATGGACTTCTAATCCCCAGTAAGGGAGGGTGAAGGGGAATGGAGAGATAATGTGGAAGCAAAAGACGGGGCAGACTGACAGCTGTGTTGCTATTAGTGTCGCCACAGTAGGTGAGTGAGACGGGCGAGAGGCTATGAGAGTGACAGATGAATCACATGAGTCTAAAAGCCCTGTCACTCCAACCAGTAACCTTAATCAGCATTCATCCACGCACATCAACTGTTCTTTAGCGCCCCCCCTCCCCCCCCCCCCCCCCCCCAGACAGATGTACTCAGAGAGATGAAAAGTGTGTTTCGTTTGAATCAGGAAGGGTCGGCGGGCGAGAGGAGACAGAGGCAGGGAGAGACAGAGAGAAAGGAAGAGCAGCGTGAAAGGGCATCAAGAGTGGCAAGAGAGGGAGAGACCGTGATAGGGAAAGAGAAGGAACGGAACGGGGGAGAGGGAGGAGAAGGGAGGGGGTGGGCGCAACGGAGAGAGAGGAGGGTAATCTCTTTAGTGCGGTAGAGGAGCAATTGCATCATCATGCTGCTCCATTAAAGGGGGACGTGGCTAGACTGCTGAGTGGGACGCGATGAGTCAGCGAGACCACCAGTGGGGGCACACACACCTCCTGGTTCTGAGAGCAACATCAGACACCCACCCATCTCAACACTATCTCTTTAGTTCGAAAGTGAACCTACCTCAAGTCTGCCGGACAACTTGAGAATCCTCTGGAGCAGTGACGGAAGCAGTAGTGCAGTTAAGCAGCGCCGGCAGTACAAAGAGCGTGATCTCATTCTTCATTCTCTGTATTTCTCTCGAGCTCTCCCTTTTCTCTCGCTCTATTTTCCTTAAATCTCTCCCTTGCCTTCCATCCCTCACTCTCTCTCTCTCTCCCGCTCTCTCTCATTCTCCCCAGTGAAGCTCCTTAGCTGGGCCGAGTCTGGTGGCCGACATTTCTCCAGTCTTATAGGCGTATGGAGACCAAGTACAGTGAGCCAAGTGGTTGTGGAGCAGGTCTTTCTGTAATACCCTGGGCCCAGGTGTCAGGAGAGTCCATTAAGATGGTGACATTTCCTAAGATGGAAAGCACCCACTCACCCTTCCCCTTCTTCAGACATCCGACGTGGCAGCCCTTTCTCATTTCCGCCTACCCGTTTTTTGCCCTCCCCTGCACACCGACTCACGCTGCATCCCCCCCCCCCCCCGCTTCTCTCTCTCCTACTTCAACCCCACTCCCACAGAGAGAAATGAGCTTCCTGGGATTCCTTGGCCCCTAACCAGGGGCGGACAGGGCGTGTGTGTGTGTGTGAGGGTTTAAAGACATTCAAATACATGTTCTACGTAAAAAAAATATATAATTGTGAATGCTAAAGAATAGCCAGGCAACGCACACCAATGCTGTCCCTCTGTCAAGTCCAAACTTTAACTGGTGTGTGCTTAAGTGTGTGTGTGTGAGAGTGTGTTTGTGTGTGTTCCACCACCAGGGGGCGGCTTCTGTCCTGGCGGCTCAGCCGTAGCTCACATGCACAAAGACATGAAAGCTCTATGCTCTTAATTAAGAGAGGATGACGCTGACTCCAGACAGAAAACGGGTGTCCGCACCACACAGGCCTCAGATGAGAAAAAGGATTGAAAGCACTGAGTCCGGAGGCAGACATAGCACCGTGTCAGATACGCAACAAAGGAAGAACAGAGGAACAACATCGACACAAGTCAGATGGTTGCTACCCCCCCCAAAAAAGCAGTGGTTAAAAGAGGGTCAAGAGGATGGGGTGCAAACCTTTGGAAAGTTGTACTGCAGTGCATAGTTGTCCTCGGAATCTCTACGCATACATGTGCCGTGTGGGCGTACAGACGCTGGTTACAGGTGAGGGAATATGTGTGTGTGCTCATAGGCATGTGATTTGTGTGATTGTGTTTGTGTGTGTGTACCGAGAGATCCGGTCCTGTGCAGGGTGAGGTAGGGCCTGTCTCTGTCCAGCCCTCCAGCTTCTCTACGCAGGGCAGTTCGGCCCAGGTGGCCGGCGTACTGACGCAGGAAGGAGGGAGCGCTGTGAGAGGCGGGGGGATGTACAGCACACACCACCATAGGTTCTGAGAGAGATGGAGGGGAGAGCGAGAGAGGGGAAAGGAGGAGGGAGAGGAGCACCGGGACGGGAGAAGAGGACAGAGGAAAGGAGGAGGAGAAGAGACACGGGGAAGGACAAAAGAAGGAGGAAGGAGAGGGTCACAGAGAGACCAGAAAGAGAGGTAATAACAGTGGGTCTAACAGCAGATAAAGAACTGGGTAGAGATAGCAGTAATAACTCTGAACGAGAGAGACGGTCAATGTTTGCTATGACTATTAGGTACACTGGCTATGTACACTGGCAGACATGACCATAAAGGCTACAATGGAGGAGATAGGAGAATAGGAGGACAGGAGGAGATGATCTGTACAGTAGGAGAGGCAATGTGTTGGTAGCTGGTGACAGCAGCTGGATCAAAGTCCAGAGATCAAGACAGAGAAGCACATGAACATAGACACAGAGTGATGGTCAGACAGACACATCTAGACAGACAGTCAGAAACAGAGAGAAAGAGATGCGGATTCAATTCAAAAAGGGGAATTCCAGTTGTAGCATGCTAGGTGGTAGACACTAGACTAAGAAATACAGGAATGGAGCAACCTTTGATAGACAATGTCGATGATGATTTTTGATGTACAACGGAAAGGTGCATGATAGGTGTATGATGGGAGTGATAGTATCATGGAAGCATGAGGGTTCTGTGAAATGCCTGAGGGTTGAGGAAATGAGTGACACAATGCAGTGAGTCAATAGCCCCTCATCAGCTTAACCGTTCTCTGTAGTTATCAGCTAAATGAGGCTGTTTGACAACTTGTTACAGTGTTTTGCTCGAAGTGGTGGCAGCAGGCACATTTCTTATCTTGTGCCGCCAAAATCTGTGAGTGTCTGTGTCTACTGTAGCCTTTCCAGGGATCGTCCTTCTATTGTGTGTGTGTAGTCCTCCTCTATGTCCCCTAATCCCCCCTATTGTTGTCGCATATTATCTCAAAACACAGCTGGCCCTAATCATTCCCCGACTCTCAACATGGGACGCAATACTAAACATGGAGGTCATGGCAAAAACTGACTCTGAAAGTGTGGATGACAAGCTCCTCTACGTTCAGCTAGCTTTCCAATTAGCGCCTTCGGAAACGTGTGGACCTTTTTCAACAACTTCACCGCCAAAGCTTCGGCGACAGAAATGTCAGACATGTGAAGGCAGAGAGATGGGTGGCGGGACAAGATTGAGATGTACTGGGAATGTAGAGCAGTTGGAAGTTTCCTGTTTCTCTTCACGTCCCCTTTTTGCCCTCCCTTTTCTCTTTTCTCTCTGGATTTGAACTCCAGCGCTTGCAACAGTATAGAGGATGTTATAAACTGCAGTAGAAGAAAGATGTGAAGGAGTGAAATGGGAAATTCAGGGTGGGGATGGCGAGGATAACATCAACAAGCGATGACCATGGGAATGGGATTGGAATTGTAACTATATGGAAATGATTCATGATATTGTCACTAGAAAGAGAATACATCAAGGAAAATTAGAAAATGCATTCTCCTTCAACTGTCGTGTACCCACAATACTGTTTCTGCCAATTTTATACAATGTGTTTAATGAATCCTTTTGAGCTAATTTAATGAAAATGGCCGTAGACAGTTCTTTTTTTTTTTTACATTTTGGTCAGTTTGGATATCCACCCAGCCTGCTTGAAAATGACAGGGTCTGTCATAACATGTTCTCACACACATCGTTACTTTAACACAGCTCTCAGTCCCACTCAACTGACATTGCATCTGTTGATATTCTAGCTGTTCAAGATCTTCGGTATTTTGGAAGATCTTTGTCTCTATGAGAGATCAAATGCTACTGAAGGCTAGAACATGAGGGTCTGACGCAAGGGTCTGACCCATGGGCCCGTCACGACTCTCCTCTCTAAAACAGTTGTGTTTGTTTCTCACCATTGTCTCTGGAGGCAGATGGCTCATCCAGGGTCATCTGCTCGGCCAGTTCAGAAAGCGAATCGTCAACAGGCCGCGCGCTGCGTAGAGACATGGACAACCTCCGCTTGATGATCTTCATCCTGTCCATCTCGCCAACGCAGGCTGGGGCCCAGGGGCCTGGAATCACACAGACATCCTCACTTTAACGACCACGATCGTTACTCCTCATTATCAACCACAACCGTGTCATCATTATCAACACAATGGATGCATGACAAATGCTGAAAACGCATTGCAGCAAAAGATTGGCCAAACCTAAACATTCTGTGTCTAAGTATCCTCACATGCTGTGCTCCCTGCCAAGAGCAAATATACCATTAAGGGGTAAATGTGTCAGGAAAATTGCTAGAACTGTTATAGTAAATGTATCTAGAACAAAAGCATTTTATAAAAACGACACAGCACAGCTGATGTTTGTGATAAAGATCAGTGAGTGTCCCATGTTTAAACACAAATTAACTCCAGTTATTCATGTGTGTTGACGGAGCAATATCGTATTCAACAGAAAGATTCAAGATATGACTTCTGCCATGCATTTAAACAGCACTATTGTTTAAATCTGGTCTGCAGTACACACACACACCAAATCAACCTTTTGTTCATGATGGCAGGGGGACACTGCACTAATTCTGTGTTTTTGTGTGCGTGCAGTCATATAGGCAAGAGTACATTAAAGGTCTAAACAGCGTAGGAGCGGATGCATTGTTTTAGTCCGAAATAATAATAATAAAAATATATAAAATAAGTAGTAGTAATAGAAAATAAACCTTTTTTTTTCTAAGTTGAATGTTCACCCAATTTACTGTCCTATATCTTCGAGCAATTCACTCAAAGTAACTTACTTTCAGGCCAAAATAAGTCAAGAGCCATTTGTAAATTGTACTCCTGTGTGCTAGCATGTAAGAGCTTATTTATTGTTGTGTTTGTGTCGTTGTTCTGTTCCTCCGGGTTTCTTCCTCTACTGCAGGCCTGAAGGGAGAGGCAGCTACGCCAGAATATTTCTGCCTCTGTTCCAGTTACGGCTCCTCATTTGTGCCCCTAGGCCACAGGAGCGCCCGCACACACACACACACACACACAGTTCCCTTCTCTTTGTGTCCGACCTTAGAATCCTCAACAAAAGCCATTCATCCCTTGGAGTCTTTCAGCTAAATTCAAAACGTAGTGACTCAGTACTCCAACACATCTCGGAATAGAGGATGGGCTTAATCTAAGAAGAATTACTAATAATCATAAATTAAGAGCTCTCCTCAAGACTTCTCTAACTGGGAGCTCTGATCTGTTTTATATTGCGGGATAGTGCGGGGGGGGGGGAGGGGGGGGGGGGGGGGGGTTGAGGGACTTCACTTTAGACCAGTCTCTGGATTTGATCCCCACCCCCCTCATTAGCATGTTCTCCCAGTTCATATAATGAAATGCCAAGGTTGCTGAGTTCATTTCATTCACCGCTCACTTTCTGTCTGTGGGAAAGAATGATTAGTAAATGTTATTCGATGAAGAAACAGAGATTCTTAATTCATTCATTCTTAGGTTCAAGCATTCTGAAAAGAAGAGAAAATGCTTCAGACATGCACATCTGAAGGATTTCAGTCTGAGGCTTATCTGTTAAACTAGCACGAGCAGACAGACCATGCAAATCTTCTGAGGTGGGGGTAAAAACCCTTGGAAGACTGAGCATGGTACAAGCATGCTAAAACAGATTTGTGTCAACAGCAATGCAAATATCTTATACTGTACTGTACTAGTTATAGTGTATAATACGGTTCTTATTTGTGTACACGGTTCTTATTTGTGTACACTTATAAGTGTACACAAATAAGAACCGTATTATACACTATAACTTATTGAACAACTTTTAAAAGAGTAAAACATGCTCTATATCAATTTGAATTCAGTTTGATAGACATGGACTGTGTCAGGCTGGAATGGTTCTCAGGTCTAAGATCATCTTCATCAGATGCACTTGGTATCTGAAAGTATTTGGCAAAGCTATGTCAGTGAACATGAGTAATGAGATGTCTACCAAGCATGTACAGACTGACCACATGCCAAACAGTGTCTCAACAACAGTGTGTTACTGACACACTGCAACGAAAACACAGGCCAACGCCCAACAAATCATAAAACAGACACTAGTCATCCACACTATTACCGTTTCAGTCCTTTTTTAATGACTTGAAGATTACCTGGGAAATCAAGTCAACAATGGGATGAACAGTTCAGCTGCATATACCCTCTAGGCAGTCACGGGCAGAGCCCTCCTGCTCTGCGATCTGTTTCATCACCAGCGCTACCGTGGTGATGAGCCAGACACTCCTGCCAAGGAAGGACAGGAAGACCACCTGATTTTATTATTATTATTCAGCACGCGACACAACCATTTTTGGGTTGCTCGGTTACAGACATGGCCGGGAACTGCGGTCTTCACAAGGCGGCGGAGAAGCAGGAGGGGGAGGAGCTCCGAATTTAAAATCCGCAGCCCTTCTCCGCCTCCTCCGATGCCTCCTCTCTCTCTCTCTTTTGCTCGACTGTCTATTGCTTAGATTGGCACGGCCAGTTAGAGACATGCTGTTCCTGTCAAGGTGCTTGGCTTTCTCATGCCCGCCGTCCTCTACCAGGTCTAGCCCGTTATTACATTTACATTTAGCAGACGCTCTTATCCAGAGCGACTTACAGTAAGTACAGGGACATTCCCCCTGAGGCAAGTAATAAGATTACGAGTCCGACTCCCTAACCGCTCAGCCACCTGACTCCATATCCGTTATTAGAAGAAACACAGATTTAGCTCCATGCAAGTTAGTGTCAATGATAATCTAAGGATAAAGGGCAGGAATCTCTGTCTGTCTGTGGCTCGATAATCTTGAGAACAGACCAACGTATAAATTACGTTGAAAATCGTTTTATATGACGCAAAGACGTTCAGTTTTGCATGTGAAGGTGTTTGGATGAGCTGTCTTTTAGACTGGGTGGTTGTTTTGAATTATGGTTTCATAAACAAAGAGTTCAAATGTACTTTTTGTGACTTGAGAAAGAGATGGTCGTATATTTCTGTAGGACTACTGTGTGCAATGATGTGTTTCAAAATAAGGATCCGTATAAGCCTACCATGCTCAGTGAAGTCATGTGTATAGTGGTTTCAATCATGGTGGAAGTCTTTGTGTAAATAATGCCTGGTATCAATTACTATCACAAAAGTTTTGTTTTCTATCAGTAAGACATTTCACTTTAAAGAATACCCCACTTATTGTGGGGTATTCTGTTTGACTCATCTATTGTTTTCCAAAAGAAAGTTCTGATGCTTGTAACCACACCTGCTAAAGGTCAGGAACTGTTTGAACCCAAACACTCATCCAAAAGCATTCAGACTCTAGAAACCAGCTACACACACGCATATGAACACACACATCACTATACAGACACACACACTCACACACACACACACACACACACACACACACACACACAAACAGGTCAATGCTCTCTAGACCTGGTACATCATAATAAGCTTGGTTAACCAAGTGTCTAAGGCCCAGAAACCAGCTTTCACCTTGATTCAATGTCAAAAAGAAGTATCTCTCTCATTCATGTGCACTCATGGACATACACATACACACACACATACACACACACACACAGTGGCAGAATGGAATGGGCACTCAGTGCCATGTTGTTCAGTGCAGCAGCCTAAGGATGCATGAGTAATGAACAAAGTCTGCCCAACTACAAAATCCCTTCCCTATGCCTTCCTGTCCCCGCCTCACACACACTCATTCCCTGTATCTATTACCGTCAGCTCTTCATAATCCAGAAGAAAAGAAATGATGGAGAAAGACAGAAAGAGAGAGAGAAAAATGTAAAATAGTTGCATGCGTTGGAATTTGACAGTAAGAAGCATGTTGAAAACATTTAACTGCGGCATTGTACATTCATTGAGTCTTATTATTGATGACAGCAGATCCGGTAAATGGGGTAATTTAAATTGATAAGGCCTGTGTGATAAATGTAATCACACACGTGATTTAGTTTGCTACAGTGTTCATATATATTTTTCATATAATAAACAGTGTCATTAACTATATATTCCTATCAGCGCAAATCGCGACAAAACATAAGGTCAGAGCTACGTCTAACACAGGTGACATGCAGGCATCTTCGCTGCCGCCTCTCTGTGCAATTTAACCCACGGTCTTGAAATCTAGGCTAGCCTACGTGATTTCTCTTCACCCATGGTGCGTGACATGAGCCAGCACTTCTCATGAGAAAATGCGCATTCGAGGCAGGACAACTATGGTTACCTCACATGCACGAGTTTGGGTTTGTGCTCGATGGTCTTGTCGACTGGTCAGGCAACGGGTTTCATTAGTGGTCGCTTCCTGTGCATATTATTTTACACGGGACATCCCATATCGAAAGTCTTCATCAATAATGTAGGGTAGCCTAATGCTTAACAACACTTTCTAATGCTGTAAAAACATCTGTAGATACGTGTCTTAATGTCCGGGTAACAGGATTTGAGGCTAAGCCTATTTGTTAACATGCAATTCGTTTAGACGAGGCTATATACCTTCTTTCTCATTGACAACACTGGTCTGCGTCTGTCCCGTTTGCGGACACCCGGTCTAGATCATCACAGATATACATTTATGAAAAATAAGTGTAGCCTTCAACAAATACCTCTTTAAACACTGTATTAGGCCTACATTTTCGCTAAATGGTGAAGATATTGCGGAAATAATGCAAAAACATTCCAGCATCTCCGGCCTTTTCCCTCTGTCCCTCCCTCTCTCCCCGTGTTTTCCTGTGGCTATACATCCGGGAGGGGAGAGTCTAGCAAGGCAAAGTAAAGTTATGGTGCCGAGATTTTAAATGTTGAAAAGAATACTAATGTGTATTGTAGCGTTTTTCCATTATGTAAATAGATACAAACCCAAATTATAGGAGTTGCGCTACATAGGCTATAATACATCGTGGCCCGTACAGTACAGGTTAGTGGGGTAGGCAGGTACAGCAACTGAGATCGAAACTTAATTAGCCCATAATCGAAGTAGGTGATAGTAGGCTATTACAATAGGAAGTCGAGAAACATCAATCGTTTTCTTATGTCGAATTTCTCTATGGATAATTCAAGATGCCAGTTACACCTGTAATGACATGTTCGAACAGTCAGTAGCCTAATAAAAAGCACGAATCCCCGACAATGGCATTCTGTGAAACAGAAGGCTGTCACATTACTAGTCGACTATTTCTATACACGTAAACTACAACCGCTTTATAGAAGTGGAACTGACCTGGTAAATTATTCGGATGCAAATGACAATATTATGAATTAAATCCTTTAGATTCCGTTAATCCGGCACGATTATCCACTGCGACAAGTTAAATACCGTTGTGGTGGATATCAACTAGCCCACAATTTCGTATGAAATAGGCCTAAGTATTACCACCAAGAGCTATTTATCCAGGGTAAGTTGGCGGGCGTCTTCTCAGTTTGATCTCTGTAAACGCGCAATGCTAGGCTACATTTTTGTTATACATTTAAATAGTTAACAACACACGGTCCCGTTCGGTGATCTGATCTCGGATCGCTCTGGGATCCCAAGAGAAAGCGATAGCGTGATCCCGGAAAACACCGCAAGGGGCGTGTGTGTGTAGGTGACTGTGGTGGGGGGTCATTAATTAAAGGGATTTTCATCCAAATATAGCCTGCCAAACATCTTCAAAAGCCTTCTAAATAATTAATGGCTAGAAATACCATCCATAAATTAATTCATTAATTCCTAGTGGAAACGTATTGGTAGCCTACCATGTTGTGTTGATGTTTTTATGTTATAGGCCATCCAAATATAGGTAGCCTATAGGCCTACATCAATTCTGCTCTAATTGAAATAAGCAACAAAAAAAACTACTGTTGCTGGCCATTTATTTAGGCTACTGTGTCTCCATGTAAGCATCCAAGTAGCCTGTGATTTCATAGCCTACCGCATAGCCTACATGACGATCTTTTGGCGCACCTGTTAATTTCGATATAGGCCTATACTGAAAATCGCATATGAAATATGTCACCTGGACGAATGAGAAAAATAACGCAATAAAGATTGGTGTTCCAAAGGTTAAACGTCAGCCTATCACATGTTCATGCACATTCAGTAGCCTGAAGTATCTGCCCAGTATATAACTTTTTTTCCTCATTGTGTGATCTTTCAAATTCCATTGAAGGCTCACAGAGTTAAGGGGGCACTATTAAACCCACCATGGGGAGATTAAGAGGATAGACATCAGAGTGTAGGGATTACAGTCAGATAACAGCTCTAAAAAGCATATCCACAATGAGATTAAAGGAGACCTATCCAGATTAGTGTGTTTACTGCTCTGTGGTAAGTGACTCCCTCACTGTTTTCTCTGTCTCAGGATAACCTACCTCGTACATGTGAATGATGTTGCCATCTTGTGGTAAATGTGATGTATTACCAGAATGGCTGTAAAATGCAAGCATTGAATTTAGCATATCTACATGTTTTGATGGATTATCTTGTGTTTTCTTGTAGCCTACTTGAGTTGTATTACTTTATGTGTGCTTACGAGACCCTGGTCTCAATGTTGATTCCTTGTAGTCTCAAGAAGGTCTAAATTAATAAAATGACCAACTGATGCCCCTCCTCTGACCTCACTGTTGGGTCTAGCTGGACCAGCCTGCCAAAAGCACAGGCATCAGCTATCACTCACAACAGCAATAGGGAAGTGCTCTTCTCAGTCTCCAAAACAAGACTGTTGGGAGTGACTCACACCACCTGACGTAATTAGTTCCAATGGGCAGAGCAACTTGCATGGTGCAGTGTGTGCACTGGTGAGAAAATGGACCTGTTATTTAGTCAGTCAGAGAGTGTGTTCTCTCATTTAGCTTTTCGTTTTTTTTTCGAAGGGAGTAATTGGCATCCACCGTAAAGCTTCTGTTTGTCATGGAAGGAAGATGATATCCTTTGGTTTAAGAGATTTCAGGTGGTCACCTAAGAGTTTGTGCCACAGTCCCATGGTAGTGTTTGAATGTGGTGCTCGATGTGACCAACAAAATACAACTTATACAAACATATTGCAAGAAATCCAATATGCTGGCTGAATGTAGCATGATATTCTCTGCTAAACACAATAGTTCTGGCACTTTCTGTGTATTATTTGCCTCAGAATGAAAAATTTGCTACAGTTATGACTAGAGCTATACAGCTACAGGTAGCTAAGTGTACATTCAAGTTCAAGTCTATTATTGTCAGATGCAAAGAACAACACAGTCTTGGCACTGAAATGCTTTGGACAAGACAACGTAAAGCAACCTGGCATCACATGACATAAAAGTACTCAAAACATAGGTTAAACCTATGATAAGCTAACATATAATATAATAAAACTCCTAAATATACAAAATAATAATAATACAGTAGACTAAACAACATAATATATTATACTAACCTTATAACCTATACTGACCTAGTGACAAGTAGGGTACAATTAGTGCAATATTGCTGATTGTGCAACCAGTAGCTGAAAGTGCAACCAGTAGCTAAAGTGACAGTGTGTAAAGTGACTAGTGTGAGTGTCGACAGTGTATCAATGTCCATATCAATGTTCATTCAGAAGCCTGATGGCCCTTGGAAAGAAACTGTAGTCCAGTCTGCGTGTGCGAGACCGAATGCCTCGGTATCGCCTGCCAGAAGGCAACGGGGTAAAAAGACTGAAGTATGGGTGGTAAAAGTCTCTTAGAATCCTGCCAGCTTTCCTGAGAGATCGTGTGTGGTACGTGTCCTGTAGGGCAGGGAGCTTCCTGCCGATGATGAACTCAGCAGACCGGACCACACTACGTAGGGCCTTGCCGTCCCTGTCTGTGCAGCTCCCATACCACACTGTGATGCAACCAGTCAGCATGCTCTCTATAGTGCATCTGTAGAAGTTAGTGAAGATGACTGAGTCCATGCCAAACTTCTTCAGTCTCCTCAAAAGGCGTTTCCTGGCCGCTATGACCACCTTGTTCGTGTGAGCAGACCAGGTGAGGTCATTGCTGATGTTCACCCGAGGAACCTGAAGCAGCTGACCTTTTCCACTTCGGATCCGTTGTGTATGCTCTTCCTCCTGCCGCCTCCTATAGTGTACAATCATCTCCTTAGTCTTGCTGACGTTGAGAGAGATGTCTCGTCTTGCAGTGGCTTAAAGTGTCGCTAAACAGATAATCATAGAGTCATAACATATATTATCAAATGACTGGCCAAAGTCCAGAAGGCTGACATTTTGTTGAGATAAAAGTTTCAAATTAATGTTTCAAACGTAAAAGTTTCAAATTTTCTGGGTGTTTTAGAGTCTCATGCTCTAATGCCAGAGCTATCCAGGCTTACCATGTTGTATCCAGAGGCATTCTCGTGAGGGACCTTTGTGACAGTATAAGTTTAAGTCTACAACATTGGTGAAAGTTTAAAATCCACGTGTTGCATTAAAGAGACACAATGAGGTGCTGCTGGGAGTTGAACCCTGGATCTTTTTTATGAGACAGTCGCTTTCAACCAGCTAAGCCACAGCACCTAACAACATGAAAGATTGGATTCAACTACTTGAAGCCTCTCAAAGTGATGGATCAGACTGCATAATGGAAGCACGCCCAACGTGGGGCTCCAACCCACGACCCTGAGATTAAGAGCCTCATGCTCTACTGACTGAGCTAGCCAGGCTTAATTTGATGCCATAAAAGGAATTATCGTCTGGGAATTTTACATTTAGTCATTTAGCAGACGCTCTTATCCAGAGCGACTTACAGTAAGTACAGGGACATTTTCCCGAAGCAAGTAGGGTGAAGTGCCTTGCCCAAGGACACAACGTCAGTTGGCATACATACAGAAACATACATAACGTTTGATATCACAAACTAACATATAATCAAAACTTAGGACCATGTCTTATCGTTTTCTTTGTATAATGTATTAATTGTATTAATTTATATTCTGTAATTATATTAGGCTATAAATAGATTTTCTATAAACTTAGACTACATTTTTGGACAGATAGTGTTTAGGCCTAGTAAGTAGAATGCATCCAGAAAGAAAGTGCGGGGTAATCATCGTTTTCCATCGGATCTGTGTTACAGGAAGTTGGACCATTGTTTTAGGATTTTTCCACGACTTTCTACTTACAAATACAAGGGGGTTGGGCTTCTTGGGGTTATATGAAAAGCGGAAGATCAACCTCGTTGTTAGAATTGTCAACTCAGGGGAGCGTTAAGTTTCGCCAAAAATGTCTGGAACTATTAAGACATTTTACGATTTTACAGCAAAGTTGCTGTCGGGCAATATATTGAAATTGTCGTCATTACAAGGAAAAGTTGTCCTTGTCGAAAATGTGGCGTCTCTTTGAGGCACTACAACCAGGGACTATACCCAGATGAACGAGCTACATTCGCGATTTTCCGAAAAGGGGCTTGTGATTCTAGGTGTGCCCTGCAATCAATTTGGACACCAGGTAGGCTATTCAACCTGTTTCCCATTTTCTGCAAAAACTGTTTAGGAATTAAACAAAATACCTTGAGCAAGAGCCTATTTGGGCAGATGGTGAAAAAGTGGTTATGCCTACAATGTTTTCCCAGTTGCCAATGGAGTGATTGCAAATGAAGAGATTAAACCTGCAGCTATATCTTTAATTTGGTTGGCTCCTTGACATTATTTCCAACAAACTGCTATTACTGTGTAATTGTGTTAAAATTTATTGTTAATGGTGTACAAAATAGACCATTTTTTTCAACAGGAGAATTGCAAGAATGATGAGATCCTTAAGGCCCTTAAGTACATCCGTCCAGGCAATGGCTTTGAGCCTAAATTCCCTCTTCTTGAAAAGATGGATGTGAATGGAAAGGATGCCCACCCCTTGTTTGTGTATCTAAAGGAAAAGCTGCCTGTTCCCAGTGATGACTCCATGGCCCTCATGACCGACCCCAAATTCATCATTTGGAGCCCAGTCTGCAGGAATGATATTGCTTGGAACTTTGAGAAGTTCCTGGTTGGCCCAGACGGAGAACCATATAAGCGCTATAGCAGGAGGTTCCTGACCAGCGACATTGAGGCTGATATCAAGGAGCTTCTTAAGAGGGTGAAATAAACTGTCCAATAATTGGCCTCTCTGGTGGTAGTAGATATGTGTGTTCCAACTGTAGAATTATACTGAGCAGCTTTGCTCTGTTAATCTTCAGTCACACATTTGCCACAGTTATGCTATCCCATCTCTCCTGTTGCCTGCACCAACTGCCATTGCGGCCTTTGTCCTAATCCTTCAGACTTTGCTCTCCTGTGTAATGTGCTGTTGTTGGTTAGCCAAGTTTACTAAATGAAGACACTCTTTGAAACCTTGTGTGTGGAGTATCTGATGAAAAATGTAAATGCCTAAACCTAATAGTAGTTTATTATATAGTATTACAAAGACTTGAATGCAGCAAAAATAAATATTATGTAAAGAAACTGTTTATCCTACTGGTTGTATTTTTTATACATGTTGGCCCAAATTTGATTTATTGAGGGTTTGTTAGCTACAATGTGGTGTAGCCTACAGTATAGGCTTACAAGTGGCACAATTTAATTTAATTCTATTTTAACAACTATTTAACTATTATAGCACACCTATTAGTATTCAAATGTAGTTATGGTAAAATAATTCTGAGATACAGTGTGCAAAAGAGCTGAATCAGGGCCTACATGATGAGAAAAATCAAGCACATAACTATTGGCCATACATAATAGGCCTACAATGTTACTAAATCAATTAATGAATAAACAGGCTGCTTTCTCTAGACTGAAAGGGACAGCAAGAGGTCATGCTCAGGGGATTTACAGAGAACAATGAACACATGGTGAAGAGCTCAGTGATTGAAGACACAGGTTAGGAGAGATACAGAAGTTGCTGAACACACACAGGATGCCCTTTGGCACTTATTTTGGTTGTTCACAATATGTGCTTCATGTTTTGGCTACTCGCAATGTTTTTGTGGCTATCTTGTTGTTATTATCAGTGACCTATGCACTTTGTAAAGCTCTCTCTTGGAAGTCGCTTAGGATAAAAGCGTCTGCTAAATGAGTAAATGTAAATGCACAAAGTCAAGGAACATTTGTATCCAGAACACTAGGGTAAATTGTTAACAGTTTATTCTGTGACTTTATCGCCAGAGGGCGCTAGTAGATTTGTTTCAATGTCCCACCGGGTACTCTTGTTTCTGGATGTTGTTGTTGTTAGGCAGGTTGTTAGGGGGTACCATGGGAAACTGCTAAAGCATAGCTAGCTCAGCTTGGATTCTAATAGATAAATATATGAGTTATATAATAATAATATATGAGTAGTGGCAGTTAATAAATGGAAGCATTGACTCTAGACTAGGAAAGTGTGTGTGACGTTAGCGAGGGGATAACGCCGGGGTTGCAGTCTTTGGTGCAAGTGTAGCTAGCTAACGGGCTAAGTCTAGATCAGATTGAGAGGCGCTGTGTCTGTAGTTTACGACACAGTGATTTAAAGATGGGCGAATCTCAGGAAAGCCTTCAGAACCCGTGTAACGAATCACTGTCGTATATGCCCCCGCAACTGCCACCGCTGCCGGGGCGAGAGCGACTGCAGATTCAGAAAAGCAATGTCTGCTCAAGGGCTTATTTTGTGGTGGTCATGGTTTTCTTCCATGTGTACATTATAAACGTCATTGCTCTGCTACTGTACGTGCACTACAGCAACGGACCCCCGGACATCAATTCCGACGGTGGCTCTCCTACAGCTGGAAGTCCTCTTTCCCGGTCTGACCAACCACTAGACACTGATTTGGATGATCGTCAGAGTTTCAGCCTGCCTCGTATTGAAGGAATAAGGGTGAGGAGCAGAGACGAGAACAATCAATCGTGTAGCCCATTCCATCTACCACATTTGATCATCTGCAATGTTGTGCACTTTTAACTCATTCAGTTTAACATGCATGCACTCTTGCTACTGTCTTAGATTAGTCCAATCCAGTATAATGTTATTAATGTGACCTACTTGTCCTTAGGTGGGTCATGTTCAGAAGGTGTATTTGGTGCCAGACAGAACACACCAGATGAAAACCTTGAGCCTCAAGCCTCTGCTCTTTGGTAAGCTTACAGACTGTGTCTATAATGGTAAATTGAAAAGTAGGCAGAGATGACTAAAACAATACAATGGGTAAAAAGAAAAGCACATGGATGCAACTTTAATTATTATTTTTACACATGGCAGTTTATTTCCCTGACCCGGAAGAAGCAAAACAAAAAACAATACTAGATGTTAAGTGACTGTTTTTCTATTGTTTAAAAAATATAGTTTGAGGATATTTGCTTATAATATATAGATATGTACATTTTGCAGAAGACGTTGTGTTCTGCAATGTTTTAAAGCTCAGTAGCATGGGGTTCTGCGGTCTACTCAACCCATCTCAAGCCCCATAGCTCTAGTTTCTGCACCGGTGTCTCTTCCACTTGCGTGCTGCCACCATCAGATTCCGGTCCCGTTTTTGCCAGGCAAAGGCCTTGTTGACCACCAGCCGCTCCCCCTGCATGGTCCCCGTCACCAAGAAGGTGCCGCCGCGGGGCTGGCGCCGCGTCATGTTCCGGACGCAGGTGGCGTCCCTCTCCAGCCACAGCTGCATGCGGGAGCGGATCTGGCCCCCCAGCAGCGGGCCGTGCTTCAGGACCTCCAGCTTGGAGGCCAGGGTGAACTGGGTCAGGCTCACCTGGCTGGACTCGAGCCTCGTCAGGCGCAGTTTCACCACTGGGGAGAGGAGGGAACGGTCACGTGGATGCAGCTCAATTCAAGAAGTGGCTCATTTCATAGGAACCTGAGGGAACAAGACTTGACAAGAGGGAGCCCGAGATAGTCAAGGAGGGTGTGGGGTCGGGTTCGCTCACCAAAATCACTCCTACAGAAGGTTTCTAGCAGGTCTTTGGCTGAGGAGGCCTCCTCTAACTCACAGTCTCGACAGCTGGCCTGGGGTACTGGGGAAACGCGCAACGTATGAAAGGGTTAACGTCTCTCATTCGAAGAGATTACTGGGTATGTCGTCAATGTGTTCATGTGTGTGTGTGCTTGCGTGCATCCGTTGTGTCACCTTTGTGCCCCCTCGCGCTGACGCTGACACTGGCGTTGGTGATGGATGAGATGCACATCAAGTGGTCAGCAGGAAACTGGTCACAACGTAGAATATCTGGCCAGGGGTAGCCATAGCAACTCATGATTGGAGCACAGCTGTCCCTCACAGCCTCGCAGATACTCCTGCAGGGTGAGACAAACCTGGGGAAAGATAGAACATGACAATGGGAAAAGGAAACAAGGATGGGTTTGAAGATGAGTGATGGTAGAGAACCTCCCAACATATATTCGTTTTCAGGGTCTCTTGTTTGGAGCCTTTTAAAAAGGCAGCATATTGACCTCATTGTAATACTTTGTGGATTTACAAGTAGTAATTTCACAACAACAACAAAAATATTTAGACGCCCCCCATCAATTATTATCAAGTTTTTAAGTTGAGATGAAACTGCTTTTCGGTAGTATAACTTCCTTATTGTGACGTTCAGCAGAGTGCAAGGATAGATAGGCGGTACATAATGTTGGGATACATTTGATTTGACTGTGGCGAACACTCATACTGTTGCGAGCTAGCTAACTAAAGAATCTTAGCTCTGTGCTGCTAAAAGTTGAAGATTGATAGATGAGTCGATGTCAGGATATTATTGGTTGAAATTGGTTGGTACAAGCTTACGTAAGCACACACTCGTTTTGATAGAAGAATACAAAGAAATTGTTTTGTTTTGGGGGGGCATACATTGTTAAATAGGTGTACAATGACCGGGGATGTGATCTAAAAATATGCTTTCCTTTGAGCTTGACTTGACTGGAAACATCCACTGAAAAGCAGACACTGATAAACCTGATATTCAGTCACTGGGGAACATGTATTTCACAGAATTCCACATTATCTGGACCTGGGAACTGTCCTAAATTCCTCATTTCACAAATATCTTCCATGTATGTCTCAAGGTAAAGTAGCTGTAGTCGTTGTATGTGAGCTGGCTGGGCAGTGTGTGCATACTTACCTGTCCAAGCAGATGGGAGCAAAGAGTGAGCAGAGGAAGATGCGTGCGTCAGGGTGACATTCCCTGGCGAGCAGGGGGAGCCAGCTGGCGCTCTGCTGC
The DNA here is from genome assembly GCF_038355195.1 of Osmerus mordax. Lineage (NCBI taxonomy): Eukaryota > Metazoa > Chordata > Actinopteri > Osmeriformes > Osmeridae > Osmerus > Osmerus mordax. Next base: position 5,486,838 of record NC_090056.1, on the reverse strand, counting down.
ACGGCCTCCCCCGGCGACTCGTGCCCCAGCAGGTTGGGCATCCTCATGGTGTCGTAGCCAATGTCCTGGCACAGGGCCATGCCAGATGGAACGGGCACACAACGAGAGGAGCCGCGCGAGTCCCACTGCCCGCCTCCGCCACCGTGTGACAGGATTGACCCCGAGAGAACTCCTGCTCCGGTCCATTCCTCAACGTCACTGCCGGTCACTATCTCGATCTGAGACTCGGCAGCCCCAAGCCTAGCCTCAGCTTCAGCCCCAGCCCCGGTCCTCACCCTTGATCTGGCCCTCACTTTAGCCTCGGCCCCACCACCAGCTCCAGGCCTCAGGACGGAGGGGTAGCCAGACCCTACAAGAAGCAGGAGGAGCAGGACAGGCGCTGGAATGTGACGCCTCTGAAGGAAAGAGGAGCTAGATGGAGGCGCAGACATGTTGTTGTTGTTGCCAGGAACCCAGGTGAATATTCCAGGGTAGGAGAAGTTGTAGAGGGTCCTCACCTGCGTTTGGTGAGATGTGGTCTTCGCAGGACAGCGAGTGAGTGAGTGAGTGAGTGAGTGAGTGAGTGAGGAGAGACCAGCATAGGTGTATTTATACAAGGCGGCGGTGATGCACCACCTCTCTGTAGGCTTCGGGTGCATTTGCATAGCGGGGGAAGGGGAGCTAGGGGGTAACAATGGTTGGTTGGGGGGGGGGGGGGATGGGGTGGGGAACAAGGGAAAGTGCTTGAGGATCAGATGTGCTGCTCACCCATTTGCTGTAGTGTGTGTGTGTGTGTGTGTGTGTGTGATTCAAAGATGTCGGGGGTTTGTGTCCGTTATGTACTCATTTGAGTGAGTTGTCCTGACTTTCTGGTCCTTCCGTCCACACAGCTTGAAATGAGGAAAATGAGTTCCTCCCATGTCACGAACCCTTCCGTTCTCTCCCCCCTCCCTCTCCCCCTCCCCGCAAGCACGGCTATTCTATCCTTCTATGACCCTATTGCTTCTTATCTCCCCCAATCACCCTTCTTACCAAGTGACAGGCAAGTTTTTAAGACCTCATCGACACCACATCCTTGAGAAGAGAGAACGCAAGAAGCCTGTAATTAGCAAACAGACACATTTACCAGTTTTCACGCTAGCGTTGGTGCCTGTTTGTTTAATTACACGTGAATGTGGACGTCTGCATCCGTGTGCGTCTGTGTGTGCGTGCGCGCGCGCGAGAAAGACCCAGCATGAGTGTGTGAACATGCGTGTGGGACAGGGAAATGTTAGTGTGGCCCCGCTGTGCAGTCGTGACCTGATTCCTGTCCCAGACAAGCAGGTCACTTCCTCTCTGGAGAGAGGGGAAAGAAAGAGAGAGTGAGGAGGCGGGAGGGAGAGGAGGAAGGCTCAGTCCTCTTCATTCAGATCGTGGGCCCAGGGTAATGAGGCCTGACTGGACAATAGGGATTAGCCAACTCTCTAAGTACAGTATAAAGGCCCCAGGGGTGAACAAGGCCTCTACTGTACTGGCAGCCGTCTGCCTGGAAGCGTTTCATTAGGAGAGATTGGTAGACGCACATGACAACTAGGCAACTAGACAGGGCATATCGCATGGCCATATTTATATCGCATGCCCATATTTACCTGGTTGTGGTCATGTGATTATTCCTGGTATGTGCAAGGCAGTGTAAGGTCGCGTGTAATGCTAAGCTTCGGGTCATGTCGAAGCGGTGGAAATGGTGGATGAGATGCTACTGACTCTGCTGGGATCACTGAGGGGTTCGTGACGACGCTACTCCCCCACATACCAACTAACACACAATCAAACCACCCACTCTCACCCAGGGGAGGACAACAATGCAGCTGTGCTCTCAGTCCCCTGTGAGAGAGACATTCAGCGCCCCGGGGTCATTAGCATTGTCAATGGGCCTGGCCACACCGCAAATTGCTCTCTCGAGGGAGGGGGTGGGCGGGGGGTCGCTCATTATCCCCATATCCGCATTCACTTAAGTATCCTCTTTGCGCACACACACACACACACACTGCTTCACCTGCTTCAAATTGACACCGAGAGGCATGGCCCCTTCAACAGACACGGCAGTGGAAGTCTGGTTAACAGGATGTTAAATAATAACTTGTGCTAGGTGCACTTCTATTGCGCTGTGTCCAGTGTACTTTGTGCTATGTTGCCAATGCTGATGATTTTTTCCCTTTCTTTTATCCAGACAGTGACTTACTGATCCTCTACGGTTTAACCTGATAGGTCAAGTCTGATGAAACAGACATACATTAAGTATTTAAATTGTATTGGACATAATAGACTCTACAGGTCGATAATCAACTAAGCTAATCCATTTGCAGTAGTAATTTGAAAGATTACGTTTGCACTGTCGATTGGGATGTTTGTCCCCTAATCCACTCACACGACAGTTACTCACACTCAATCACTTTAAAATGAGAATGACTGGATCACCCGGCAATGACAAACTACCTGATGGTCTTAGCTTTTATGCAGTTTGTTGTTTGTAGTACAGTAGTGTTAACAGTGCTGTAACATGTGTACAGGAACAACTCTTGGTACGTTACTGCATCTATCAAGTTAGGATAGTGCGTTTTTGTGTGTTTTGTTGGAACAAACACCAATACTGAAAGGTTTTTCACCATAAGTAAGCCTAAAATTTCACAGAAAAAGTGGGTTTGCTGTTACACTAACAGTTCTAATGTGTCGTGCATAATATGTACGTCACTGTAATCGCCTGTTCTTCCTCTTCCTGTCAGAGATCCCAGGCTTCCTGTCCGAAGAGGAGTGTGGCGTGGTGGTGCAGCTGGCCCAGCTGAAGGGGCTGATGGAGAGCCAGGTCACACTGCCCTCTGGTGCCCAGGAGGAGACAGGGCAGCCCCCGCTGTCACTGAGCACAGCAGAGATCTTCAGCCTGCTAGACCTGGACCAGGACGGGTTCCTGCAGAGGGAGGAGGTTAGAATGAGGGGAGGGCTGGAGGTGGGCTGAGAGAGAAAGGGACGGGGAAGAGCTGGGAGATGAAGAAGTGTAGCAAGAGAGCCTGGAAATTGCAGGCAGAAAGAGAAGGGAAAAAATGAGGTCGAGAGAAAGATAATTGGCGTGAAAATGGTTCAGCTGGAATGTGTGACTTTGGAGGATGGTAGAGCTGTACGAGGTGAAGCTAATCTTGCCGTCGTCATCCAGGTCGTGTGTTTCTGTCTCTCGTCTCAGATCCTGAGTCATTCCCGATCGAGAGAGGGAACGTGGCTCGGTCCCGAAAACCTACGACAGACGCTCGCAGGCCTGGAAGCCAGCCCAGCAGGTTAGTGTCTGTGTGGTGACCGTTGGGATGAGCATGTGTGCTCAAAGCATGTCCATCCCAGTCTGTCCTTCTTACCTTGGGGAGCAAGAATCTGTGTGTGTAAAGGTTGGGTATGAACGTGGGCGAGGGGAGACGGGCGTTTGCGTGTTCCAGTCTGGAAGTGCCCTATCGCATCTCATTAAAATCTCTGACCCCCTTCCTTAACATTTCGACCGGATCCCCCTCCTCCTCCCCCTCCAGCCCAGGCACCCCAGAGCTATTGTTTCGGCTGGGGCGCGGTCTCACAAGGGTAGGGGGGCCGGATGTTCGCTCAGGCGAAAGTAAAGGGGTACAGTAGTACATGGCGGAAGAGGGGGGGGGGGGGGGGGGGGCAATGGGAAGGAGAAAGAGTGTGACAACACAGACTAGTACACAGGAATATAAAGACAATGAAAGGGGAAGAGCAGTCACGGAAAACGCCAGTAAATGGAATTCCTCAATAAGATTTGTGTGTCTGTGTTCCGGCAGGTGTGCTGAGTTTGGAGGAGTTCCGGCGTGTGTGCGACGGCATGTCCCAGAAACCCCTGCAGCAGCAGGAAGGTGGAGCCGGGCAGGGCCGGCCAAAACAGAAGAGCAAGCACACGTGGCTGTACCAAGGCCCAGGATCCCACCACGTACTACACACACTCAGGAACAGGTAGCACACACAGACAGTGCCTGTGGAAAATCCAGACAAAAAGTCACCTCTTTTCAACACCACAGCGTGGTGAGAGTGAAATACACTTTTTTCCCCCAGCCTTTTGTATTGAAAAAACACTGTACAGATAGGTTTAATATTAAAAAGTTGATCTTTTTTGGAAAGGCAATACACACACGCGGAAGAATATACATTTATAGTAGCTATTTCAAAGCATGCTATTTGCTGAACATTTATTCACAAGAAACCTAATCTGGTGGACGTTGTCCACCCTTAAATTCATGACACACCTTTAAACAGTGACCAGTTTAACTTTAGTGGAGCACAGGGGTAGAGGACCTGTTAATAGTGTAGCTTGTGCACACTCGGGATGTAGGCTATTAGAACAGGTTTTTGGATGGTTATGGTCTGTCTTCCTGTCTCCAGGGTAACTCGTTTGACACGTCTTCCGTCCCCATTGGTCGTGCTGAGCGAGCCTCTTCAGGTCCTTCGCTATGAGCAGGGAGGATTTAGTCACGCCCACCATGACAGCAGCCCCTCCCACTCAGGGACGACCTGTGCACACACGTGTCTGGCAGGAAACACATCTGCACTCACGGAGATCTCCTGCAGGTGTGAGCGTCTCAACGGTTCCTCTCCCTACATGCTCTTTCACATTTGCTTAGAATTTTGATAGAGGTACCAGCTCATTTGAATGTGTTTGGAATTTGTTTCCCGGAGGTACTTATTGAGCCGTGTCAGCATTTTCAACCTTATTTTTTAGTTAAACTAAAAGGAAAACATTCACAAAATTCTTACTTGGAAAATCACATCACGACCACAATTAGTTTTTCATTGAAAGCAGTCGACTCTTTTTAGTCACGGTTTGCATTGACCTTTTTGAACTGTTATCATTTTTCTTAATGATATAGTGAATATATCTGTTTCATCTCAGGTATATTACTGTGTTGTTCTACTTGAATGCTGTGGAGGGGGGGGGAGAGACCAGCTTCCCTGTGGCAGATAATCGCACCTATGAGGAGGAGGTGGGTGAACGCGGTCACCGGTCCTCATCAAAGTTTCAGTCCACTTCACAATAAGGGCTTTGAAAGACAGAACTACTTGTACCTCAGAAGTCGAAGCACCTCTCGATTCGCAACAAACGCAATTCCAATCTTGTCAGCAAATGTGTCTATGGTAGAAAGGTAATGAGTGTGTGTGTGTTTCTCAGGCTCTGCTGCAGGGGGGTGTGGATCTGACAGACACACAGCAGCACTGCGCCAGAGGGAATCTGAGGACAAGGCCCACTGCTGGCACTGCTCTCCTTTGGTACAACCACCTTTCTGATGGAAAAGGTAAGGGTTCTGACCCTAAACTTCATTTGACCGCTTCTCACACGTCTCACAGGGGCATTCTGTGATTCTTAGTGCCCGCTAGGCTCCCTCCTTCACCCCCTTCTCCTCTCACCCCCTTCTCCTCTCTCAGGGTGGATGGGTGAGCTGGATGAGTACTCCCTCCATGGTAGCTGCCCAGTCACCCGGGGGGTGAAGTGGGTAGCCAAGTCGTGGGTCAACGTGGACCCGGACCAGCAGCGGCAGGCCCGCTATCAGAGACTGGTGACCCACCGAGAGACTAGGGAGGCGGACAGAGAGGAGCAGAGCCACCCTCACAGTAACCTTCACCAGGACCTATAGTCAGAGCCGAGGGGACTCTGTGGAATACGACATTCCTTCAAAAATTCCAAGAACCATTCAAGAGAAATACAAGTAGAACGATAGTCAAAAGCAATCCTGTTTTATGACTAACATGTCACCTCAAAGCTATACACTGTAGTTAGTGTGACCAGCAAGTCTAGTCCAAAACACTGCTATGAAAATCAAACTTTTACTACGTCTGATAATTTTGTCCAAAAATGTTTTGCTTTTTTGTACTTGTTTAGGCTACTTCTCAGTGGTAGTCATTGGTCCAATGAAGGGAACATGGCTGCATTCAGTTTAGAATGAGAGATCTGTTAGTGTTAGATTACTGGGCATCATCCTGAGCCATATCAAATTCATAATCTGTGAATGTCTTCCTGAAGCACATTGTGTGTTTGCGTGTTTAAGAGTGTTGTGGTTTTCCTTGTGTGAGCAGGATAAGCATGGCATGGACATACTCGTGTTTGCTTATTCCTGTGGCACCACAGGTGCCGTAATATTGCACTCGGTTTGAATTTCATTTGTAGTTTGGCTCATATTTGCTCATATCTCAGGGGCAATCATTTTTGTTACACTGTGTATTTATTATCATCACAAGCTATGTGTATTTATTATCCGACATTTGAATTGATTTGGCGCTGAATGTACACGTTATTTATTTGTATTTATTTACTGTATGTAATAGTTGTAAATTCGTTGTTATACCCTTTTCACTCAGTTTAAAAACATGGGTAAAAAGTGGATGAGCTTTTGGTGTGAATCCTGGTGTGAGTTCTTCCAGTGTTTGACCATGTAGGTGGATTCAATCCACTTGCTGCAATAAAATATCTCGATTATTGCCAGCAGCTTTAAGTGATTGCATGTCTTACAAATAACATATAATTCAAGAATTATGATTATAACAAAGTTAAGAGAACCCTAGCCTACATTTGATAACATTACAGAAATGACATCGGTCCTAGGGGAACACCAATTGAGACCAATGTCTCTTTACAACGAAACCCAGTTAAGATAACCTACATAAGCACAGCAAGGTTAAAGTATAACCAGGCAGACACAAATATGCCAGTACAAACACAAAATCAAATTAAAGCTTCAAGTAGCATTGAGGTTTATGTTATGGCAAGTTATGTTTGAGACTTCAATGTTCAGAGTCCATACCTGGATCTGGAGTCAAATTGTGTAACTGAGTAAACGTCATTATGTTACTGTTTTAGTTTATTACAACCTCACTGTGTGATTTTCCTCATAATGTTCTCAATCCTTTTTTCGCAGACTACTCACATGTATTATTGACTAGAATTTGTATTGATTTACTATCAACATTATCACAAACCTTTTTTTACTTCTATAAACAGGACTCAATGCCAGTTCTCCTATGGTTTCACTCCTATTCACAGTGAAACCTCAGCTTTCAGTATGTGTCTGCTGGCCACAAGACACTTCTATACCCTCACCTGAGCTGAAACTCCAACCCATATTTCCTCTGATGATGTTGCTTGTTTACCTCATTGATTGAATAACGAGATTTCAGTCAAGACACTCACGTATTGATTCAACCATTTATTGCCATGGAAATAGGTTTGACTTTGGCAGAGTGGTTCTGTCTAAGGGGAAAACTCTCTGGCATGGAGCTAACATAGCACAAGTACATACAATAACAAGGCAGGACAAGGCTAACATTACAGTTTACATTACATTTAGTCATTTAGCAGACGCTCTTATCCAGAGCGACTTACAGTAAGTAAAGGGACATTCCCCCGAGGCAAGTAGGGTGAAGTGCCTTGCCCAAGGACACAATGTCATTTTTCACGGCCAGGAATCGCACCGGCAACCTTCTGATTAATACACCCGATTCCCTAACCACTCAGCCCTCTGACCCCCCAGATCTATCCCAACATGGGGTAGATATACCCATGCGGACAGGACATCAAATCAAACCTAGTTTAACAAGTAATGCCAATGGCTTACCCCCAGATAAGCACTGATATCCCACCTAAACCATCAGTGAAGAAAAGGCAAAACTCCCTAAAACGCATAAAATTTTAAGAAACCGTAGGAAGAGCAATTCAGTGAGGGAACTGGGAAGGACTGTTTATATAGGCTGACCACCGCAGTAAAATTCTAACCATCAGTGAGTTGATATTTAATTTTATTGAAGGTTGAGTACATGAGTGTACAAAATACATGAGTGTCATGTATCCAAAATATGTCAGCCTATGGTGTCTCTTTATTCAATTAATTTGTATTGGCAGAATCCTGTTTTCTGCTGGGATTGTCATTACATCCATGTCCACTAGATGGCAACCAACGTCCATTTGCAATAATCCATCTGCCAGATTCCAACAGAGTTTAGATTGCATCATTGACACCAATGAAAGAACTTAAAACGAATACGGACAATTTTGTCAGACAGTTGACAGACAGTTTAACATAAATGTTTGCGTCCTGGCTCTCTGTACCCAAACATTATGACCAATTCTTGGAATCACAGCTTGTCCTGCACCAAAGCTGGGATGATGGTGTTAAAGGAGGTGTTGAAATCCACAAACAGGATCTTGGCGGGATCCTGGTCCAGGTATTGGAGGATGAAGTGGTGGGCCATGTTTGCAGCATCGTCCACAGACCTGTTGGCTCTGTATAGGCGGACTGCAGGGGGTCCAGGAGTGGGTCTGTGATGGTTTCAAGGTGGGACAGCACCAGGTGCTCAAAAAGTCCATTACCAGAGACTGCAGTCATTGAGTCCTGTGATCCTTTTTTGGGGGGGATGGGGAAGATGGTGGAGGTCTTGAATCAGGCTCGTACTTGGCATGTCTTCTGTGAGGAGTTCAAAATGTCTGTGAACACTGGATACAGTTGGCAACGTGCTTCAGGGTGGAGGGAGAGACAGTCTGGTACAGCTGATTTGCGAGGGTTCTGACTCTTGCACAAACTATTAACATCTCGATCCAGGATGGAGAGAGTTGGCAATGTGGTAGGGGAGGAGGGGGCCCCTGATGTGGGCAGTTGTGGAGGTCCTAGTCCTTGCTGAGGTGGGGGAGGAGCTGGTGGAGAGAGTCACAGGGGGGATGGTGTCTGGACTGTTTCTTTGTCTTTCAAATCGACAGCCGAACTCACTCAGGTCGTTGGGAGAGGGGCTTTCAATTTGTAGTTAGAGTGATCTGTCTGAGGCACCTTCAAAAGTTTTCTGAGAACTGCTGTTGACGTTTCTCCCAGTACTGTCGTTTAGCATCTCTCACAGGTTGCTAAATCTATATTTAGACTCATTATACCAGTTCTTAACGACCCCCGACTTCTAACTGATAGTGTATGACTTAAAATGGAATCTGACGCCATTGTAGCGTGGGGGATTACGCCACCGCCTCGTAGGGGGACTATTGTAGCACTACCCTTGGACGATTGAGTCAGCGAAATGATCTAAATCCCTGCCCCCAATTCAATTGGTCTCTGACAGACCAAAACCATATTAAGAATAGAAGTCTCCCAAAATACCCGTATCCTCACGCACTGTGCAAATGCTAGTGGAACATCAGAACATAAAGTATCAAGTTATTATTAGTTTCGTTCATTGTTTGTCGTAACATCTAATATATCAGAAACGTTGATAATGTAAACTCACTAGCCTAAGGAGTTTTCTTTGTAGATTTTTTTTTTGTTTCGTGTTCCTCCTCTGATTTTTGCCTATATTGCAAAAAAAGTGTGTTCGTTTAAAAAGAGGATGTAACAGGTATAGAGCAATAGATTTGCCTCTATATCTGTTCTAGGAAGCCTCCAGTCTGCATGTCATACAAAGGGGAAGGGTAGCTATAGCTCATATGGTAGAGCATTTGATTTCAGATTAAGATATCGCATGTCCAAATCGCCTAGTTTTGTATAGCCTAAACGCGTGAAATGAATACTTTAGTAGGCTAAATTCAATGATTAGCCTATCATATATCCTACAGCCAAATCCAAGTAGTCTACCCTGTAGGTTTATGTATTTGACATATTTTACACTGTGCCATCGTTTGATATTGTATGTCGACACATCAAATAACCGCACACGTACACTCGAACATCGTATACTTTACTGTCTTCCCTAGTGTGGGGGTTGATTGAACGCAGCGACGGAGGAAACCATGAGAGATGATTTTGCGTTAGGATGCTGATGCTGTGTGCTGCGCACTCTGAAGCTCGCGCAGCACAGATTAGCCAATTGCGTTGTTCGATTGGCTGTGCTCGAGGAGGGAGAGCGTTGCTGGCAGCGGATAGAAGGACCAAACCAGGCGCGGTTTGCATTCTCCGTCAGAGCCCCGCCAGCGAAGGACAGTACAGCAATCTACCCAGCAAACGACTTAATGTATGTTCACGGGCATTTATTTGACTGAAATATACACAGGACGACCTACACCCCTCCGCTTACTGTTATTTCCATTTAACTGTCATCCATGAGATTCTTCAGGCTTACCTTCAAGTGCTTCGTCGACTGCTTTTGAATTCCCCCTCCTCAACGTCTGACTGCGACGCTTTGTAAATATTCAATTTTTTGGGTTTCGAACTCGCTGTCATAAAACACACTTTGTGATTTCAAGAAAACAGAAGACGGCAACAAAAGGACTGTACTATCCCTTCTCTATCTCAGACGCACTGAGTACTCTTGCTATCTAGTTTAACGTTACCACTCTAACGTTAGCTAGTTAGCCACCACCATTTGGTTTGACCAATACAGCTACCTAGCCCGCAATTTCTTGACCTGATAAATCATCATTGTGGTGCTAGTTTGTCAAATATGTCTCCCGAAGTGGAAGACAACAGCCCAGGTGAGTACTATTAATTGATGACGTGTTTATGAAGTCATCTGTATTTATTTAATTAAAGATTGGAATTTGAATGTATGCATATTATTGTTGTTTATTGTTTCATGTTATCAATCTGTAATCAAACTAAGTGATTTATCGATGTGGAATTATTAGGTTTTGGGTTACTAATGAGTATGAGAGAATGACAGACCCAACCAGGGGGCATTAGCTTAGTTACTAAACTATGGCCATTTGAACGAGTCTGAATGTCTCCCAAAGCACTCGAGTCAGTCTCGTTTGCCAACTGCAAATCTGCAACAAGCATAATAACAAAGTGGATTTCTGCAGCTCCAAAGTGGATTCAGTCATCCAATTTGAAATAAAGGATTCTTACCTGATGTCTTGGAGAGGATATAGCTACAGTACTATCCTCCAAAATAATCTATTTATTTAGTGTAGTACCAAGGTATGCCAAAAGAAATATCACCAACAACTTAAGTTCTTTGCCAAACCAAGAAGCATAGCTTTGTGCTTCTGCATTAAAACGTGCCTAAAAGTTGCCTTGTGGAAACTCCAGATCCAAATACTGGCTTTGGGACTGATTTGTTTTGTTCTCATCATATGTCTTTGTCAATGTTACATTAGCATCACGCTGCCTAAAATGCATCAATTTAAGTAAGATTTTGTTGCAAATATACCGTTATGTTTTGTAGGCATACTAGGTATAACCTGCTCGGCAAACAAACCCCATTGTATTTGATAGACGGATTGATTGACCCTTTATTCATTTAAGTTCTGCAACACAATACTGTTTTATGTGGGTGTATCCTGATAAGAGTGGAACAATTGACTGATACAATTGTGAAATCTGAGATGAAAGCTTTGCGTTAGATAGTAGGCCTAGATAAGCAAATCATTTCGGCTAAAGTTGGTGTATTCCAGCTGCAAACAACTTAACTTTTGGAGGAGATTCTAGCCTTGATATTTCTCTCAAGAATTTCACTCAAGGTCTTGTGCAATAATTGGCTACATTTGTCATTTGGTGCAATGACACTGTTTACAGTAAATCTGTTTAAACACTGTCCTTAAGTGAACTCAGAGTGCACACACACTTCCCCCTGACCAAGCTAGTGTGGCCCAAGACACTCTTTGTTGAAATGTTGTAAGAAAGTCTGTGTGATTTCTGCCATTGGTGTGTGTACGCGTGTGTTCCGATCAAAGAGTAAATCTTGAAGTAGTTTATTCCCATTCTACAACCTCTCTTTCTGTCCCATCCTTCTTTTCTCCCCATTACACCCCCCCCCTCCTTTCCCTGTCTCTCTTTCCCTCTACCTCACCCAATGTCACTGTTCTACCTCTCTGTCTGAATCTGTCTCCTTGCACCTCTCAACCCTTCTTCCACCCTACTCCCCCCCCTCCCTCTAGGGGACATCCTTCTCTCCCAGGACGAGGTTGGGATTCCTGTAGAAGAGGAGAGTGGTGGGGTGGCTCGCCCCCTGGTGCCTGCTCCTGGGGCGGGGGAAGGGGGCGAAGAAGGAGGGGGTGGCCCCTCCCAGGCCCTCAGCCAGGCCACAGCAGTGCCTGTGGTGGAGAGAGAGACCTGGACCAGACAGATGGACTTCATCATGTCCTGCGTGGGCTTTGCCGTTGGGCTGGGCAACGTGTGGCGCTTCCCTTACCTCTGCTACAAGAATGGAGGAGGTGAGCTCAATGTATTATTACGGTCTTGATACTAGAGCTTGAACAATGCAACACCGGTGCCCACACAGGTCTACAGCACATTGCACATCTAGTCGATCCATCCAGCCACTCACACCCACAAATGATTCCCAGTTACTTACTTGTACAGGTTCCAACACCCACAGATATGCAGCCACGGTGACGCTTAGACACGGTCACATTGGAAAGTCACCTTTATTGCACTCCAATGAGGAAACATGCAAAGAAGGCAGTTAGACTGTTACAGGCCGGTTGAGGTGACTGTAAGTTCATAAAGGAGTGGCAGGAGAGGAAAAGGGGGCGGGGAGAGAGAGAGGAGTGTGGAGACTTTAAGGGCCAATAGAGGAGGAAGACAAAGCAGGCTTGCATGGCTGTGTGCACGTAGCTCTCGCCCTGCCTCTCCCATGGAGTCACTCGAGCACAGTTTACGTCTGCTGTCCCTCCCCTGATAAACCCATGCCGTGAACTCCCCCACTGGATGTGTGTGTGTGTTTGCTGCCTACTCCCTCTGCCTTTCTCTCACTTGTTCCCCTCCCTCTCTCTCTCTCCCTCTTTATCTCTCTCTCTCTCTTTATCTCTCTCCCTCCCTCAATCTCCCCCTCACTTTCTCTCGGGCCAGAGAGGGCCACCTTTGGCCTTCATTTCTTATCTCTCCCTCTCTAAGTCTCCTCTTAGTTAGGAAGCGTTGGAATAAAAGTGAGCTTGTTAGCGTGTATAGACTCCCCCCCTCCCCTCCTTCTGTCTGTCTTGTGACCCATGTCTCTGATACCCACCTTCTCGTATCATGTAACAAAAGCCTGCCTCACACAGTCCCCCCACCCCCCCGTGCTCCTGCCCTTGCACCCTGCACACAAAGGTGCTCTCTCCCCTCCTCAGATGGAATATGAATACACTGTTACAATGAGCGTCCTGTGCCCCGTCCTTCCCTCTGTGTCAGCAGTGCCACTGCGACGCCACGTTTCGTGTCCTTGACCAACCCAGGGGACGTCTCGTTACACGACAGCGGAATCAGATAAGAGTGGGCACTCGCAGGCTTTCCGGCCTTTTTACTCACGCAAACAGGGCTGGAGACGAATGGAAGAGGCCAACAGTGAGATAGCTAGGTTACTATGGAGATGGAGGAAATTCATTTAGGAAAATGGTTTTATTGTCTCGCCTGGCCACTGAGAGGTGATTTTGAGAGAGGTGATTTGTGGAAGGGATATAGAATGCTTTGCGCAGTGCTCAATTTCTGGCAGATTTGCCACACATTTCTCACCATCCTCTCTCAAATCCACTCACTCTGTAGTGGATCTCTTTCTATTTCACTGGGCCGCAGTCAGTCTCTCTGACACACGTATACACACACAAATGCTTCCTTATAAGGCTACAGCTATCTGCTCTCCTCAGTGAATGAGCGAGGGAGAGTAAAATAAAGGGGAGGGAGGGGGGGGTACAGGGCACAAGAGAATGAGAATGACAGAATTACCTGAGCAGGGTACAGTAGCCAGACAGGTGATCTACAGATGGATTTTCTTTCTTTATTATCCCTGTTTTATAAGCCCTTGCTCCATCTCTTCCATGTGACCATTCTCACCCCCCCCCCTCCGTCGTCGTCGTCGTCTGAGCAGCTCTCTCTCTCTCTCTGTGTGTGTGTCATACTCATGTGACTCTTTCAGCTGACTCCTCCCCAGACTGTCTGCCCCTTGCTCTGTTATATTGGTATCACCCACGGTTACGTCAATTCTATACCTAAATAACATGCTTGTGTGTTTCTCTAGGATTGTGTATGTTTATGTAGGATCTTGCCCTTTTGGTTTTGCCTGTCTTTTTTCTCAACCACAGCCTGACCACTCATTTGCTTGCTGTACAACAGTCAAGATTATCTTTCATAAGACTCACAGCCCTACCAGCAGTAGCCTATTAGTTTGTCCTACATTATTTCCCCCCTTTCTATCCTTCAATCACTCACTTACTGTATCTCTTACTGTGTCTCTTTTGTACTTTCCGACTTTATCACTTTCTCTTTCTCGCATTCCTAGCTGCGGATGTCAACTGAAATGATTGCGAAATCTTTGTCTATGGCCTTGTCGTTCCACTCCTACAAATCCTTCTCTCTCATACACGCATTCTGTTTCCCAACTTCCTCTCTCCTTGTCACGTTGCCATTCATCTACCCCGTCCTCACTGTTTCTCATCCCCTTTGCACCCGTTTCCTCACTGCAACCTCAAAATAACCTTGAAAGACCCTTATCTGTCTACTATACTCCTGCTTGTGGCAAAAAGCATATCTGCAACATCACAGTCTAAAATGTTGTTATAATGTAGCTGTGACTGGTGTGTGATGTGGTGCTGTGCTGTATGTTGTAGGCGTGTTCCTGATCCCCTACATGTTGATTGTGTTCATCGGAGGTATTCCTGTCTTCTTCCTGGAGATCGCCCTGGGACAGTTTATGAAGCAGGGAGGGGTCTCTGCCTGGAACATCGCCCCCCTCTTTAAAGGTATGGTGTGCGTGGGTGCGTGTGTGTTTGTGTGTGCGTGTGTTAATAGTTTTTCATCCCTGCTCCTCCATTTCCCAGGTCTGGGCCTAGCCTCAATGGTTATAGTGTTCTTCTGTAACACGTACTACATCATGATCCTGGTGTGGGGTCTCTACTTCCTCCTCCACTCCTTCGCCGACCCGTTACCCTGGGCAACCTGTGGACACGCCTGGAACACCCCCAACTGCACGCTCGACTTTCGCCGTGCGTGTCACAACCACAGCGCCTCGCCCGCTGCCGCTCTCTCCTCCACCGCTGATCCCTCCATCCCCGCCTCGCTCCTCTCCTCCTCCTCCTCCTCCTCCTCCCCACCCAAACCTTCCGTAGCCGTGCTTGTGTTCAACGGCAGCTGCGTGGAGCCGGAGGGCATGCGATCTCCAGTCATCGAGTTCTGGGAGTGAGTAGTCCTTTTTTGAAACCTGTGCACCATCTCCAGGTACATCGTTCGGTGGACTTAACCCCGTGTCGTGTCGCTCCTGTGTTTTTCCCACATGTCCTGCGGTCAAGGCGCAAGGTGCTGCGTCTGTCTGGTGGTCTGGACGAGCCTGGAGACATCAGCTACCAGATGGTGCTGTGTCTCATAGCCACCTGGGTCATTGTTTACTTCTGCATATGGAAGGGGGTCAAGTCTACAGGCAAGGTCAGACAGTGTGTGCGTGTGCACGAGTGAGTGAATGTTTATGGGGTACTTTTTTAGAGGGGGGTGTAACCGGAGCGCAGCCAGGTCTGTGTTAGGGTCCCAGTGACAGTGTCAGTTAGAGTGTCATCTGCCCTCGGGGTCGCTCCTGTTTCAGTTCGACTCGCCGCGCCGCCTGCCTCCGACCTTGAGCCCGACCTCGTCTTCACACTCTGACCTTTGATCCCAAAGAGGCTTTAAAGTGGAGGATCAGCCTGTCTAGACTGAAACACACACGATTTCATCCATAACCCCCAACACTTTTTTCCACAGGTCTTGGAGATCTTTGAAAGCTTATGAAAATATAACAACGATAACAAGAAGGCCATGACTGATTGCAATTTATGCGTGTAATACATGCAGCAAAAAGATGGCGTCAGAGCTATTGCCAAGCATTGTCTGGAAGAAAATGTGCCAAAACATAATGGAGAGTGTGCCAAACAAGGCCTTGAATTTGATTGCACTGGTGACTGAAATTCATAAACATTGTTAAGGGGTTTTTAGAGTGCGTGTGTGTGTTTGTGAGGGTGGTCTGTTGAACTTCTGTAATAAGCTTTCAGCCAGGGTCCCCATGCATAAGTGTACAAAGTGTAAAGCGGCTTAGCTTCAGGAGAGAATGTCGGCCTACCTGTGTATGTGTGTGTGTGTGTTTCCATTCTTGTACATGCTTCCCTGCATAGTGTTTATACTTGTGTATGTCCGTTTTGAACAGTTTACTCATATACATACTGTATATGTGCACCCAGCAATACAAATGGTTCAAATGAGACTTGACATAAGGTTACATCAACTACCATGTTACTACATAATAATACCTATAGTAACGACTCTCTTAACTGTCATGGAGTTAAAGAAAGAGAGGAGTGGTCTAGTGTTGGGGGGGGCATCAAAAAGTTGAGAACTTCTTAGTGACACTGGGATAATCAACCAATCAAAGGACCCCATATGGAACACGTGATGTACACATTCTGGCTGTCTTTAATCGTCCCAGTGCTATGTAATATATTGTGTATGATTACCAAGATTGAACAAAAAACTGGTAGCTGGCTAGTGCCGTCTTAGCCATCACTAGTACAGCTAGCCGGCTGTACGGAGCTTCAATTGATCTTGTTTTGGTGACCCAACCTTCAACTTACCCTTGTAAGATCCACTTACCCCTCCCACGTTCTGTGCCTTGTTACACTTTAGTCATTTATACTGCTATTTAACCTACCATTTAAGTACAGAGGCCATTTCTATGTAACCCTTCTTCTTCTTTTTTTGACAATAGGTATTGCTCTGTAGTTAATGTTAATGTAACTTTAATGTAAAGTGAGGCCAAATGCATATAATATAAAGAAAGCTCTCATGGACCTTTTGAGTTTTGTGCCTCTAAGCCGATTAGTGACTTTCTCTGTTTGTGCTTGAGCTGGAAGGGGCTTTTCTCTCTGTGGCCCCCTGAGATCCAGCTGCATACCTAGTCGGCCTACGCTCTATTCTAGCCTGTTGTTGCCACGGTGAGGTGGCCCGGTACAACACTGGCTAGCAGGGGGGTGCATGAATCAGCGGAACTTATCCAGGACCTTTTTCCACTGAAGTTTCACAAGCCGTTTGCTTTTTTTGGGTCTTTTTTATGTATGCATGACAGATTAGTGGTGTTGTTTGCTCCAGGCCTATAGCGGTTGAGAGCATGCAAGGACGGCTGTACGTTGCTGGTTTGTACCTGCCGCTGACGTCCTCGTCCCTCCACCCTCAGGTTGTGTACTTCACGGCCCTGTTCCCCTACCTGGTGTTGGTGGTGCTGCTGGCCCATGGTGTCACTCTGCCCGGGGCTCTGGACGGCATCGTGTACTACCTGAAACCCAACTGGTCCAAACTGTGGGAGGCTCAGGTACGGAGGGGCACGGGACACCTGTCGCATAAAGAATCTGGACCGCGGATCCGATTGGTCGAAAACCAAAACGAAAAGTTACATTAGGCCCAAACAATGTAGGAATTCTCCCCCCCCCCCCCTTCACCTTGTTCATAGCAAGGAATCATAAACACGATGCCATTCGTCAGGAAGACCCTTTGGAATGATAAACATAGATTAACATGGCGTCATGGCGCAGTCGTGTACTGTGCACAGGTTTTGTGAAGGTTACTGAACAGGGTTAGCATAGAATGGCAACATCTACCCAAGGACTACAGTAATCAGTAGGCTACTCTGGCCCATCCCGTGCACCCCTACAGGGAAGATCATCTAGCCATGCCTGAGAATCTCACCTCTCCATTGTGAACAGTAGATCAGTTGTCCGTTAGTGCACGTGCTTACAGTGCCACTGTGTGTCGGTCACAGGTGTGGATCGATGCAGGAACTCAGATCTTCTTCTCTTACGCCATCGGACTGGGGGCTCTGACCGCTCTGGGCAGCTACAACCGCTTCCACAACAACTGCTACCAGTGAGTATCGCAACACGATGAGCACAAAACGCCACATTGTGGCTGGGTGACTTGATCACACTCAAGCACTTAAACCTGCCATATAAACCTTTGAGGTTTTGTACAAAAGAAAAGTGATTAGTTGACGCAGGAGTTCAAGGGATGTTGGGGCTACGGCAATTATGAATAAGAATTCATTTATCGTAATAGTCAGCCAAAAGTCTGTTGTCATGTCATTGTCCAAAACTTTGTTGGTCTAAGCATTCTGCAACCTTGGTTTCAACCAAAAACTCCCCATCCTTTTCCCCCCGTAGGGAATTAGAAACCTTCATTTGATTACAACCCATTAAACCTAGTTTCAGTTGAAGTCCGATTCTTGGGATTTTGGGAATTTGATTCTGACCGCCGTAGTAATCAGTAACCCGTCGTAGGAGTGCTGTAAGTGTGCACAAGTGTGTAGATGACAGGTGTGTGTGTGCGGGTGCCAGTAAAACCTCGAGGCTCTATCTCACTGGAGCAGAGGGAGGGAGACGACCCTCCGCTGCCCAGCTGAAGAGACTCACAGCTGCTTGCTGTTCAGGGTCAGCACAGATAGCAACTCATTCGCTTTTGAAGCCATGAACACCCTGTAGATGTTGGTTCCCCCCCCCCCCCCCCCGCCCCCCAACTGAATGGTATCAAATACCAAGCATGCAGCCTGTCAGTAGTGTGTGGGTCAGGATGACCCAGACGTTCCGTAGCTTCTGTTGGTGCCTGCAACTGGGTGATCTGTCTTCAGTGGGCAAGCGCTTCTTGCAGTTCATCAGAACGTTGTTCTTTGTTATAGTGAATGCAGCACATGATGTGAAGAAGGTTCTGCGATTAGGAGGATACAATTCGATGTAATTTATGCTTGGCCTATTATTGTCTCTTTTAGAGTAAAAAAATTAACTAACCATAACCGGTCCAACTTCTGTAGACAGATCTTACTTGGTTAAGGCAGCAGCTAGGATGTATGATGCCTGACGAGCATATGTGAGGTCTTGCTCCCTAAAATGGCCACTTTACTAGATGCCAAGCAACAAACTTGGATTTCATTAGATCTCAGGACTTGATGTTGAGCTTTTACAGGAATTTATGGAAGGTCCATATTAGGAGTAGCATCAAGAATATCCCCTCGCTGGTTTTCTTCCCCCTGACCTAAATAGGAAGTTTGAACACTCAAACAGAGTCTCTCCATTGACAGGGATGTCCTACCCTATTCCTGGACAGCTACGCTCCTCTATCTCTTTTGCTCCTACCTTCTTTTGTTTTTTTGAGAAGAAGAAATAAGAAATAGCTGAGCCAAGCGCAGAGTGCGGTCAGTAACAACTGTAATAACCGGAGTAGGAGGGAAAGCCTACAGGAGGGCACATCTCCAGGAACACGCTGAACATCCTCGGGTTTTGATTGGTTGCCAGCTCGGTTGCTCTCGCCACCATGACTCAGGCACTGTACACAATATTCCTGCGACCACCGAAACGAACAATCGGGGATTCAACCAACTCTGTGCTAACCCCTTATGCTAACCAGATGCACGTCAACACGCCGGATCACTTGTTTAGCTTCAGGTGCCTCTATGTCATCTAGAGGAACCAGCTCAACACTGAGTTCAGTCTTCAGTAGTCAGGGCCTGCCAAGTAGTCATGAGTTAGAAGGTATTTGCTGAGTTAAAGTGAATGTCGCTACAGTACATTTTATCCCCGATTGTGTTTTTCCCCTTATTTATTTTTTTGACCACATCAACCTCTCTCGTTGCTTGACCTGATTCTGATCCAAATGAAGAAAAGAACAGTTGTGTGTGTACCGTGTGCACACCCTCCTTGTTAAGCCCTCTGAGGATTGGGGCTTGTATCTGGGGCAATTCGCATTGCAGTAATACAAGCGTGGAAGCTTGTCCAAGTTAGGATGCAGCGTGGAGCAGTAGAGCATAGTGTGTGTGTGTGGGGGGGGGGGTAGGCACAAGTCAGTTCCAGAAAGAGGAACGCATTAAGGGGTTTCCTAAACTTGAGTGACTGATACAGAGAGACAGAGACCGGGAGAAAATGTATAGAGTTCAAACGACTGTAACTGTCCGCTTTGGAACAGTGTTTGTTTTGGTTACAAGCGTAACCAGCCCCGGCTAACATTTACAAATAGTCATTCAGCAGATGTTTCTATCCCAAGCGAAGTCCAAACAGTGTCGTCAGTGCAGCAGATAATCACAGAGAAGTACGCAGTTCCATCAGTGTTACAGAGGGAGGTGCCAAGGAACACTCTCCCTTTTACCAGACAGAGTGCAACATCAATAATATCCCCACCATAAGGCAGTAGCAGCCACGTATCTCAAGTGCAACATTGTATACATTTGCAGGTGCAGGGTGTATCTCAGACAAGACAAAATACAGGCGGTCAATTTCAAAGACACCACGAGAAGCGACATATCAATATGTGCTATGCACAACAAGGGGCCCTTAGATCCAATCATTACTCCATGTAGAGTTACAGGTTGTGTATGGGCATATTGGTAGTGTAAGACAGTGTGTAGTTACAGGTTGTGTATGGGCATATTGGTAGTGTAAGACAGTGTGTAGTTACAGGTTGTGTATGGGTGTTCACATAAATACCGCCTTACAGTAACAGGCTCCATCTTTGTCTGAACCCAAGCACTTCCACTCCCCATGTGATCTATTTTGAGAAGCAGTCTTAGTGTCTCCAGACCCCGACCTTGATGGTGAGCCTCAGGCGAGCTGGCAGGAATGCAACCCAGCCGACATGCCGCCTCAGCAGAACGTGAGCTCTCGGGCTTCCATCTCTGTGCTCACGCTCTGTCACCTCGCTGTTCTTTTCCAATCGCCTCTCTCCCGGTGACACGTTATTCCAGAAGCCTTCCGGAAACCCAGGAAGTCATTCCCAGCAGCTCGGTCCCTCGCCTCTCCCAGTGTGCGGCTGACGCTCCGCCCACGGCGGATGCACTGTGTGCCGCGTTCCTGTTTCTCCGGAGCTCCGGGGTTCACACGTTGATCGGCTCCCCTTCGCCTTAAACGAACACTTCCCGAGCGACTCTCGCTGCATTAGTCCGACACATCGGTATCGATCTGACCATCTATCCACCTGTCCCTCCTCCCTGTCCCTCGCCCGCTCCCTTGATCTCTCTCTCCTCTCTCAGACCCCTTCTATTTATGCCTCCACCGCTTTAACAACATCTCTCACGTCCTCTAACCTTGTGTTTTTTTTAATTTGGACTTTTATAGTAAAGTGTTTCCTCTCTGTCTCTGTCTCTCTGTAGGGATGCATTTGTGCTGGCCTTCATCAACAGTGGAACCAGCTTCTTTGCAGGCTTCGTGGTGTTCTCAGTGCTGGGCTTCATGGCAGCAGAGCAGGGGGTGGACATCAGTAAGGTAGCTGAGAGTGGTAAGAACAGCCCCTTCCCTCAAACCCATCTCACCTCCACCACCTCTACCCCTCCCTGGCTCTCCCTGACCCTCCCTGCCTCTCCCTGCCACTCCCTGCCCCTCCCTGCCTCTCCCTGCCTCTCCCTGACTCTCCTTGCCTCTCCCTGACCCTCCCTGCCTCTCCCTGCCTCTCCCTGTGCTGAATTTCTCTTGTGTGCTCTCAGGTCCGGGCCTGGCCTTCATAGCCTACCCTAAGGCTGTGACCCTGATGCCTCTCGCTCCACTCTGGGCAGCACTGTTCTTCTTCATGCTGCTGGTGCTGGGCCTAGACAGCCAGGTAAGACACACACACACACACACATACATACACACACACACACACACACCAAAACATATTCATGCATACCTCACACACACAACCACAGTGGATATGATAGTGGCCTCCTGCCATGCATCTGACTGTTGTACTGTATGTGTGTGTGTCGAGCGCTGGGCCTTGTCCTCAGTGCCTGCAGCCATTGTTCCTGACTCCTGGGCCCGGTCAATGAGCCTCTCTGTGTGCCTCACAGAGACAGAGTTGTTCAGTGTCCACTCCATTCATCCCCTCCTTCTCTATTTCCTCCCAATCTCTCTGATTCACTCTATCCTTTCTTGTCCTTCCCCAATGACTGTTAGAAAGGCATGTGATCCCCTTGTTTACCCCCGCCCCCCTCGTCATACTATACTAGGGGTATACTATATTATGTAATTGGACAGATTTAAATAGCAGTTTTCAACTGCAAAATAAGGTTTCCTCTTCACCCCTCCTCCCCAGTTTGTTGGTGTGGAGGGCTTGATAACAGGGATCATGGACATGCTGCCACCCAGATCAAAACTGGGCGCACTGCGCCGCGAAGTTGTCGTGGCGATATGTTGCACTACCTGCTTCTTCATTGACCTCTCCATGGTAACGGAGGTAAGCGCCCGAACAGGTGGACAGGAGGAGGGATGAAGACACCAGTTAGAAAGGGATAGGGGAGGGATGAAGACACCAGTTAGAAAGGGATAGGGGAGGGATGAAGACACCAGTTAGAAAGGGATAGGGGAGGGATGAAGACACCAGTTAGAAAGGGATAGGGGAGGGATGAAGACTGGCAGAGGAGTGAACATGTGAATGGCCAGATAAGGAAGTGAGCGTTTTCCTATGTCGAATGATGTTTTTAATTTGTGAGAAGATTGGTATCACAGCTGACCAAAGCCCACATCTCTCTCTCTTTCTCTCTCTCTCTCTCTCTCTCTCTCTCTCTCTCTCTCTCTCTCTCTCTCTCTCTCTCTCTCTCTCTCTCTCTCTCTCTCTCTCTCTCTCTCTCTCTCTCTCTCTCTCTCTCTCTCTCTCTCTCTCTCTCTCTCTCTCTCTCTCTCTCTCAGGGAGGGATGTATGTGTTCCAGCTGTTTGACTACTACTCTGCCAGTGGGATCACTCTCCTCTGGCAGGCCTTCTGGGAGTGTGTGGTGGTGGCCTGGGTCTATGGTGAGAGAGAACGCGCCCTCAGCACCTGACACCCCCGCACACAGGCTTGATCCAGTCAGGCCCGCCCGCTCTCTCAGTGACTCCCACATCAACCTCCCACATGGACTTGGCCTACGACGTCGTTGTCGTCTCGTTCTACATCTCTCTCTCTCGCTCTCCCCCCCGGTCCCTCGACCTATCCAATACTCTCTTCTCCCCGACAGGTGCTGATCGTTTCATGGACGACGTGGCCCGAATGATTGGATATCGGCCCCTGCCCTACATGAAACTGTGCTGGTCCTACATCACTCCCCTCGTGTGTGTGGTGAGTCACGCGTGTGAGCGTCCCCATGACATGTTCCCAGGATCTCCCTATCGCTGCTCAGCCCACGTGTGTGTGTGTGTGTGTGTGTTTAGGGAGTGTTCCTGTTCCATGTGGTGAACTACAAGCCCCTGACCTATAACTCGGTGTATGTGTACCCCTGGTGGGGAGAGGCGCTGGGCTGGCTGCTGGCCCTGTCCTCCATGCTGTGCATCCCCGTCACCGTCCTCTTCAAGCTGCTGCGCTGCCAAGGCACCCTCCGAGAGGTCAGTCCCTGCGTCCGCCCGCCTCCCTCCGCGCGTCCGCCTGGACGCAGCCCACGTGTCCGCCGAGCGGGAATGAAGGAACGACGCGCCGCCGTTGTTTTGTTGGTTCGAGCCGGTTTACGCGATCGGTCTGGTTCACCTTGAAATAACCGCACTACCCCCCCCCCCTCTCTCTCTCTCTCTCCCTCTCTCTCTCTCTCTCTCTCTCTCTCTCTCTCTCTCTCTCTTTGTGTTTGTAGCGTTGGCAGCACCTGACTACGCCTGTGTGGGGCCGACACCATCTGGAGTACCTGTCTCCCGAATCTGAAGCAAAGTTGTTGCCCCCTGCTGGACAGAGCAAGAACACCATGGCTTTTGAGAGCGTCATATGATCTCACTCCCCCCCCCCCCACCCCTCCCCCCCAAGCATCACGGAACACAGCTGAATTCCAAACACACACATACACACTACTGTTCAAAAGTTTGGGGCCACTTCGAAAATGTCCTCGTTTTCCATGAAAACACGAAATAAAATGACTTTGACTTCAAAAAACAGCTAAATGAAAGCGAAACATAGTCATTGACGAGGTTAGTAATAATGATTTTTGGAAATTTGAATAATAATTGTGTCCTTCGAACTTTGCTTTCAAAGAATCTGCAGCAATTACAGCCTTGCAGACCTTTGGCACTCGACTTGTCAT
The DNA here is from genome assembly GCF_038355195.1 of Osmerus mordax. Classification (NCBI taxonomy): domain Eukaryota; kingdom Metazoa; phylum Chordata; class Actinopteri; order Osmeriformes; family Osmeridae; genus Osmerus; species Osmerus mordax. The sequence continues at coordinate 5,462,960 of NC_090056.1, read as the reverse complement.
TTGTAGAGGTCATCTGAAGGGAATTCACCCCATGCTTCCTGAAGCACCTCCCACAAGTAGGATTGGCTTGATTGGCTTACTTAACATGCCTGCAGTCAAGCTGCTCCCACAACAGCAACAGGGTGGAGATCCGGTGACTCTGCTGGCCACTCCATTACAGACAAAACCAGCGGACTCTTTCTTCTCTAAATCGTTCTTGTATCGTCTGGAGCTTCGGGTCTTTGGCCTGTTGTAGGAGGAAATTGGCTCCAATCAGATGCCGTCCACACGGCATTGTATGGTGGTGTTTCAGGGATAGCTATCCCTCCTCAAGATCCCTTTCACTCCTTCCAAACCTCCACTTCACCGCCACCAAAGCCATCAGACCATCACATTGCCTCCATGCTTGACAGATGGTGTCAAGCCCTCCGGTCCATTTTCACTTGGTCTGCGTATCACAAATGCTCTCTGTGAAACGCCTCAAACTTCGATTTGTCTCTCCATAACACTTCTTCCGCAATCTTCCTCTATCTAGTGTCTGTGTTCTTTTGTCCATCTTAATCTTTTCCTTGTTACTGGCCAGTCGGTGATACGGCTTTATCTCTGCATTTCTGCCTGCAAGGCCAGAACTCCAGAGTCTCCTCATAGTGAGATCTACGGCTTCTTTGTGATTTCTCGCATGGAATAACCATTTCAGAATCACAATAGATTGACGAGTTTCAGAAGAAAGATCTTTGTTTCTGGTCATTTTGAGCTTAAATCAATTGTACTCAAATCCACAATTGCGGATGCTCCAGATGTTCAACTGGTATGAAGGCCAGATGTATTGCTTCTTTAATCAGTGCAGCCGTTTTCTGTTTGGTTTTTGGGGGGTTTTCTACTGATCAATTAACCTTTGAAAAGGAACTTGGACTAGCCAACTCAATGTGCCATTGGAATACAGATTGTTGCTGATAACAGGCCTCTGTATGTTTACATTTACCAGACGCTCTTATCCAGAGCGACTTACAGTAAGTACAGGGACATTTCCCCGAGGCAAGTAGGGTGAAGTGCCTTGCCCAAGGACACAACATCATTTGGCACAGGAATCGAACTGACAACCTTCAGATTACTAGCCCGATTCCTTAACCGCTCAGCCACCTGACTCCACCTGTATGTGTTAATATGTAGATATTCCTTAAAATGAGCAGTTTCCAGCAACAATTAATAACATTAACAACAAACACATTGTATTTCTGATCAATTTGATGCTATTTTAAAGGACAAAAATTCCTTTGAAAACAAGGATATTTCCAAGTGACCCCAAACGTTTTGAAGTGTAGCCCAACATTGATAGTGGCTTGGCTTGACCAAGGAGGTGATGGGAGCAGTTGAAGGAGGAAATGAAAGTCACACACACACACACACATGTACACAGACAAGCCCCTGACCTCTGGACTGGAGACAGGACAAGAGCCTCAGACCTACTTTCAGTATCAGCTTACATTTCCCCTGCTTTCTCTTTCAACTCTACCTCTCGCATCTCCGGCCCTGACTATCCTTTCTGCGTCAGCACGCTCTGTCTTGTCTTGTGAATGTGATGTGGTGTGGAGTATGGCTGTAATTGTCTTGTCCTCTGATCTTCCTCTGTGTCTCTCTGACCAAACTTGACTGCATCTGTTCCAAGCCAGCAACCTCCTGGTGCTGAATGAGCGTAACTGATCAGACCGTGATAAACACTGAATTCATCTGAATGACGGGCAGTCTTTACTGCCGTGTGTGTGCGTGAGTGGGGACATGCACGTGTTGCGGGTGTGTGTGTGTGTGTGCAGGTGTGAGCACAGTTGTACTGCGTGTGTGTTGTGAGCCAGGAAGAGATCCTACTGTATTGTGTTCTGTGTCTCAACATGGACTCTTCTTCATTGCATTGTACAAAGCAAACTGAACTTCCATTGAATGCAACAAGAGAAAACGACCGCTCCACCACTTCCAGATGTACAGTATTTGAACTAACCTAAGTGTCCTGTTGATGTCGTTGAGCCTGTAAATCAGTGTTAATATTGGGCGGATGACGAGTTGATTCAGAGGGAGAGGGATCTAGTGGTGGAGGGCAACAGAAGGACAAGACGATTTGATCTCGGAGGGATCATTGGTACCAAGGAGTGAAGCAATAAAAGACCATGGGACATTGGTACATATCAAGTCTTTTTATTTGACTCAAACCCCACCGATTTAACTCCCAATCCACAGAATATATTGAAAGACAGTCGACTTACATAACTCATTCAGCGGTGAATGCGCATACAGTAACGCATGTTTGAAACAACAGATAACTTATTAGATAATAGGGTTGGGGGGGAATCGAATTATCAAATCGATATTCGCATTTGAATCGCGATTCAGTCTTCTAACGATTCCTATCGATTCACAAATGTTTGAGTTTTTGAGTTTACTCACTGCAAGAAAAAACAATACATTTCAAGGTTTTGATGCATTGGGATTTTTTTCTTCAACACTTAACTGCCTATGACAGTCAAATAGAAACAAGTAACACTAAACAGCAAACTGAAATCAAATGCAAGCATATATTGAATCGAAATTTGATAAAAAACCGTGAATCTAAAATATCGTGAATCAAAAATATTGTGAATCAAAAATATCGTGAATCGATTTTTAATCGAATCGTGAGTTACCAAAGATTCCCACCCCTATTAGATATCTTAGCAGATTGTTATGCTCAAGAGAATTATTGGTAAGTAATCATGGGAAACTGACTGGGGAGTCTATAGAAAAGATGTTAATTTGTTCTTTACATAAAGATTAAAATGCATCTGTCAAAAGGTTGTTACACGCAAAAATAAATCATCAATAGGCTGAATAACAATGAAAAAAATATTTTGCAAATGCCTTCCATAAACAGTCCCAGTTTTGTCCTCACAATCAACCTCTCACTCTCTCTCTACACTTCCTCCCTTGTTATAAATACAGATTTCTAGTCGTCTAGTGCTACATTCTCTCTTGCTATAAATACAGATTTCTAGTCATCTCGTGCTACATTCTCCCTTGTGCTTCCCCTCCCTCTCTCTCTATTTCACACATACACAGGAGGAGGACTGCAGAGACTTGTTGTCTGATACCTCATTATTACCTCATCATAAGAAGACCGTTTCTAAAGCAATGGCTCTGTTTATCTCTGGCAACTGACCACTGTGTCATAGTGGTGCATGCTCCTCACAAGAGGGGGGGGGGCTGATAGGACAGCCAATGGGAAGCAGGAAACCAGCAACATGAGGAAGGTGGAGGAAAGCTGACCCCTATTGGTCACATCTTGGTCCCATTAATCATATCCTAGACAAATAGGGACCATTTAGAAATTCGTGAGTGTCACTAATTTGAAAAACCTTTATTGATCCACATGTACATGTATAATAATAAACAATTACTGCTTGTGTGTGTATACTTACTGGTGGATACTCGTGGTTCTCATAGTTGTACAAGGCTGTTCCCCCCCTCAGTCTGAGGCTGTGTAACACGGCGTCGTGAATGGTGGGGAAGAGGAGACTCTTGGGGAGGGACTCAGAAAACAAGCCTGCAGTTTCCAACTGCTCCACTACGCAAACTGACAACATTAGGAAACGAGGTTAGCTCATACACACACATCGATGAAAGGTCATATTAGAGGTGGTAATGTAGTGGATAATATATATAGGTAACATGTTTTAAAGCCTGAAGTGTTAAATACGTGTGTGTAGCTTTAAAAGGTTTGGAACAGCGCTGGTCTCTGTACAAAATGGTGCTATCTAGGTCAGGAGAGACATGACCTTGATCCAGTTTACAGCTTTAGTTAGTGACTGGCTCTAACTTTCAGAATGAGTCAGAGATTTTCTGGTATTGTGGGATGATGTCTCACCTTGGCAACCTGCTATATTCATGTCAACGCCAAGCTCTCCAAAATCTCTGAATATCTAATGGAAGAAGAAAAAGGAGATGGAAAAAAAGATTTTATCGTTTGCCTCTCAGCCACTTTTTCCTCTCTCTTCTCATTGCCTTACTTGATTTCATCACGATTCTAAATTTGCCAGCCTATTCCAAGCATGCAGAATCTTTGTATGCCTTCAGCGCAACACAATCTATGAATGTGACAAAAAACAACCAAAATAGTCTCAAATATGTTTTGGGCCTACCCTCTCTCTTACCTTTATATCTCTTTTTCTATTTGTCACATGCTCTTTGTCAATCCATTCAGATAACATATTCACCTCCCTCAGAATGTGACTCATAGTCAATGCTTCTCAACCAACCACACACACACAACCACCCCACATACGTTTTTCAGTGTTTTCACTGTGACAGTGTCTGCAAAGTTGGATGTGGAGAAGTCCAGTATGATGGTGTGTGTGTCCAGTCTCCGCCAATCCTCTCCTTCTACTGCAGGGATGGCCGCCTGGTTCATGTCCACGGTGGTCCCAGTGTCTGAGATAATGCTGTCTCTACTGAAAGCCCAGTTGTCCTGCCCGCCGGTGGGTACTTCGATAATGGACAGGGGTATTCCGTTCCCCTGGTCTGTTTGCATGTCGTCAGGCTGGTCTTTGCCACTGGACTTGTCCTTCAAGCCCTTTAAAAGAACAAAGGGAGGTTTTACACAGACACAGATCCTCTGTAACGGTGTTCAGTGTCGTGCGTGGGCCTCACCAGTTTCTTGGCCATTTTCTTTTGTTTCTTTTCCTCTTTCTTTTTCTCACGCTCCATCACTGCATCCTGCAGCCTCTTCATGGTCAGCATCTTCTTGACGTCAATCCCGCTCTGTAATACAAGACAACACAGTCTGCTGTCAGAGGAACCGGAGAGAGTACGATAATGAAAGGAGTCATTTTGCACACACCTTCTCTTCCAGGGCCGTCTTGTAGAATTCTTCATTAGCATAGTAGAGGGCGGTGGATGATTGGAAGATGGTGATGCCTGCTATCTTTTTAGCCTGCAGGAATAAATGGGAGATTGTCTATGGGTCATTTTAAATATTGACACACTGATTCCTTTTCCCGGTGTAATGGTATAAACTTGACAGTGACAAAATAGGGGTCCGTGTGTCTCTCTCTCACTTCCTCATAGGTGTCCATGTCCAGGTACAGCTCTGTCCCAGGGACGTGGCCCAGGACAGAGTACCTCGGCCTGGGAGAACAGAAAGAAGGAGCAAACACTGAGGACTTGAGCAGACACAACAGCACTGTGTTGACACATGGAGGGTGGCTGGTCTAGACTCACAGTTGGCTCCTGAAGATGACAGTGAGCATGGCAAAGACGATAGAGGCGAGCAGGCCCAAATCCAGGTTTAATAGAATGGTGCACACCAGAGTTACCACCCACACCATCTTTTGGAGAAGCACACAGAGAGTCTATTAGGTGTTTATTAATCAGTGGATTAACGATGTCTGGGTGTATTATCTTCTATTCTATAATATTTCTATATAGTCCTTCAATGTAGATCTTCTATAGGTGTAAGTAGCCTGTAATGACTGCATCTTACCAGATCAATCTTGTTGCGTCTCCACAGAACTGGAATGTCTCCGAACTGCTCAAACATGTGCTTTAGGTTTACAAACACAATGACGGACAGGACAGCCTATTGGACAGAGGACACACAGACAGTTTATAGTGAAAGGTGAGACAGCATTTGTGTGTCGTAGGCACTAATAGGAGAAAAGCAAATGTGTGCAGGGGGGTGGGGGGGTCATGGGGTAGGGGTGCTTGAGAGTTACCTTGGGCAGTTTCTCAAACAGTGAGCCTATTTTCAAAATGATAATCAGCAAAAAAGCGCACGAGAATATCCCAGCAACCTGTCAAAACCCAAGCGACACGTTAGCCAAGAATCAGCGCGAGTGCGCGTCGACGGATTGTTTGTAAAAGTGGCTGCGTCTCCGAGTGTGTGTCTTGCCTGTGTTTTTCCTCCGGTGGTCTCCTGGACCAGACTGCGGGCCATGGAGCAGGAGATGGGGTAGCACTGGAAGAACCCCCCAACTGAGTTACTGAGACCCAGAGACAGCAGCTCCTACGGAGGGCAGCAGGAGAGGGGAGGTGAACACTGCACATGTGGAACCGCACAACAGGACATGAGGTATGGCAAGAGAGGAAGGCCCATTCAAAGATTTTGTTCACCCAAACATGGTTTGTAATCATTTTAGTAGGAATGTGATGTAAAAAAAAAGAACTTTCCCCTAAATGGCAGCGTGTTCTAATGCTCAGCAAGTGTGGTGTTAATATTCAGAACATGTTGCATTAAGCAGTCAAACATGATGTTGTGACTAAACATAACGCAGAGAGGTCACCAACTATGTCAACAGCTACAGTATGTGTAGCTGTTGACATACGGTCAACACCTTTCATGGAGGAACAAAGATTTCCCACAGTTCTTTCATACTGACTGTGTTCCCTCCCTGTTTCTTTCCATTAGAACACAACACTCCTAATCACATGACTCTGTCAGGGAGAGAGTCTGTGTCTGTGTGTGTGTTTAGAAGTGTGTGAGTGTTACTGAAGAGAGAGCAAGTCAGTCTGTATGTGTCAGTGCATATCCAGGAGTGGATCAGGAGTTTGGTCCCACTGTCACCCCACAGTGACAGTGTGACTAAGTGTGATGGTACATGCTAAACACGGTCTAACATAATGGCTGGATGAGTCTGGCTGTGCTGGACCAGTACCCAGGTTACTATGCAGCAATCACACTTAGTCATGGTACTGTACAACTCTGCAGATATACAGTATTTGTGTGTGTTCTGTGTATGTGAGTGCAAACATCCATGCAGGCATGTGTATACCGAAATAGTGACTGCTCTGGCTCATTCATTTCTTCCTAGTATCTCTCTCTCTCTCTCTCTCTCTCTCTCTCTCTCTCTCTCTCTCTCTCTCTCTCTCTCTCTCTACCTCTCTCTCCACCTGTCTTTCTCTCTCTCGAAAGTGTGTGCATGCACCTGTGTGACTGTGTTTGCGTTGAAGGCTCACCTGGTTACTGTCTACCTTGTAGCCATGTTTGACGCCAAATGTTTTGCCCAAGGAAATGACGACGGCGTAGCCAACGACAGCTATGGCAAACGCATCGCCTATTAAGTCTGGGAAAAGACTCAAATCAGGGACCACAGGGGCATTCATCCTGGTGGGGAAAGAGGGAAAGGAGAACATGGATGGGAGAAGGGGGGAATTGGGAGACAAGAGAGATGGGCGGGGTGGAGGGGCCCAGGAGAATATACGTTACGTGGGTGAAAGGTAGATCAGGATGGTCATGACTATGACCTCATCATTGTCACTTCTTGCGTTTACACATATACACATCACAGCACCGTGCTGTTAAATGACATCGTGGAAATGATACAGAACAAGTATGCATGCACTGAGAAACCTCTTACAGTTCCTTTTCATCTCTTGTTTTACACCAGGTTTACACCAGGCTTTAGTGGTCTAAAGACCTTCCAGTATACAGACACACACTAGAACACACACACACAGAGTACACCTCTTCCTAGTATTATCTGTTTCTATCTTCCTTCAGAATGAGGAGTCCCTGTTTACTCCTACTTTCTATTTCCTTACAGATCATTCTGACTCAGGCCTCTGTGTACAACACAGTACAGCATGATAAGGCCAGAGCCTGATACTGTATCAATCAGTTTGGACCCAGTGAACACATGAATACAAAGACACAAACACACTTGAACTTACCCGCTGGGTATCAGTCCCACAACGCTAATATGAAAGTTCTCCTTAAGATGGGTGTAGTATGATATAATTGTTGCTCCAATGACCTGTTGGAAAGGAAAGTGTGTGTGTCACTATTTCTACACAATATGCTTCAAATATATGTAGCTCAATATTAGGGGATGTCAAACATTAATTAGGCCAAGGGTTTCCTAAAGCTCATTATTGTCCCCAAAATCAGTAGATTCATGGGAATCCTTTGCTCTGCGTGTGCAGCAACAGACAATGGGAGCAGAACGCCCTCCAGTGGGTACTCAATCACCGAGCGTTGCAGAGGAGGCAGCGCCTGGCCGTGGCGCACCACCAGTGCCTGTCCTAGCACATTTGGTGCCCTAGGCGAGGTTTACCCCTGGTGCCCCCCCCCCCCTCCACCAAGTCAACGGCACCAAATTACCAAAGTCCAAATTACCCAGTGCACTAACTTTTTTATGCCAGCAGAGGGCGACAACTACAACACGGACATATGACGTGCCGTGTTTGGCGCTCTCTGCTGGTAGTGCGTTTGAAACTCAAGGACAGTGAGAGGGTTCATTTAATTGGATGCACTTGGGAAATTGCCGCCCCCCTCTTCATGCCGCACTAGGCAGCTGCCGATGTCGCCTATAGCAAGGACCGACACTGCGCACCACTACGCTCGACAGTATCAGACCAAGGCCGGGGTCAGGCAGAAGCGGGGGTACGACAACCACTGTCGAGGTCGCACTTTCTCATCCTACCCAGGATGATTGGGACTGGTCACTGGGACTGCTGGGGCCCCAAGCTGCCCCAAAACGGCAGGGGCAGCTTCCTCATTGCTTCACTGACATTGTTCTGGGCCGGCGTTTAGTAGTCATGGATGGAACACATATAAGGGGCCCATATACAGGCGCCCCTTTTGGTGCCCATCATGCCGTGCGGCAGGAAGAACTCATTTCCCAATCTTGGTTTTCTTATTTCAAATTAAAATCTGTTGGCTACGAAGTACACGGCCCCCACTTTTGCTCTTTGATTTCCGGGGATGTGGAGACTGGTGGCCTGTTGTACATTTCGCATTCTTTTGAGTCGACTTGTCATAAAAAGCTGTGCAATTTATAGGCCTATTGAATTTTCGCCGACGCAAACCACTCATCAGAGCATTTCAACTTCATACAGTGTCACATCTGTGAGAAATAACTAGGGTATACCCGTGTTAAAGGCAGGGTAGGTACGTTTTGTTAAACTAACAATTTTGGCTTGAGTTTGAAATGATACAACCCAAAATATTGCAAAACATCCCTACCTTCAAAAATCCATTGATGCAACGCAGTCATATTCATACACATTTTTATTTTTCGCAAACATGAATCAATCCAAACCACACGGTGCTGACCATATCTTGGTTTTGCACACATCAATGCGCCAGCATTGCACTTGTCACATAAAAGTAATAACGTGCCATCTTTAACCAGCTTTGATGCTGGGTCTACTTCATAATGGGTCTATGGTGTGGAAAAACGGAAAGGTACTTATGGACTTACCACTATAAGTTCTATAGGAATGGGAAGAGGCAACTTTTTGCTGTAGTAGTCATTGAGTTCCTTGACCACAATGAGAATGGGCGCTGTCACCAGGCTGGTCACAAGAGTGCCTATATTAGTCTTGGGGAGCAGTGAACAGATATTCACAAAGGTCTGGGGAAGATGGGAGGGAGACGGAGAAGAAGAGACGTTTGAAACAGCACCACCTACGACAGGACTGACACACTCAAACGCACTCAAAACATTGAAGGCTGAGCTAAGACAGATCCAAACATTTGAGCGTCAGCTTTCAAGTCAAAGACAAAACACAAGATCACATGACTGTTTCCTACCAAGAGTACATACTGCAAAGTATAACCTTACTTCAAATGATGAGACAAGTGAAACGTCATTTGCGTGCGTTTGTGTCCATCAAATGTGCATGTATGGGGGGGGCAGATGGCTGAGCGGTTAGGGAATCGGGTGAGGGAATCGGGCTTTTAATCAGAAGGTTGCTGGTTCGATTCTGGCCGTGTCAAATGACGTTGTGTCCTTGGGCAAGGCACTTCACTCTACTTGCCTCGGGGGGAATGTCCCTGTACTTTACTGTAAGTCGCTCTGGATAAGAGCGTCTGCTAAATGACTATATGTAAATGTATGTGTATGCATACTCACATAAACTTGAGAGAGCGGTCCATTAAACTTAGGTTGTTCAACCCCAAATATGTATTTGAGCTGTGCAAGGACCACTTGGATGGCTGCAGCAGTTGTGTATCCACCGACCAAAGGCACCGAAAGATATGTTGCCAAAAAATCAAACCTCACCAAGGCTAGGAGAATCTGGGAGAGGGTTGGGAGAAAGAGAAATGGCAAATTTGCTGTATGTAGTATTCAGTATTTTGTTTGGGGCAGTAAATAGATATAAAAGGAGCTTTGATGAAAACACACCTGGAAGATTCCCACCAGCAGACTGAGAGAGGATGCCACCTGTACCCTGTAGGCTAACTGCATCGCTGTATCTAACACCGCAGTTCCATTGGTCCCATTGTAAGTCATGAACTTACTGTTTACTGCCAACCTTTCTGTCACACTGCCAACCATAACACTAACCACCGAAAATGTACCTTGGGTATAAACACACACATAAGGATACATGTGTGCATTAGCATACAATACATTTTAAGTGTTAGTATGGCTTCAACCATCACTTACCCTTTCCAGGGTTAAGTCTAGGGTACCCTGACCAGAATGTATATATATTCAGGGACACGGTGGGTGGTATTTAGTCAGTGAGGGTGGTGTAACCTTCCTCAGTCCTCATGTCCCACTCTTCAGTCTTTCTCCTCCACCCGCCAACTCTTTCTCTCTTACCTATGGACACATGTCTGGAGGTGCCAAATATAATGTAGACCAGAACAGGGTAGAAGGAAGAGTACAGGCCAGTCACAGGAGGAAGGGATGCCAGAAGCGCGTAGGCCATACCTAGAAGAGAAATACATTTTATTACTCCATGGACAGTTTAACACATGTTTAACAACTAGATCACTCAATTAAATGATGTACGTGGACTATACCAATGAATTTCATATGTAATTCGATTTCGATTAAGTCGGTCTCTTATGGCGCTTTTCCACTGCATGGTACCAGCTCAGCTTGACTCTATTCGCTATACTTTGTTTTCCACTGCAGATTGTACCTTCTCGGTGTAGCTAGTCATCATATAGCGACTGAAACTGCCATAACGTTGTCTCCGATGCAACACACACCACTCTCGCTACATCCTTTCATTGGCAACTCAAGGAATGTTTGCGCTTCAATTCACGTGGCGTTTTGCCCGTTGACATTTACATAATAACGTTGTCCAGTAAATAAAAAGAATTGTGTGTGTGTGTACAGACGGACCCTGAGGCAGGTGCATGATCCCCACACTGATGCCCGAGATGATGTCTCCCATGAGATTCTCCCTGATGGGGTACAGGGGGAGCCAGGACAGGATGGGTAGATAGCTCAGGAAAATGCTCTTCAACCTGGGCACTGAACATCTGACACCAGGTGGTAAAGGGTGGTGGATGGAGGAAGAGGGTGAGGAAGAGAATTAGAGAGGAGAGAATGAGAAAGGAGATAATGAGGGAAGAGAGAATGAGAAAGGAGAGAATGAGAGAATGAGAGAGGAGAGAATGAGAGGAGATAATGAGGGAAGAGAGAATGAGAAAGGAGAGAATGAGAGGAGAGAATGAGGGAAGAGAGAATGAGAGAGGAGAGAATGAGAGGAGAGAATGAGGGAAGAGAGAATGAGAGAGGAGAGAATGAGAGAATGAGGGAAGAGAGAATGAGAGAGGAGAGAATGAGAGAGGGGTGGAGAGAAGGGCAGGATGTGGAGATGTGAGAGAAACACAAGTCGTAATGTAAGCGGTGCACAACATTTTTTGAAAAGTGAACATTTATTTCTATAGTCCTTCCACACTTAATTAATTTCAAGTACACACATCCTGTCCTGGCATCATTGTCAGGTGATCAGAAAATCGAATCAAGTATGTCTGTGCTAGGCTGGGATGCAAGCCAGTACTCTCCTGATCCACAGAGGTAGCCAGGATCCCATTAAACCAGAGAGGGCTTCACAGGCTGTGATCCAGGGTACTGTAAACATACCAACTTAAAAACATGACCTTGACTAAACCATAAGCGGTTTGGACATTTCTCGCCTTCTTTCTCTCATTCATGTTCTCACTTCCTAACTTCCTCTCTCATCTTCCTTCCTTTCTCATCCCATCCCTATCGTTTTATGAATTGCATAATATAATAGACAGCACAATCCAACGGCAATTGAAATGTGTCCTTATGTCAACTCAGTCTTGCTACTCATTAAATTTAACTCACAAAATGTTCCTTGTTGGAAGTGGCCTAAACCTATGTAGACATTAAAATTGAATGAGATAATAATCAATATCATTTTAGTGATGTTGCATTGTCTAGACCTCATGCTCTGATGTGGGAGAGACTGCACATTCAGCACCTGTACTTCCGCTCATAAGAAAAGTCCCTCTCTTACCTCAAAGAATCTTTTAACCGTTGTCTCAGGGGGGGTTTGTTAGAGTGTGTCTTCTTCCGGGCTTTCTCGTCCAGACAAGGCTCATCCAGAACGTCTCTCTCCACATAAAACTCTTTAGTCCCCTGCACCACCATGGTCAACCTGTCCTTGTTCTCCTTGACTTTGTCTATCTATAACTACAAGAAAGATTGCTGCAATGAAAATGAACAGGTATGTTAAGATGGTTCTCTGTTTCACAGGTGTTTGTCCAGGTTGGTTGTCTGAGAACAGTGAATGAACAGGTGTGACGGTCTCTCCCCTGTTCTTATGAGGGAAGACACACACACACATTTATACACCACGCCTCCCCATACAATTGTGAGTATATGTTTTTGTGTGATCTCTTGATGATTGATCTTGGCAAAAACTCCAGCATGACTCCGCACACACACATTTATACATAGGTGCATACATAAATATATACATACATACATGTAAAAATTAAATTAATAGTTACATATGTATCAATAATAATAATAATAATGAAATAATTGAAAAAAAGGGAGGTCAAAATCAAGACACAAGTAGAAACAAACGGAACAAACAAAGGAAAAACTGTGGACAGAGAACAGTACAGTAATACTTATATTTCTTGTATTACCTGTATGGCACCTTGAAAATAACTTATGTCCTCCAGCAATTGCCGAAAGTAATTGTTATGCAATATGGAAAATTATAATATGGAGCTGTGCTGAATTGGACAGACAATTCAGGGCATGTTTAGACATCCATGAACTACCTCAGCAAAACTGATCCAAAGTTCAGAGACAACAAAGACTTGTGATATTGAAAACCGTTTTGTTTTTACTCTAGTTTTTTATGTACTTCCAAACACACAGACACCAACTGTTGATACACCTTCTCCAAACCTTCAAGACAATATGTTTAACCTCTCAATTACACATCCATTGATCACAATCTAAATACCTAACTATATATCTTTGAGAGATGTACCGTTTCCTGAGGTAAAATATTTGGTGTACAGAACATTTTGTTCCGGTTTAGAATGAAGTACTTTCAGTGGTCTGTGGGTTATTAGTTTAGAAGTTGCTTTGAGATGTTTGCTTTAGAAATAAATACTTAGAAACGTTTTAGTGTTTGTTGTTGGTTTAGATGTTGCTTTGAGGGGTTTGCTGTAGAATTAAATACTTAGAAAAGTTTCATTTTCAGTCAACAGGGATGGACGGGATGTCAGCACATAGTGTACTGTATATGCTTTTAATTGAATAAAATGTACCATGGTTTGTTTATGAAGTCTAAACGAGGCAGTACTATTTGTTGTAAACAAAGATGTGCAAGATAATTTAAAAGCATTGAAAATTGGAAATGTGACAATAAGGATGTTACTTGTTAGACATGCATCTTTTTGACAGTACATTAATCTCCCCAGTTGAAACAACTGAACTAAATGGCCCACATCCTATCGTTAATTTGACAGATTACATTTTAGGTTAAAGTATAGTTTTATTTATGTTTCAGATGTTTGTGGATATGTCTCTCACCATCAGTGTCTTCCAATGTTATATGGTATTGTATTAACTTTGGGTACTGTATTTCGAAAATAGAGCAACCAAGGTCTGTCAAGGAGGAGTGAGAAAATACAGTGCATGGCAATTCCATAGAAGACCACAAACTCCCTCATATGGAGGGAGGGTTTTGTTAGAAAATGATTACCCGTTTCTTGTCACTCATGTAATGAGGTTGTTGGAAACAATATGGGGATGATAAAGCAATCCACCATTTTGTATTCTGGGATTGACCCTCCATTACTCAATATTGGCTTGAGTTTTTTTAAGATGGAGACCCCATTCAGATGTAAGATGACAAGCATATTTTTTCTGACATGCAAGGATTTATTTTGAGGTTTTACAGCAGCAGCAGCAGCAACAGCAAATAAGGACCCAGGAAATGCTGCAGCCAGTCACAATGATAGATGGTTTACTTTATTTAAACTTAAGCAATTCATTTGTATTGCCTCTTGTACATCACAAACCTCAGTTGGTCCAGCTACTTAAGATAGGTTACACAGATAATTATTTACTGATACTTTTTTTATATGGAAAGCTAGATATATAAATATAATACAAATTGACTTGATCATGAGTTCAAGGTCATGGCCTGTAGACAACTGTGAAACTGTGAATTTTCCGGTAACTATATTTCCACTAACCACTGAAGCTACTACAGCTTCTCAGAATAATGATAAAGGAAATGTTAGTGCTAGGATTGAGTCAAATATGGAATTAGCTAAGACTGGTTACCCTGTTTAGAAGCATTTAAAGAGTTCATTGGCCTTAGTTTGGACCCTCCAGACATCTCTCCCAGTCTCTGAGTAACTAGCATTCAAGGTTAGGAAACAATTCTTTCAGGAATTACCTGTTTTATTTATCCCTGGGGGATCAATAAATTACACTTTACTCTGTCCTAACATGGACTAGCTTTGATACTTGTATAAATGCAACGCCAAAGGCCCCCGATACCATCTACAATACTTAGAATTAGCGTTACAAGGAGACAGTGTTCACAATACACACACTAACTTTGGAAGAAGTTAGAATAAACATTTATTTGAACAATACTAGTTTTCCACTTGGAGGAGGTATCCCAGACTTCCTCCAGAACGGGAGACGAGGGAGCTACTTTTTGCTGCTCGCCAGAGAACTACTCATGTTTGGAGACTTAAACTTTTAGTTGGCCCAAATATTGTACGGCAGTTAAGAATGGTAGCCTATGTGCAGGACATTTGTTTTGTCTACATTTAGTCTGAGTAAACTAAAAGGGGTTTTCATCGACGGTGAAGCTGTATTCTCCGACCACGAGGACAACGCAGAAAAGCAAGGATAGCCTACATCGCCTGTGGTCTCCGTGGCTCTCCTGGACTGGACATTTTACTGCCTGGTGTGCATTGGCGAGAGTTTTGCCATCTTTGGCTCAAGGTTGCGTGAGTACTTTGACTGAGAAAGTAAAGCTAGTGTAACATAGGGTGACCAGATGTGAGTTTGTGAAAAAGAGGTCACTTTTTCGGGGCGGGGGGGCGGGGGGGGGGGGGGGGGGCAGTTGGGTGGAGCCGTGAAGAGGATGTTAGTCTCCCTCATGCTATCATCATAGGTAATTTGCCCATAGATGTAGTGGATGACACCATTATGAAAGTGTTGAACACTGTGAAAGTCTTTAGTCGTACAAAAATACATGGCCGCCGTGGAGACACCACTGGTCGGAAGCTGTTCAAATTATCACTGAGTTACAACCAAGTGTTGCACCCCGGAGATAGGTATTGAAGGAGAGGTTGGGCCTTGGACTCTACACTTCATTAAAAGTCTTGCCATTCCGGAACCTGATGCAGAATTCCACTCAAAACTGGTGACATTGTTGCAAAAGAGGGAAAGTCTTTAAAAGATGTTAGGGCCATTCTCTATGATGATCCGGCAAAACCCCCCCCTCTTTTCCTCAATTGTTGAAAGAAGTGAGAGAAGAAGAGAATTGGGTCAGTGCTACGGGAAGATGTGAGAAGGACCCCTAAAGTTGCTACCGCTACAGTCTCTGAGGCATCCGCTAGTACTGAATTTGAGAGTCTGAGAAAATAAGTCAGAAAACTGTCTGCTCACATGTGAAGTATAGCTACAGTGACTTCAAGTGTGGAAGTGCCAAAGACAAAGTCTGAGTCTGATGTCCAAGCATCTGAAGCCACTGCTCGCAGTGCTCCACCTAAAGTTAACACATTCAGATCCCCTCCACATGGAATCTTTTGTTACAAGCAGGGTGAAGATGGGCATACAAGGCATGAATGTCAGGGCTCTGAAGACTTGACAAAGGTAAACCAGAAGTTGTTGAGAATGCATAAGAAGCAGGGAAACTCTGCCGGAGTCCAGTAAAGGAACGGCTCGGGGCTCCAAAGAAATCACGTTCCACAAATTGTTCTCCTGTTTTGAATGCTGATTTGCCTGTAGGTTTAGTCAGACCCACCTCTGTTGTGCCTGTTCAGATAGAGGAAGTGTATACTAGGGCTTTGTTAGATACTGGCTCCCAAGTCACTATTTTTTAAAGATTTATTTGAAACACCTAGCCATACAGCTTGTTGAGAACCTTGAAATATGGGGGTTAAGTTCACATAAATACCCTTATGACGGTTATCTACCCCTTCGACTTGAGTTGAAGCAGTGGCCGGTGTGCCTTAGACAAGTGACACTTTATCTTTAGTATGTCCAGACCCTGTGAAAAATGATGGCATAGCCATTCTGGTTGGGACAAACACTAGTTTGGTGACAAAGTTTTTTGAAACTTGTCGAGAGAAAGCTGGAGATGGATTTCTTAGTACCTTGACTATCCATCCAGTGATGAAAGATGTTTATCAGACCATTAGCCAGACAATTCAAAACAGCAGTGAACGACAAACATGGAACAGTATGGTTTGTACAGCATAAGCCTTTGACCCTTTACCCAGGTCAACTGCTGCAAGTTTCCTGGTGATTTCAATGATCAGTTGGCACTCATAGACCAGCCTATAGACCAGTCGCAGCATGATGAACTTCTGGTTCGGCCCGAAGTGCATCCTTCATCAGTAGTGCCCAACAAGCACATAACTGTGACAGTCAAGAACATATCCACAAGGGAGATAGTCTTGAAGCTGGGAACTCCTCTTGCTCATGTTTTTCCTGTTTCGTTGGTGCCACAACTGAGTGCCACAACTGATAGTGAACGATGCTCCAACCTCACACTTGCCTCTTTGGATTTTTCTAACTCTCCTATGCCAGAAGATGCAAAACGCCACCTCTCACGAGTGGGATGTGGGGTGTTCTAAGAGTACAAAACATGAGATAAGACTGACCGATGCAAGACCCTTTAGAGAGCGATCTCGGCGCTTACCACCTGCTGACCTGGAGGATGTCCGGCAACACTTGCAGGGACGTATTTAGACGATTTGGTAGTTTTTGGAAGAACCATCGAGGAGCATGAGGAAAGATTGTTAAAGGTCCTTGACCGGTTGGAAGAAGAAGGCCTAAAACTGTCCCTGGATAAGTGCCAATTTGTAGGGATCTGTCTCCATCAGGAAAAAAACTATCTCGCACACAAATGAGAGTTTTTAGCTCTTAAGTGGGCTGTAGTGGACAAACTACACGACTACCTGTATGGGGCCTCATTTGAAGTGAGAACTGACAACAATCCCTTGACCTATATTCAGACATCGGCAAACCTTGATGCCACGGGCCACAAGTGGTTGTCTGCCTTATCAATGTACGACTTTGGTCTGAAATACAGGCAAGGGCGAAATAATATTGATGCAGACTCGCTTTCGAGGCGGCCGCATGCAAGTTCATCTTCTTCTGACGAATGGCTGGAGATACCAGCTCCTGGAGTACGAGCACTTTGCCTGCCTCTGACCATGGAGGAAGGACAAAGTCATCCTGTCTATCCGTGTGTCATTCCACAGATTGGGGGTGTCTCTGCTCTGCCTAAAGCCTACTGTCAGGCTACTGCTGTAGAGGCAGACCAGTCACCCAAGTTCAGCAAGAGTGAACTGCTAGCCGCTCAACAAATGGATCCGTGTCTGGGAGAAGTGTTGCTAACTGTATAGCAGCGCAAACCGGAAACTTCTGGATATGTTAGGGACATTAGACCTGAATCAAAAGCAGAAATGGAGTCAGCACATAGCACACCTTGTACATGCTTACAATTGTACTCCAAACAAAGCCACTGGATTCTCACCTTACTTCCTTATGTTTGGAAGGGAACCAAGACTACTGGTGGATGTGTGTTTTGGTGTGTCTGCGGATGTTACATCAACGGCCTCATACACCAAGTATGTATTGAAATTGAAACAAGAACTCCAAGCAGCTTACCACATGGCCCAGAGTACTGCTGCCAAGATGAACCAAGCAAACAAAGACAGATTTGATCAGAACGTGCGCTACCACCATCTGAGTCCTCGAGATAGAGGACTCATAACCTGGGCCTTAGAGGGAAACAGAAGCTAGCTGACCGCTGGAGTGCAAGCCTTACATAGTTGAGACCCAGATGTCTGATCTTCCCGTATATCGGTTGAGACCAGTGGAAATAAATGGACCAGTGAAGGTGATGAACCGAAATCACCTCCTCCCTTTAGGACAAGAAGTCCGCCTGAGCACTGACAGTAACTTTACTGCTGACGTACTAGAATCGCTCTCTGGTTCCTGATTCGGCCGAAGTTCTGAGCCTGAAGTTTATGAGTCTGTTGCTGAATTACCAGCAAATAAGGATGTCGAGGTAACTGTTGAAGCAAATGAGGATTGTCCTGTCAGTGACATAGAAACTGTGCCGAAAGAGTTGAATGTAGAGAGTGCTGATCCCCTTTTCCCAGTTAGGAAAAAAAGGGCAAGAAAACCTGATGAAAGGTTTACATATGATACTTTAGGGGAGCCCACAAGAGAAACCATGTTCATTCCTAAGAGTTGTGTTGTGTATTCAGTTAAAGTAGCGCCTGCTCAGATTTCTAATAACTATACCAAATTACACGCCTGGTGGTGTAGTCCACAAGCCTTATGCAGGACCTGTATGGATGTGCTAACCCTTTACACTTAAACATTTAAACTATGGATGTTTTCTGGTACTATATGGGACAGCATGGGGGCATGCTGCAATTTAGTGGGGGGAGTGTGTAGCTTAGATCCTAGCTATGCATATAAGCCATCAGAAGTTAGAATAAACATTTATTTTAACAATACTAGTTTTCCACTTGGAGGAGGTATCCCAGAATTCCTCCTGAACAGGAGACGAGGGAGCTACGTTTTGCTGCTCTCCATAGAACTAATCATGTTTGGAGACTTGAATGAATGTGAATGTGCAGGACATTTGTTTCGTCTAATTAGTCTGAGTAAACCAAAAGGGTTTTCATCGACGGTGAAGCTGTGTTCTCCGACCACGAGGACAACGCCGAAAAGCGAGGATAGCCTACATCGCCTGTGGTCTCCGTGGCTCTCCTGGACTAGACATCATTTTACTGCCTGGTGTGCGTTGGCGAGAGTTTTGCCATCTTCAGTTCAAGGTTGCATGAGTACTTTGACTGAGAAAGCTAGTGGATAGGATACGGGACTGTGTAACATCAGCCGTCGCTAACTATTGAGTTAGCCGACTGACACTCAATAGTTAGCGACGGCTGATCCTGGTTCACGGACTACTATTGGATTCTACGATGTGCACCAACGTGACGACTGGGCCCCAACGTATTTAGTATCCAAGCTTGGTTAGAATAAGAAGGTATCATTCTGTTTAATTTAAACTGTCACATATGTATTATTTGGTGGTTAGATGTTAGTGTGACGGTCTAAGGTAATATTGTTTTCATGTGAGACAAACTTATATTTCATTTGGACACTAAAGGTAATTGATCTGTGAAATTGTTTGTAGTTTGTTAAAAGAACTTAAGTATCAAGCACCTATGTATTCAATTCATTTTCATGAGTATATAAACAAAAGGTTTGCACTCATTCTGAAATCATATGTGCATTTGATGTCTGATAGGTAGACTGTTTTTTTAATATTCAACCTAAATCCTCTAAAAGTAAACCAAGGGAACACTAAATGTTGTTATGATTTAAGTCACCTTACATGGTTGTAAAATGTTTTAGTTTGTATAAACTGGATTTGTCACTAGTTAAGGAACGTAAGACTTTAAGAATAGATCTGGGGAGAAATTTCCTACCAGAAACACTGGTTAAGTAAATCTTCAGTGGAGGCACCCGCTAATTGACATAACATTATTAACTGGTTGTTAGCCTAATAAACTCTGAATTCTCTAGCTCTAGTTGGTAAACAGGAAGCCCAGTCAAATCATCCTTTAGCTGGAAAGCCAGGATCCTTATTGTTATACAAGTGTGACTCTGGTGTGTCAGAAAACCACTAGAAAGGGGTAACACTGTCGCTACCAGTAATATATTTACATTTAGACGCTCTTATACAGAGCGTCTGCGTATCGCGGAATGATAACTATACTGGCTAATTGAGCTGCCACCCAGTATTTAAAAACTTTTTTTTTGAAAGCCCCCTGTAAATCTGGTTTATGTCAGGGGAAAGACGATCTTTAGGGGATAGTTTTGATGCTCCTCCAATATGGAAATTCCTGCAATGGCTCAGCATCAAGTCCCAAGATCTAATCCTTAAAATCCAAGCCATGGTATCCAGCACAGTAGCCATTTTAGGGACCTTAAGTTCACATATCCTGTCAGGCATCATTCATCCCATGGTGCATCTTTACCCAGTCAGCTCTGTATGCCTACAGTAATGAATTGCAGCAAAAATACAAATTGTAACACTAGTGTACTGTTTTTCCAGAGGACAGTAAAATACTGTAAGGTCTGATTCTTGACCAAGTAGCAATTAGTGGGTCAAGCAATAAAAGACAAAAAATATTATAAATCAAGTATCTTTATTTACACAAAAGTCGATCATCTTTTTCGTGTTTGTAAAAAATAAATGAATAATTGTAAATAACAGCAACAGATACATGCATCTTGATTTTGTGATGCTGTACAGTATGTATGTCTTTAGTTCTTTATAGTGACAAATATTCAGACTTATCAAGAGAGAGCAAACCATCTTCATGGTGAGACTGATTGGGAGGAGTCGATATACAAGACAGTCATTTATCCATTGCGTTAAAGGTAAAACGCTTCTGTCAAAAGATTGTGACACACAAAAGTATCACTTGGCCTAAATGACAATGGAAAAATCTTTCGCAAATGCCTTACAGAAACATTCCCAGTTTTGTCCTCACAATCAACCTCTCACTCTCTCTACTCTTCCTCCCTTGTTCT
This sequence comes from Osmerus mordax, assembly GCF_038355195.1. Lineage (NCBI taxonomy): Eukaryota > Metazoa > Chordata > Actinopteri > Osmeriformes > Osmeridae > Osmerus > Osmerus mordax. Next base: position 5,441,907 of record NC_090056.1, on the reverse strand, counting down.
AAATACAGATTACTAGTCATCTCGTGCTACATCTCCCTTGTGCTTCCCCTCCCTCCCTCTCTCTCTATTTCACACATACACAGGAGGAGGACTGCAGAGACTTGTTGTGTGATACCTCATTATTACCTCATCATAAAAAGACCGTTTCTAAATGGTCCAGTTTCTCTCTATGGCAACTGACCACTGTGTCATAGTGGTGCATGCTCCTCACAAGAGGGAGAGGGGGGGGGGGGGGGGGGCTGAGAGGACCGCCAATGGGAAGCAGGAAACCAGCAACATGAGGAAGGTGGAGGAAAGCTGACCCCTATTGGTCACATCCTGGTCCCATTAATCATATCCTAGACAAATGGAGACCATTTAGAAACTTGTGAGTGTCACTAATTTGAAAATCCTGATCATGTACATGTATAATAATAAACAATTACTGCTTGTGTGTGTATACTTACTGGTGGATACTCTTGGTTCTCGTAGTTGTGAAAGTCTGTTCCCCCCCTCAATCTGAGGCTGTGTAACACGGCGTCGTGAATAGTGGGGAAGAGGAGACTCTTGGGAATGGACTCAGAAAACAAGCCTGCAGTTTTCAACTGCTCCACTACGCAAACTGACAACATTAGGAAACTAGGTTAGCTCATACACACACACCAATGAAAGGCCATATTAGAGGTGGAAATGTAGTAAATAATATATATAGGTAACATGTTTTAAAGCCTGAAGTGTTAAATATGTGTGTGTCTCTGTACAAAATGGTGCTATCTAGGTCAGGAGAGACATGACCTTGATCCAGTTTACAGCTTTAGTGAGTGAATCTGGCTCTACCTTTCAGAATGAGTCAGAGATTTTCTGGTATTGTGGGATGATGTCTCACCTTGGCAACCTGCTATATTCATGTCAACGCCAAGCTCTCCAAAATCTCTGAATATCTATTGGAAGATGAAAAAGGAGATGGACATGGAAAAAAAGATTTGATCATGTTTTCATTTCGGCTACTATTTCCTCTCTCTTCTCATTGCCTTACTTGATTTCACCCCGATTCTAAATTTGCCAGCCTATTCCAAGCATGCAGAATCTTTGTAAGCCTTCAGCGCAATTTTTTTTATGAATGTGACAACACAATGTTACCTAAGGACAAAAACCAACCAAAATAGATTAAAATATAGCTGCAAGCAGCAATGCAGGTTCCTCTGCAAGATTGAAAAATATTATAAAAATGTACATCGTAGAAGATCAGGAGTCAGGTGGCTGAGCGGTGAGGGAATCGGGCTAGTAATCCGAAGGTTGCCAGTTCGATTCCCGGTCATGCCAACTGACGTTGTGTCCTTGGGCAAGGCACTTCACCCTACTTGCCTCGGGGAATGTCCCTGTACTTACTGTAAGTCGCTCTGGATAAGAGTGTCTGCTAAATGTAAATGTAATGTTTGACCAACAACAACAGGCTGAATGGAGATTCAAACTCAAGAGCATGAGGTTGCAAGTCAGCCTCTCTGCTACACATCAACTGTTGAGAGTTTATGAATAGCCATATTGTCTTGCATTCATTTTAGCAACAAATGTAGGTTTTCTATAGCCTGACTCTGCCCTCCTAAGTACTTCAGCTCAATTTTCATTTTGCTTCTGTACTGCGGCTTTAGGTATATTAGTCAGATGTCTTTGTTAAACTTTTTACCGGTCCAATCAGCGAACAGAGGGAGTGGCTGAGAACGATGACGTTGTTCGCTAGTTTGAGTTGTAGTTCCATAATGGCGACGTAGAAAGATGCGGGCGAAGCCATTCGGTCTGTTGTGGCAAAGCTGCCTAATATCCAGAAGTTAAAGCCGGAGCAAGAACAATCTTTCATTTTCCAGCTAGCTCCGTTAGTGGTGAAGGAGTTGGCTAAGGCGAACGCTAGCGATTGGTTATGGCAGATCAGAGTGGCTCTGGGCACTGGGCAGAGTACCCGCCCACAAGGAAGTCAACGCTTGTCAATGGAGCGAGGCCAGACTCTGTACAAATGCAATGTACGAGAGTCTGGTTAGGACCAGGCTAGCAGAGTATAGCCCCTGACTGAAATTTTTTGGAGCGCAAGCAGACCATTTAGGGGCACACCTTATATCGACCTGCAATGCAATTATTACTGTTAATCTTATATTACTATAATCTTATGTACCAAACACAATTAGAAATAGTTCTTGCTCTTTGTGTACTAATCCCCCCCAATACAGTCATATTTTGACATATCAAGGTGAAACTTTGCATGGTACTTCAAGGGGGGTGTCACCTTAAAGCCTATTAGGTTTGAAAAACCATCAATCAAAATTACATTTGATTTAGTGACACAAACATATTGAGGCAATGTGGACATTTACATAAATACACCCCTTTGAGCCATGTTGTATTTGATTCATTTTTCCCAAGTAACACTTTGAAAGACATCAATTCTACACATCTGTACAAAACTTCAAGTCAATTGGATCTTTGGTTCAAGAGAAGATGAGCTTTGAAGGAAAATCCATCATGGTGGACCAACCTTTTAAGGAGTGAGATCTAAATATTACCAACGCTTCCACCAGAGTGAGTTATTTTTCCAAAACGGAAGCTAGCTAGTTTTAGTTAGCTTCCGTTACCTAGCAACCTAGCATAATACTCGTAGCAATGCTAGTACCTGCTAGTGTTACTTGTTAGCCTCCTAATTGTAAATTTTGAAGCCATACTATAGCATTTGTCATATAGTTTTTGTCTATCGGAAAATAGTCGGTTGGAATGTTCAGAATCACACGTGTGACGGTACTCTGTGGGGCCCGCTTTCGAACAATCACATATGTGTGAAGCTACTCCTTAACGGGTTAAGGGTCCTGTAGGCTTTTTTGTTCCTCATTAAATATGAGGCATGTACACTAAGTTTCAGAAGAATTGGAGGAATGGGTTGGAAATGTTATGACTTGACTTTTAGACTTTTGGGCGTGGCCTGTGGCGCCCCCTAGTCGAATGTGGCCCATTATGGTGTGGAGGTACCCACTGGCCTGTAGTATCGATGTGCCAAATTCGAGGAGAAGAAAAATAATAATATTAGGAACACTAACAAAAACAATAGGTTCCCTCCTACCGGAGGAACCCTAAATATGTTTTGGGCCTACCCTCTCTCTTACTTGTTCTTTCCCTTTATATATCTCTTTTTCTATTTGTCACATGCTCTTTGTCAAGGCATTCAGATTACATATTCACCTCAGAATGTGACTAGTAGTTCATGCTTTTCAACCAACCACACACACACAACCACCCCACATACGTTTTTCAGTGTTTTCACTGTGACAGTGTCTGCAAAGTTGGATGTGGAGAAGTCCAGTATGATGGTGCGTGTGTCCAGTCTCTGCCAATCCTCTCCATCTCCCTCTACTGCAGGGATGGTCGTCTGGTTCATATCCACGGTGGTCCCAGTGTCGGAGACAATGTTGTCTCCACTGAAAGCCCAGTTGTCCTGCCCGTTGAAGGGTACCTCGATAATGGACAGGGGTATTCCGTTCCCCTGGTCTTTTTGCATGTCGTCAGGCTGGTCTTTGCCACTGGACTTGTCCTTCAAGCCCTTTAAAAGAACAAAGGGAGGTTTTACACAGACACAGATCCTCTGTAACGGTGTTCAGTGTCGTGCGTGGGCCTCACCAGTTTCTTGGCCATTTTCTTTTGTTTCTTTTCCTCTTTCTTTTTCTCACGCTCCATCACTGCTTCCTGCTGCCTCTTCATGGTCAGCATCTTCTTGACGTCAATCCCGCTCTGTAATACAAGACATCACAGTCTGCTGTCAGAGGAACCGGAGAGAGTACGATAATGAAAGGAGTCATTTTGCACACACCTTCTCTTCCAGGGCTGTCTTGTAGAATTCTTCATTAGCATAGTAGAGGGCGGTGGATGATTGGAAGATGGTGATGCCTGCTATCTTTTTAGCCTGCAGGGATAAACGGGAGATTGGCTATGGGTCATTCTAAATATTGACACACTGATTCCTTTTCCCAGTGTAATGGTATAAACTTGACAGTGACAACATAGGGGTCCGTGTGTCTCTCTCACTTCCTCATAGGTGTCCATGTCCAGGTACAGCTCTGTCCCAGGGACGTGGCCCAGGACAGAGTACAACGGCCTGGGAGAACAGAAAGAAGGAGCAAACACTGAGGACTTGAGCAGACACAACAGCACTGTGTGGACACATGGAAGGTTGGTCTCTCTCGGCTGGTCTAGACTCACAGTTGGCTCCTGAAGATGACAGTGACCAGGGCAAAGACGATAGAGGCGAGCAGGCCCAAATCCAGGTTTAATAGAATGGTGCACACCAGAGTTACCACCCACACCATCTACGGGAGAAGCACACAGAGTCTATTAGGACATTTATAAGGTGTCATTATTTATAGGCTACTTTGAGTGATCTTGTGTTGTTTAACAGTGTCCTGGTGTATAATATTTATATCTAGTCCTTCAATGTAGACCTTCTACAGGTGTAAGTAGCCTGTAATGACTTTGTCTTACCAGATCAATCTTGTTCTGTTTCCACAGAACTGGAATGTCTCCGAACTGCATGAACATGCCCTTTAGGTTTACAAACACAATGACGGACAGGACAGCCTATTGGACGGAGGACACACAGACAGTCAATAGTGTGTTAGTGTGTGTATGTTTGTTAATCAACACTAACAGAAGGTACAAATGTGCATGTGCACAGGCAGGGGGTGGAGTTACCTTGGGCAGTTCCTCAAACAGTGAGCCCAGTTTCAAAATAATCACCAGTATAAGGACTGAAGAGAACACGCCAGCCACCTGACGAAACACAAGCAACACGTGAACCATAACCTGTGTGTGTGTGTGTGTGTGTCTATGTGTTAATGGATGTTTGTAAGAGTGTATGTGTGTGTCTTACCTGTGTCTTTCCCCCTGTGCTCTCCTGGACCAGACTGCGGGACATGGAAGAGGTCACAGCATAGCATTGGAAGAACCCCCCGACTGAATTACTGACACCCAAAGCCACCAATTCCTATGAGGAATGGGGGGTAGGGGAGAGACATACTACAGTATATATTTGTGTGCAACAGCATGACAGGACAAGTATGGCAGAAGAGATGGACCATTTTGGTTAGTAAAACCACTTGGTTTGTAATCATTTTTGATAAATTTGATGAAACTCTAAACTGCAAACCATAACCCAATACATGGTTCTAACAGAGAGACAGAGGGAGAAAGTTCCAGTAGGTAATGAGGGTAGAGATAAATGAGCGAGAGAGGCAGAAGCGTATGCTGCATGGGGTTGTGAAGTTTGTGTGAGACTCAGTCTGTAAGTGTCAGCACAGTATTTCCAGGAGTGGTAGGATGTCACCCCACAGTGACAGTGTGACTAAGTGTGATGGTACATGCTAAACATGGTCTGACATAAAGGCTGGATGAGTCTGGCTGTGCTGGACCTGTACCCAGGTTACTATGAGCCGTGTACATGGCCATGAGTCATGCAATGCTTAGTCATGATACTGTACAATTATTTTGCAAATGTATGTGTGTGTATTCTGTTTGTGTCTGTGTATGTATGTATGTGCAAGTGTTCAAGGAAAAGGTTCTGTGGGAAAACCTTAGGCTAAACTAAAATTATATCTGTGGTTCCAAATTTTGAATTTGTTTTCAGTTTTTGTTTTAGATGTCCTGTGAAGGTTTCACAAAGACATAGTTTTGCTATTACCAATGATGTAAAGTTACGTGTATTGCAAGTTAGATCCAGATGTATATAAACTACATCAAACACCTATTTAATGTGGAGGCAGGGGCGCCGTATAGGGTGGGGAAAGTTATGACGATTCTAAGAGCCCTTGACTTTTATTTTTTATTTTTTATGCGGCCCAAAATTTCTGGCGGCGCCCCTGTGTGTAGGGTGCATGCACAGTGCAGGAATTTCCATTTCACTGAATTCCCATTAGATGGGGCTATTTTCACTAGCACTCAAATGGTCTATTTATGTGTATTTGACTACAAATAAAAATGTCTGTGATAATCTGCATTGTTTACTGAATGATTGTACAATGAATACAATAAAAAATATTTACAGTGTAAGGAACATTTTTCCAATGAAAGATCATAATGGAAATCCCCATGAAGTTTCCATCCCTCTGCAACCCTATGCATGCACCTGTGTGTGTGTCTGTGTTGAAGGCTCACCTGGTTACTGTCTACCTTGTAGCCATGTTTGAGGCCAAAGGTTTTGCCCAAAGAAATGACAATGGCATAGCCAACGACAGCTATGGCAAACGCATCGCCTATTAAGTCTGGGAAGAGACTCAAATCAGGGACCTCAGGGGCATTCATCCTGGTGGGGGAAGAGGGAAAGGAGAACATGGATGGGAGAAGGGGGGTTGGGAGACAGGAGAGATGGGCAGGGTGGAGGGGTGCAGAATATAGGTTATGTGGGTGAAAAGCAGACGTAGTAAATGGTGATGATTACAACCTCATAATTTAAACTTTTTGACTGCTTGCACTAATATACTATACCTAATATACTGCGCCATAGTGCACTGTGCTGTTATAAATATAACGTACTGATACTGAATGATACCGAGACTGACGCACACACAGACAAGCAACAGTGTATCTCTGTACATATTATCTCCATATTTTGTTTTGAGAGCGTACTCTGACCTTATATTGGGTAACCTTATGACCCATACAGACGCACACTATAAAAACACGCACTAGAACAGTAAGCTGTGTGCTGGTACGGTCTGTTTCTACCTTTCTCCAGAATAAAAAGTCCCTGTGAACTCCTACTGTCTAGATCCTTAGAGATCATTCTGACTCAGGCCTCTGTGTACCACACAGTACAGCATGATAAGGCCAGAACCTGATACTGTATCAATCAGTTTGGATCCACTGAACATATGTACACCCCACATACACACACATACACACAAACTTACCCGCTGGGTATTTCTCCTACAACACTAATATGATATTGCTCCTTCAGTTTGGTGTAGTATGATATGATTGTTGCCGCAATAACCTTTTGGACAGGCAAAAGGCAAGATGGTCTTTACATGCATGAAGTTGGCATGCAGTTGTGCGTACAAATATTAGCTCATGTAAATGTGTGTCCTTTTGGGTCTGTTTCATGAATCTCCATTTACAACACAAGATGCTTGACGTGTAGAGCAAGATAACAGGAATTCAAGTGTAAATTAAGGGCAATCATTTCCTACAGGTCATCATTTCCCCCCAAACCTGTAGATTAATGAGCAACCAAGCATCACAGAGGTTAACAGAATCCCCATGACGTTCCTTTGCACTGGATATGCAGCAACAGACAGACCGTGGCCCTTTAGTGGTCACTCAATCACAGATCATTGCAGGGAGGGAGGGAAGAGAAGTTATAGACAAAGGGAAACGTTATGGACTAACCGCTATGAGTTCTATGGGGATGGGCATTGGCAACTTTTTCCTGTAGCAGGAGTTGAGTTCTTTGACCAGAATGAGGAAGGGCAGAGCTACCAGACTGACCACAAGGGTCCCGATGTTGGTCTGAGGAAGCAGCGAACAGATATTCACCAAGCTCTGGGGAAGAAGGGAAGGAAATGGAGGAAGACACTTCAGGAGAGAGATTTCGGTCAGCACCACACACAAGACAAGCACACACTAACAACTTCTAAAACCAAATATTTTGACACAACTAGTTTAAGGCTGAACCATGATAATATTGGCTTAAATATTACCAGCCGTCAACAATAGTACAGAAAGCTAACTGTCCCTAAACTGGTTTCTCTGATCCGAACCTTTCAGGGTTTATAGCTTTCAAGTCAAAGATAATGTGAAGATGATCTTCTACCAAAGGGAGGGACAGTAACATACAAACTACAACTTTTAATTGTCCCGGTAATAATCACATTCAAGTTTTGTGTTTGTGTTTGTCCAACAAATGTGCATGAATGTGTATGCATACTCACATAAATTTGAGAGAGCGGTCCATTAAACTTAGTTTGATCAACTCCAAATATGAATTTGAGCTGTGAAAGAACCACTTGGATGGCTGCAGCGGTTGTGTAGCCACGAACCAGAGGCTCAGAGAGATATGTTGCTAAGAAGCCAAACCTCACCAAGCCCATAAGGATCTGTGTGTGTGTGTGTGTGTGTGTGTGTGTGGGGGGGGGTTGGACAGGAGAAAGGGGCAGGGTATTGGGAGGAAGACGAAGAGAAATGGCTCATTTAAATATAGCGTTCGGTATTTTGTCTGGGGCAGTAAATAGATATAAAAGGAGCTTTGAAGGAAACACACCTGGAAGATTCCCACCAGCAGACTGAGAGAGGATGCCACCTGTACCTTGTAGGCATCCTGCATCACTGTATCTAACACCGCAGTTCCATTGGTCCCATTGTAATTCATGAAGTCGCTGTTTGGTGCCATCCTTTCTGTCACACTGCCAACCATAACACTGATCACAGCAAATGTACCTTGGGGACAAACACACACATTCTAATACTATGTTTTTCATCAGTCCCGCGCCGCTCACTCTCACTCTTTCTCTCACTTCTTCCAACTCTTTCTCTTACCTATGGATATGTGTCTGGACGTGCCAAAGAAAAAGTAGACAAGAACCGGGTAGAAGGAGGTGTAGAGGCCAAACACAGGAGGAACTGATGCCAGAAGTGCATAGGCCATACCTTGAGGAGAAAGGCATGTTAATAATATATGGGATTTATAACTGGACATAAGAAGCCTTAACTAATTCATTTGACTGTTCGGGAAAAGTTTGATTTTCGTGCTAGCTCCGTTAGTGGTTAAGGAGTTGGCTAAGGCGAATGCTAGCCATTGGTTATGGCAGATCCAGAGGGGCTCTGGGCAGATCCAATAGTTTTAAACTTCAACAGAGTACCCGCCTACAAGGAAGTCAACGCTTGTCAATGGAGCAAACCCAGACTCTGTACAAATTTGTGTCCCTGTGTGTGTGTGTGTGTGTCTATGTCTGTGTGTGTGTGTACAGACGGACCCTGAGGCATGTGCATAATGCCCACACTGATGCCCGACACGATGTCTCCCATAAGATTCTCCCTGATGGGGTACAGGGGCAGCCAGGACAGGACAGGTATACAGCCCAGCACAGTGCGCTTCAACCTGGGCACTGAACATCTGACACCAGGGGGTAAGGGGTGGTGGATGGAGGAAGAGGGTGAGGAAGAGAATGAGAGAGGAGGGTTAATCAATGTTTCTATAGTCCCCGCACACTTAATTTAATTCAAGTACACTAATCCTGTCCAAACATCATTGTCAAGTTATCAGAAGATTGAATCAAGTATGTCTGTACTAGGCTGTGATGCAAGCCAGTACTCTCCTGATTCACTGAGGTAGCCAGGGTCCCATTAAAGCCGAGAGAGAGAGAGAGAGAGAGAGAGAGAGAGAGAGAGAGAGAGAGAGAGAGAGAGAGAGAGAGAGAGAGAGAGAGAGAGAGAGAGTGTGAGTGTCCATCTGTAGTTTGAGTGATAGACCAGCTGCAGCATGACCTTTATCTGCTGGCAACCCTGTGGGCTGTGTTTAACCCTACAACCCTACAATAACAAGCTCCAGATCCACAACAGGGAAGGTGACAGCGTAACCATGACACAGATATGATCAGATATGACAAATGAGGAAATTTAACATACTGTACTCTATATTCATGGTAAGAAACGTTGGCAGCAGATGAGTGTAAAACAGATTACAGTACAAAATGAAGTTATCAAGTAATGTAAACAACTATTGAGACACTTTTAAAGTTATTTTTTATGAATGAAGTCATTTTTAGTTATGTGTTATGTGTAAAAAATATTTTCTCTTCCGTCTTTGATACAGTAGTTTTTCGGTCAGGAAATTTTACACACTGGTTTCTGTTTGGTAGCTCCCCACGTCATATCACCATGAACACTATGTGAAGTGGTGGACGATGTTTCTGTCACAAGAGTGCTGCGCTGGCTCTGATCCAGAGGATTATACGCCTGACTTGAACAAATGACCTAGACGAACCTGGACATTTCTCTCTTTCATTCATAATGTCACTTCCTCTCAGCTTCCTTCCTTTCTTATCCCATCCCTATCAATGTATCTGAATTGCATAATAATATACATTCGTATGTTAATTAATAAGTACACTTCAACATCAATTGAAATGTATCCCGACTGTTAGCCCAGCCTTGCAACTAATTTAATTTTGGTAGAAAATGGAACTAGGCTACATAGGGTACCTAGTATGTTCAACCAGCCAATCATCCATAGGCTACAGGTCAAGCAGTATGCAAAGGAGCAGTGGGTTATGCTGATAGCATGCCTGTATGCACATAGTGGGACTGCAGTCTATGCCTCCCTAAAATGTTATTATTTAAAGTATAGCCTAGATAGGCAACAGTAGGCTATAACGACCAATATTGCCCAGTTCATTTCTACGACAGTTTTCACTTCCAAAAGTGCCCTCGTTGGAGATAGACTGAAAATTAAATGTCTACAGACATTAAAATCATTTAAGCTGTTAATAGGCTACTCAATGTCATTTCATTGTTGATACATAGTCTAGACATTGTCTTTCGATGTGGGTCTCGACTAGTTGAAGCAAACTAAATAAGCCACACAGTGCTAGAAATTAATTATTCCGCGGGAAGAATTATGGTTGTTATGCTGACATGACGGTCCTCATTTGATATGCTGCGATGATTGTTATACTGGCTAGCCAAATTTTTGTTTTGTTTTGGCTATCTTGGGTCAATCAGCTTCAAATGGCGCAAAACACGACAACGCAATAGGCTATTAACGGGCGATAGGCCTAAGCAAAACAAGCAGGTTAAAGATTGATACATTTTCAGTAAAACAAAAAAGCATAGGCCACAATAATGTTAAGCAGTCTATGATAGTACTAGGCTATTTATTACAATAACAAAACTTGTAACACGTTTAACAAAACCAATTCTTATAGTAGCCTGTCTGTAGTTTTATCAGTCTAATTCGTGGGAGCGACTAAACACCTCTGCTTCCCGGTATAAGAAAAGTCCCTCCCTCTCTTCCTCTCTTATCCAGCGTCCCTCTCTTACCTCATGGAATCTTTTAACCGTTGTCTCAGGGGGGGTTTGTTAGAGTGTGTCCTCTTCCGGGCTTTCTCGTCCAGACAAGGCTCATCCAGAACGTCTCTCTCCACATAAAACTCTTTAGTCCCCTGCGCCACCATGGTCAACCTGTCCTGGTTCTCCTTGACTTTGTCTATCTATAACTACAAGAAAGATTGCTGCGATGAAAGTGAACAGGTCTGTTAAGAAGCTTCTCTCTTTCACAGGTGTTTGTCCAGGTTTGTCTGAGAACAGTGAATGAACAGGTGTGACGGTCTCTCCCCTGTTCTTATGAGGGAAGACACACACACACATTTATACACCACGCCTCCCCATACAATTGTGAGTATATGTTTTTGTGTGATCTCTTGATGATTGACCTTGGGAAAACTCCAGCATGACTCAGCACACACATTTATACATAAGTGCATAGATACATACATGCATGCATGCATGCATACATACGCAAATGCAAAATTAAAACTCTCATGGACCAATTTTAAAGTCTATATATACAATGATTATATAATAAATACAGAACAAATATGTTTTGTCTCAGTTACTATGTTTTTTTATATTTGATATTGAGTTCAAGTCTTTTATTGTCAGATGCACAGAACAATACAAGGTCAGACTGGGCACTGAAATTCTTGGAACAAGACAAAGCAAAGCAACCTTGCATAACATAACATAAGTATTCAGTTTAACATAGATTACATCTATGATAAGCTAAGATATAATAAACCTCCTAAATATACAAAATAATATACAATATACAGTACCGTATACTAATCTTTAATACACATAATAACCTATACTAACCTTATAAACCTATACTAACCTAGAGACAAGTGGGGTACAATTAATGCAATAGTGCAATTTTGCCAAAAGTGCAACCAGTAGCTGAAAGTGACAGTTTGTAAAGTGGCTAGTGAGTAGTGTATCAATGTCCATTCAGAAGCCTGATGGCCCGAAAAAACTTGTCCAGTCTGCGTGTGCGTGACCGAATGCTTCGGTATTGCCTGCCAGAAGGCAACAGGGTAAAAAGACTGAAGGATGGGTGGTAACAGTCTCTTAGGATCCTGCCAGCTTTCCTGAGGCATCGTGTGTGACCCTAACCCTTCCTGCCAATGATGAACTCAGCAGACCGGACTATACTACTTCAGGCCTTGTGGTCCCTGTCTGTGCAGCTCCCATACCACACTGTGATGCCACCAGTCAGTGTGCTCTCTATAGTGCATCTGTAGAAGTTAGTGAGGATGACTGAGTCCATGCCAAACTTCTTCAGTCTCCTCAGGAAGACGAGCCGTTTCCGGGCCACTTTGACCACCTTGTCTGTGTGAGCAGACCAGTAGAGGTCATTGCTGATGTTCACCCCGAGGAACCTGAAGCAGCTGACCTTTTCCACTTCGGATCTGTTTCTTGTACCAACTTATCAAGTTGGTTTACTGTCTCACATGTATATGTACGACAATTACATTCTCACTGGCTTTCAACAATAATAAACTAAAAAGATTCAAATGAATTTAATAATTACATATATCAATAATGATACTGAAATAATTGAAAAAAAGTGAGGTCAAAATTGAAGACACAAGGAGAAACGAGAACAAATGAAGGACAAACTGTGGACAGAGAACAGTAAAGTAATACTTATCTTTCTTGTACCTGTATGGTATCTTGAAAATAACTTATACGTCCTCCAGCAATTGCAGAAAGTAATTGTTACGCAATATGGAAGATTATAATATAGAGCTGTGCTGAATTGGACAGACTGTTCAGGGCGAGTTTAGACATCCATAAACTACCTCAGCAAAACAGATCCAAAGTTTTATGCATTTTCAAACACACTAAGACACCAACTGTTGATGCACCTTTTCCAAACAATTTGTTTAACCTCTCAATTTCACATCCATTGATCACAATCTAAATACGTACCTATATATCTTTGAGAGATGTATTGTTTACTGAGGTAAAATATTTGGTGTACAGAACATTTTGTTCCGCTTTAGAATTATGTACTTTCAGTGGTGTGTGGGTTGTTGGTTTAGATGTTGCTTTGAGATGTTTGCTTTGAGAATTAAATATTTAGAAATGTTTTAATGGTCTGGATGTTGTTGGTTTAGATGTTGCTTTGAGGTGTTTGCTGTAGAATTAGAATACTTAGGAATGTTTCATTTTCAGTCAACAGGGATGGTAGGGATGTCAGCACAGAGTGTATATCCTTTCAATTGAATAAAATAAACCATGGTTTATGAAGTCTACACAAAGCAGTACTATTTGTTGTAAACAAAGATGTGGAAGATCATTTAAAAGCACTGGATGTTGGAAATGAAGGAGCTTACTCAATGAATGTAATATCTTTTTTTTTTTTTACAATTAGGATGTTACTGTTTAGGCATGCAGGTCTGGTATCTTTTTGGCAGTACATTATGAGGGGAAAGAATCTCCCCACTTGAAACTGGCCCTTATATAAATAATTATATATACATATAATACAAATTCACTTCATCATAAGTTCAAGGTCATAGTCTGTAGACAACTGTGAAACTGTGAATTTTCCGGTAACTATCCCTTTCCACTAACCACTGAAACTACTATATCTTCTCAGAATAATGATAAAGGAAATGTTAGTGCTAGGGTTGAGTCAAATATGGAATTTGCTAAGACTGGTTACCCTGTTTAGAAGCGTATAAAGAGTTCATTGGCCTTAGTTTGGACCCTCCAGACATCTCTCCCAGTCTCTGAGTAACTAGCATTCAAGGTTAGGAAACAATTCTTTCAGGAATTACCTGTTTTATTTATCCCTGGGGGATCAATAAATTACACGTTACTCTGTCCTAACATGGACTAGCTTTGATAATTGTAATGCAACTCCAAAGGGCTCCAGACCGCGACCAAACGGTCGCATTTTGCGATCAGTTTTTGAGAAAGTGTGAGCACTTTTAACAAGCACTCGCGCATGTGCAACCTTCAGATTTGGAATTAATTGGGTGTGCACAACGTCAACACACGTTAGTGTAACGGGTGGGAATCCGTGACACTCACTTCTCAAGTATATAAGAGGACAGCTGGTAGTGGTCGCGCTTGGCAAGTCAGAGGTGGCGTGTTCGAGCCCAGCGAATGGCGAACATCGGCTCGTAGACCTTGTGGCGGAGCGTGGCCAAGTCTGTTACATACCTGTCACATTAGCAACGACGCACCGACAGCGATATCAGCGAGCCCTCAGAATTAGTACCGTAGCTAAAATTCTAAGAAAGTTTAGGCTATTTTTCGCTAGGTAGCCTATACCTAGTTAAAAGTATTGGAAAGTTTAGGCTATTTTTCGCTAGGTTCCTACAAACATGTCTTAAACTGCCAGACAAGTGGGTTCCCGTTCGTTCTTTTGGTGAGCAGTCTCACGAGCCCTTCTTACCCGGCGTCATGGAGCCGAGCAGCTAAATACTTATTTAGCACTAGCTACTGTATCACTGCCTGTGTTTGCGCTGTTGCGCTGTTATACTCAGCAAGTATCGTGTCGTGGTGTAGGAGGACTGATCGAAAAGCACATCATACATTTAAGTCATTTAGCTAAGACTTGCATGTATAGTACGTAAAAAAAACTTCTGTAAAAAAACGAACCCATCTGCAACCGGGGCAAGCACACCCCACAATTTACCCAGAAATTGTACCCTCTCTAGTTACAGTAATAATTGCATTGCAGGTCGATATAAGGTGTGCCCCTAAATGGTCTGCTTGCAGATTTTCAGTCAGGGGCTATACTCTGCTTCTCGTTAAAAAAAGTCTGGAGCCCTGAAAGGCCCCTGATACCATACCCAATACTTAGAATTGGCTTTACAAGGAGACAGTGTTCACAATACACACACAAATGCTTGGTCTACATACTTTTTAACATGAGTAAGCTATGCAACAGCAGAAAGAATAAAAGGGCGAATGAAGGCTGTGTAAACAAAGCAAGATCAATAATCCCATCCATTTACCCTCGGCAGGTACTTCTCCCTAATTCCTTGTTCTACTTGTGTATATTGAATGACCTCCAGCATCATAACTCATGATTACTTGGCAGTTCTTCTCTACCTTCTTACATAAGCAGTTTGTCTATAACTTATGTTACTGTCACTACCAGTAATATATTGCTGAATGATAACTAACTTTTTAATTTGTATATGGATGATCTTTCTAGGACATTATAAGTGTGTAAGACTGGCTGTATGGTGGGGGATAGGTGTATTAATCATCTGATGTATGCAGATTACTTAGTTATTATGTCTCCATATAGTGCGGGCCAACAGCAACTGCTTAGAGTCTGCTCAAACTATGGACTACAGTATGACATCAAATTCAATATAAAAAAGAGTGTTGTAATGATTGCCAGAACTAAAGAGGACAGGAAGCTATGCCTTCCCTCTTTTTACTTGTCAGGACAAGAGCTGAATGTAGTTGCTAAAGCAAAATACCTGGGCCACATCATCAGGGATGATTTTTGTGACGATGATGACATACAGCGCCAATGCTGTAAATTATATGGACAAGCAAATATGCTGGCACGCAAATTTCATATGTGAAATGACGAAGTTAAAATATCTATTTTTAGAGCATACTGTACTCCACTGTATACAGCTCACCTATGGTGCAGCTACAGTAAACCAAAGTTACATAAGATAAAAGTGCCATACAATGATGCACTTAGAATCCTGTTGAAGTGTCCAAGATGGACCAGTGCCAGCCATTTGTTTGTGATGAATAATGTTCCCACCTTCCATGCTGTGCTGAGGAATTTTATGTACAGATTTATGTGCCGATTAACAGAGTCAAAGAATACCATTGTAACCGCCTTAACCAACCCTGCACTTAGTGATACCAGATATACCTCCCAACTCTGAAAACACTGGAACACGCATCTATACTTGTTTTAATTATTGTACATATGTATGAGCTATATGTTTGTATGTATGTATGTTTTGTACATTCCCTTTATGTAATATGTGGTAGTCAGTATGTCTGTATGTATTTATGTTTGTGTGTACCCCTCTTGTAATATGTTACGTGTACTTTTATATCTGGACCTTGAGTCTGCAAAATAAAGTTATATATACTGGCTAATTGAGCTGCCACCCAGTATTTTAAAATGTTTTTTTTGAAAGGCCCCTGTAAATTTGGTTTAGGTCAGGGGAAAGACGATCTTTAGGGGATAGTTTTGATGCTCCTCCTAATATGGAAATTCCTGCAACGGCTCAGCATCAAGTCCCGAGATCTAATACTTAAAATACATGCCGTTGTAGAATCTACACATCTCAGCTCTCCAGCGGCAGCCATGTTTGTTGAAAATGAATTCAAACCAAGCGCTCTTTGGTGACGTGGTTGATTACTTTACTGTTGATCATCTGTCCATCATCGTATAAACTCCGCCCTGACAATTTGATTGGTACGAACAGCTCTTGTTTGGGCATAGTTGCGCCCCAAC
This sequence comes from Osmerus mordax, assembly GCF_038355195.1. Classification (NCBI taxonomy): domain Eukaryota; kingdom Metazoa; phylum Chordata; class Actinopteri; order Osmeriformes; family Osmeridae; genus Osmerus; species Osmerus mordax. The sequence goes on along the minus strand of NC_090056.1, from coordinate 5,425,391 downwards.
GGAGCGATGCCAGACCGAACTTCCCAACCTCAAATGTTGTGGGCGGGGCTAAGTTCGGCTGGCACCCAGGCTACTGTACCAGAGGACAGTAAAATACTGTAAGGTCTGATTCTTGACCAAGTACCAACTAGTACTAATTAGTGAGTGAATTAGAGTCAAGCAATAAAAGACAAAAATAAGTACAAATCAAGTATCTTTATTTACACAAAAGTCGATCATCTTTTTTGTGTTTGTAAAAAAGAGAAATGAATAAATGTAAATAACAGCAACAGATACATGTATCTTGATATTGTACTGTACAGTATGTACGTCTTTAGTTCTTGTTTTATAGTGACAAATATTAAGACCTTATTTTATAGTGACAAATATTCAGACTTATCAAGAGAAGAGCAAACCATCTTCATGGCGAGTCGATATAAAAGTCATTTATCCATTATGTTAAAGGTAAAATGCTTCTGCCAAAAGATTGTAACTCACAAAGGTATCACTTGGCCTAAATGACAATGAAAAACATATTTTGCAAATGCCTTCCATAAACAGTTCCAGTTTCGTCCTCACAATCAACCTCTCACTTCCTCTCTACACTTCCTCCCTTGTTATAAATACAGATTTCTAGTCATCTAGTGCTACATTCTCTCTTGCTATAAATACAGATTTCTAGTCATCTCGTGCTACATTCTCTCTTGTGCTTCCCATCCCTCCCTCTCTCTCTATTTCACACATACACATGAGGAGGACTGCAGACTTGTTGTGTGATACCTCATTATTACCTCATCATAAAAAGACAGTTTCTAAAGCAATGGCTCTGTTTATCTCTATGGCAACTGACCACTGTGTCATAGTGGTGCATGCTCCTCACAAGAGATGGGGCTGAGAGGACAACCAATGCGAAGCAGGAAACGAGCAACATGAGGAAGGTGGAGGAAAGCTGACCCCTATTGGTCACATCTTGGTCCCATTAAACATATCCTAGACAAATGGGGACCATTTAGAAACTCGTGAGTGTCACTAATTTGAAAATTCTTTATTGATCCACATGTACATGTATAATAATAAACAATTACTGCTTGTGTGTGTATACTTACTGGTGGATACTCGTGGTTCTCATAGTTGTACAAGGCTGTTCCCCCCCTCAGTCTGAGGCTGTGTAACACGGCGTCGTGAATGGTGGGGAAGAGGAGACTCTTGGGAATGGACTCAGAAAACAAGCCTGCGGTTTCCAACTGCTCCACTACGCAAACTGACAACATTAGGAAACGAGGTTAGCTCATACACACACATCGATGAAAGGTCATATTAGAGGTGGAAATGTAGTAGATAATATATATATAGGTAACATGTTTTAAAGCCTGAAGTGTTAAATACGTGTGTGTAGCTTAAAAAGGTCTGGACCAGCGCTGGTCTCTGTACAAAATGGTGCTATCTAGGTCAGGAGAGACATGACCTTGATCCAGTTTACAGGCTCTACCTTTCAGAATGAGTCAGAGATTTTCTGGTATAATGGGATGATGTCTCACCTTGGCAACCTGCTATATTCATGTCAACGCCAAGCTCTCCAAAATCTCTGATTAGCTATTGGAAGAAGAAAAAGGAGATGGAGATGGAAAAAAAGATTTTATCGTTTGCCTCTCGGCCACTTTTTCCTCTCTTCTCAAATTTAGGATTCTAAATTTGCCAGACTATTCCAAGCATGAAGGCTCTTTGTATGCCTTGAGCACAACAACATTTATGAATGTGACAACATAATGTTACCTAAGGACAAAAACCAAACCAAAATAGTTTCAAATATGTTTTGGGGCTACCCTCTCTCTTACTTGCTCTTCCCCTTTTATATCTCTTTTTCTATTTGTCACATGCTCTTTGTCAATCCATTCAGATTACATATTCACCTCCCTCAGAATGTGACTCGTAGTTAATGTTTCTCAACCAACCACACACACAACCACCCCACATACGTTTTTCAGTGTTTTCACTGTTACAGTGTCTGCAAAGCTGGATGTGGAGAAGTCCAGTATGATGGTGTGTGTGTCCAGTCTCCGCCAATCCTCTCCATCTCGCTCTACTGCAGGGATGATCGTCTGGTTCATGTCCACGGTGGTCCCAGTTTCAGAGATAATGCTGTCTCTCCTGAAAGCCCAGTTGAAATGCCCGTTGGTGGGTACCCCGATAATGGACAGGGGTATTCCGTTCCCCTGGTCTGTTTGCATGTTGTCAGGCTGGTCTTTGCCACTGAACTTCTTTTCCTCGTTCTTTTTCTCACGCTCCATCACTGCTTCCTGCTGCCTCTTCATGGTCAGCATCTCCTTGACGTCAATCCCGCTCTGTAATACAAGACATCACAGTCTGCTGTCAGAGGACACCGGAGAGAGTACGATAATGAAAGGAGTCATTTTGCACACACCTTCTCTTCCAGGGCTGTCTTGTAGAATTCTTCATTAGCATAGTAGAGGGCGGTGGATGATTGGAAGATGGTGATGCCTGCTATCTTTTTAGTCTGCAGGGATAAACGGGAGATTGGCTATGGGTCATTCTAAATATTGACACACTGATTCCTTTTCCCGGTGTAATGGTATAAACTTGACAGTGACAACATAGGGGTCCGTGTCTCTCTCTCACTTCCTCATAGGTGTCCATGTCCAGGTACAGCTCTGTCCCAGGGACGTGGCCCAGGACAGAGTACCTCGGCCTGGGAGAACAGAAAGAAGGAGCAAACACTGAGGACTTGAGCAGACACAACAGCACTGTGGTGACACATGGAGGGTGGCTGGTCTAGACTCACAGTTGGCTCCTGAAGATGACAGTGAGCAGGGCAAAGATGATGGAGGCGATCAGCCCCAAACCCAGGTTTAATAGAATGGTGCACACCAGAGTTACCACCCACACCATCTACGGGAGAAGCACACAGAGAGTCTATTAGGTGTTTATTAATCAGTGGCTTAACGATGTCCTGGTGTATAATATTTCTATCTAGTCCTTCAATGTAGACCTTCTACAGGTGTAAGTAGCCTGTAATGACTGCGTCTTACCAGATCAACCTTGTTCTGTTTCCACAGAACTGGAATGTCTCTGAACTGCATGAACATGCCCTTTAGGTTTACGAACAGAATGACGGTCAGGACAGCCTATTGGACGGAGGACACACAGACAGTCAATAGTGTGTTAGTGTGTGTTTGTCAATCAACACTAACAGAAGGTACAAATGTGCGTGTGCACAGGCAGGGGGAGGAGTTACCTTGGGCAGTTCTTCAAACAGTGAGCCCACTTTCAAAATAATCACCAGTATAAGGACTGATGAGAACACGCTAGCCATCTGACGAAACACAAGCAACACGTGAACAATAACCTGTGTGTGTGTGTCTATGTGTTAATGGGTGTTTGTAAGAGTGGGTGTTGTTCATCCTCATGGAAGATGAGCTCTCCCTCACAGCCCACATTGCTGCAGTCTCCCGGTCGTGTAGATTCTCCCTCTACAACATCCGGAAGATCAGGAGATACCTGTCTGAGCATTCCACCTAGTTGCTAGTCCAAGCACTTGTCCTCTCCAAGTTGGACTACTGCAACTCGCTTCTCGCCGGTCTCCCAGCATGCGGTCTCCCAGCATGCCACTGGCTACCCATCACGGCCCGTATCAGATTCAAGACCCTGGTACTGACCTTCCGAGCAGTGAACGGGACTGCACCAGACTACATCCAGTCTCTCCTCCAGCCTTACACCCCCACCCGGCACCTACGGTCTTCTTCTGACCGTCTGGTAGTCCCACCTCTCAAGAGCGCCCGCTCCCAACCCAAGCTCTTGTCCTGTCTGGCCCCCCAATGGTGGAATCAACTCCCCACCTCCATCAGAGACACTGAGGGCCTCATGTACTAACGCTTTTGCACCCACTTCATGTGTTTTGCAATTTGCGCGTAAAAGCATGGCGAGGTATGTACAAACATGCCGCACTGAGGTAAAAGCGCAGACTCCGCTGGTTGCGGGAACTGAAAATGGCAAATTGCGCTTTTCCGTGTCATGCATATGCATTTAAAAAGTGGGAGTTTCCCATAAATAGATGGGAGGGGAAGTCGCTTTGAATAAAAGTGTCTGCTAAATGAATACATGTAAATGTAATGTAAGAGTGTATGTGTCTGTGTGTGTCTTACCTGTGTCTTTCCCCCTGTGCTCTCCTGGACCATACTGCGGGACATGGAAGAGGTCACAGCGTAGCATTGGAAGAACCCACCGACTGAGTTACTGACACCCAAAGCCACCAATTCCTATGAGGAATGGGGGGTAGGGGAGAGACATACTACAGTATATATTTGTGTACAACAGCATGACAGGACAAGTATGGCAGAAGAGATGGACCATTTTGGCTAGTAAAACCACTTGGTTTGTAATCATTTTTATTTTTTATTTGATGAAACCCTAAACTTCAAACCATAACCCACCCTACATGGTTCTAGTTCCAGTCGGTAATGAGGGTAAAGAGATAAATGAGACAGTGACAGTGGGACTAAGTGTGATGGTACATGCTAAACACAGTCTGACATAAAGGCTGGATGAGTCTGGTTGTGCTGGACCTGTACCCAGGTTACTATGAGCAGTATAAATGACGTAAATGACGTAAAGTTATGCGTATTGCAAGTTTGATCCAGATGTATATAAACTACTTCAAACACCTAGTTTATGTGGAGGGTGCATTAACAGTGCAGGAATTTCCATTTCACTGAAATCCCATTAGATGGTGCTATTTTCACTAGCACTCAAATTGTCTTTTTATGTGTATTTGACTACAAATAAAAATGTCTGTGATAATCTGCATTGTTTACTGAATGATTGTACAAGGAAAACAATAGAAAACATTTACAGTGAAAGATCATAATGGAAATCCCCATGGAGTTACCATCTCTCTGCAACATTATGCATGAACCTGTGTGTGTGTCTGTGTTTGTGTTGAAGGCTCACCTGGTTACTGTCTACCTTGTAGCCATGTTTGAGGCCAAAGGTTTTGCCCAAGGAAATGACAATGGCATAGCCAACGACAGCTATGGCTAACGCATCGCCTATTAAGTCTGGGAAGAGACTCAAATCAGGGACCACAGGGGCATTCATCCTGGTGGGGAAAGAGGGAAAGGAGAACATGGATGGGAGAAGGGAAAAAGAAAGTCAAAAAGAAACTGACTGCTTGCACTAATACTAATACTATACCTAATATACGGCACCATGGTGCACTGTGCTGTTATAAATATAATGTACTGATACTGATTGATACCAAGACTGACAAACATAGACAAGCAACAGTGTATCTCTGTACATATTATCTCCATATTTTGTTTTGAGAGCGTACTCTGACCTTATATTTGGTGACCTTATGACCCATACAGACGCACACTATAAAAACACGCACTAGAACAGTAAGCTGTGTGCTGGTACGGTCTGTTTCTACCTTTCTCCAGAATAAAGAGTCCTTGTGCACTCCTACTGTCTAGATCCTTAGAGAAAATTCTGACTCAGGCCTCTGTGTACCACACAGTACAGCATGATAAGGCCAGAACCTGATACCGTATCAATCAGTTTGGATCCACTGAACATATGTACACCCCACATACACACACATACACACAAACTTACCCGCTGGGTATTTCTCCTACAACACTAATATGATATTGCTCCTTCAGTTTGGTGTAGTATGATATGATTGTTGCCACAATAACCTTTTGGAGAGGCAAAAGGCAAGATGGTCTTCACATGCATGAAGTTGGCATGCAGTTGTGCGTACAAGTATTAGCACATGGTTGGTTGTAATGCTGACATGACGGTCCTCATTTGATATGCTGCGTTGATTGTTATACTGACTGGCCTAATTAGATTTTTTTTCCATCTGCAAGTTTTGTCTATCTTGGGTCAATCAGCTTCAAATCGCACAAAACACTACAACGCAATAGGCTAATAACCGGCAATAGGCCTAAGCAGAACAAGCAGGTTAAAGATTGATACATATTCAGTAAAACAAAAACAAAAAAGCATAGGCCACAATCATGTTGATCAGCAGTCTATGATAGCACTAGGCTACTTATTACAATACTAAACTTGCAACACGTTTAACAAAACCAAGTGTGTGTCCTTTTGGGTCTGTTTCATGAATCTCCATTTAGAACACAGGATGCTTAACACGTGTAGAGCAAGATAACAGGAATTCAAGTGTAAATTAGGGCCAATCACTTCCTACAGGTCATCATTTCCCCCCAAACCTGTAGATTAATGAGCAATCAAGCATCACAGAGGTTAACAGAATCCCCATGACGTTCCTTTGCACTGGATAACAGACAGACCGTGGCCCTTTAGTGGTCACTCAATAACAGATCATTGCAGGGAGGGAGGGAAGAGAAGTTATAGACAAAGGGAAACGTTATGGACTTACCATCATGAGTTCTATGGGGATGGGCATTGGCAACTTTTTCCTGTAGCAGGAGTTGAGTTCTTTGACCACAATGAGGATGGGCAGAACTAATAGACTGATCACAAGGGTCCCGATGTTGGTCTTAGGAAGCAGCGAACAGATATTCACCAAGGTCTGGGGAAGAAGGGAAGGAAATGGAAGAAGACACTTCAGGAGAGAGATTTTGGTCAGCACCACACACAAGACAAGCACACACTATCTAAAGCCAAATATTTTGACACAACTTGTTTAAGGCTGAACCATGATAATATTGGCTTAAATATTACCAGCAGTAAACAATAGTACAGAAAACTAACTGTCCCTAAACTGGTTTCTCTGATCCAAACCTTTCAGCGTTTAGAGTTTTCAAGTCAAAGATAATGTGAAGATAATCTTCTACCAAAGGGAGGGACAGTAACATACAAACTACAACTTTTAATTGTCCCGGTAATAATCACATTCAAGTTCTGTGTTTGTCCATCAAATGTGCATGAATGTGTATGCATACTCACATAAATTTGAGAGAGCGGTCCATTAAACTTAATTGTTTCAACTCCAAATATGAATTTGAGCTGTGAAAGAACCACTTGGATGGCTGCAGCGGTTGTGTAGCCACGAACCAGAGGCTCAGAGAGATATGTTGCTAAGAAGCCAAACCTCACCAAGCCCAGAAGGATCTGTGTGTGTGTGTGTGTGTGTGTGGGTGGGTGTGTGTGTGTGTTGGTGCATGTGGTTGGACAGGAGAAAGGGGAGGGACGGGGTATTGGGAGGAAGACAAAGAGAAATAGCTCATTTAAATATAGCGTTCGATATTTTGTCTGGGGCAGCAAATAGATATAAAAGGAGCTTTGAAGGAAACACACCTGGAAGATTCCCACCAGCAGACTGAGAGAGGATGCCACCTGTACCTTGTAGGCATCCTGCATCGCTGTATCTAACACCGCAGTTCCATTGGTCCCATTGTAATTCATGAAGTTGCTGTCTGGTGCCATCCTTTCTGTCACACTGCCAACCATAACACTGATCACAGCAAATGTACCTTGGGGACAAACACACACATTCTAATACTATGTTTTTCAACAGTCCCGTGCCGCTCACTCTCACTCTTTCTCTCCCTTATTCCAACTCTTTTTCTTACCTATGGATATGTGTCTGGACGTGCCAAAGAAAAAGTAGACCAGAACCGGGTAGAAGGAGGTGTAGAGGCCAAACACAGGAGGAACTGATGCCAGAAGTGCATAGGCCATACCTTGGGGAGAAAGGCATGTTAATAATATATGGGATTTATAACTGGACATAAGAAGCCTTAACTAATTCATTAGACTGTCTCTTAGTACACCCCACCTTAAAATACAATTGTAGATGTTTGATCATTGGGTTAGTAGAGTACCTAAAGACCCTAATTTCATTTTTAATGAAGCTATGTGTCTGGTGTGTGTATGTGTCCGTTTGTGTCACTGTGTGTGTGTGTGTGTGTGTGTGTGTCTGTGTGTGTGTGTACAGACGGACCCTGAGGCATGTGCATGATGCCCACACTGATGCCCGCGACGATGTCTCCCATGATATTCTCCCTGAAGCGGTACTGGGGGAGCCAGGACAGGACAGGTATACAGCCCAGCACAGTGCGCTTCAACCTGGGCACTGAACATCTGACACCAGGTGGTAAGGGGTGGTGGATGGAGCAAGAGGGTGAGGAAGAAAATGAGAGAGGAGAGTTAATCAATATGTTTCTATAGTCCCTGCACACTTAATTTAATTCAAGTACACTAATCCTGTCCTAACATCATTGTCAGGTTATCAGAAGATCGAATCAAGTATGTCTATGCTAGATTACAGGACAAAATTAAGTTATCAAGTAATGTAAACAACTACCTTTATATTTTGAGACACTTTTAAAGTTATTTTTTTATTAATGAAGTCATTTTAGTTATGTGATAGTGTGTAGAATTTTTTATATTTTTTAATTTTTTTAATTTTCTCTTCCGTTTTTGATACAGTAACTTTTCCAGTCAGGAAATGTTACACGCTCTGGTTTCTGTTTGGTAGCTCCCCAAGTAATATTCCCATGAACTCTATGTGAAGTGGTGGACGATGTTTCTGTCACAAGAGTGCTGCGCTGGCTCTGATCCAGAGGATCATATGCCTGACTTGAACAGTCAACCTAGACGAACCTGGACATTTCTCTCTCTCTCTCATTCATAATGTCACTTCCTCTCAGCTTCCTTCCTTTCTTATCCCATCCCTATCAATGTATCTGAATTGCATAATAATATACATTTTTATATGAATTAATAAGTACACTTCAACATCAATTGAAATGTATCCCAACTGTTAGCTCAGCCTTGAAAATCATTTAATTTTGGTAGACAATGGAACTAGGCCTACATAGGGTACCTAGTATGTTCAACCAGCCAATCATCCATAGGCTCCAGGTCAAGCAGTATGCAAAGGTGCAGTGGGTTATGCTGATAGCATGCCTGTATGCACATAGTGGGACTGCAGTCTATGCCTCCCTAAAATGTTATTATTTAAAGAATTGCCTAGATTGGCAACAGTACGTTATAACGACCAATATTGCCCAGTTCATTTCTACGACAGTTTCCACTTCCAAAAGTGCCCTAGTTGGAGATAGACTGAAAATGAAATGTCTACAGACATTAAAATCATTTAAGATGTTAAAAGGCTACTCGATGTCATTTCATTGTTGATACATAGTCTAGACATCGTCTTTTGATGTGGGTCTCGACTAGTTGAAGCAAACTAAATAAGCCACACAGTGCTAGAAATAAATTATTCTCCGGGAAGAATTATGGTTGTTATGCTGACATAACGGTCCTCATATGATATGCTGCATTAATTGTTATACCGACTTGCCTGATTAGATTTTTTTCCATCTGCAAGTCTTGGCTATCTTGGTTCAGCTTCAAATGGCGCAAAACACTACACGTAATAGGCTAATAACGGGCTATAGGTCTAACAGAACAAGCAGGTTAAAGATTGATACATTAAAACAAAAACAAAAAGCATAGGCCACAATAATGTTAAGCAGTCTATGATAGTACTAGGCTATTTATTACAATAACAAAACTTGTAACACGTTTAACAAAACCAATTCTTATAGTAGCCTGTCTGTAGTTTTATCATTCAAAATCGTGGGAGCGACTGAACACCTCTGCTTCCCGGTATAAGAAAAGTCCCTCCCTCTCTTCCTCTCTTATCCAGCGTCCCTCTCTTACCTCATGGAATCTTTTAACCGTTGTCTCAGGGGGGGTTTGTTAGAGTGTGTCCTCTTCCGGGCTCTCGTGTCCAGACAAGGCTCATCCAGAACGTCTCTCTCCACATAAAACTCTTTAGTCCCCTGCGCCACCATGGTCAACCTGTCCTGGTTCTCCTTGACTTTGTCTATCTATAACTACAAGAAAGATTGCTGCGATGAAAGTGAACAGGTCTGTTAAGAAGCTTCTCTCTTTCACAGGTGTTTGTCCAGGTTGGTTGTCTGAGAACAGTGAATGGGATGTTGAACACTGTGACTGTAGGTGTGACGGTCTCTCCCCTGTTCTTATGAGGGAAGACACACACACACATTTATACACCACGCCTCCCCATACAATTGTGAGTATATGTTTTTGTGTGATCTCTTGATGATTGACCTTGGGAAAACTCCAGCATGACTCAGCACACACACATTTATACATAAGTGCATAGATGCATACATATGCAAATTAAAACTCTTATGGACCAATTTTATTGGTCCATAAGAGTTTTAGATATTGCCTTTCTTGTCTTTTATTGTCAGATGAACAGAACAACACGGTCCGACTGGGCATTGAAATTCTTGGGACAAGACAACGCAAAGCAACTTTGCATAACATAACATAAGTATTCAGTTTAACATTGATTACATCTATGTAAGCTAAAATATAATAAACCTCCTAAATATACAAAATAATATACAATATACAGTACAGTATACTAAACCTCTAATACACATAATAACCTATACTAACCTTATAAACCTATACTAACCTAGAGACAAGTGGGGCACAATTAGTGCAATATTGCTGATTGTGCAACCAGTAGCTGAAAGTGACAGTGTGTAAAGTGGCTAGTGAGTAGTGTATCAATGTCCGTATCAGTGTCCATTCAGAAGCCTGATGGCCCTTGGAAAGAAATTGTTGTCCAGTCTGCGTGTGCGAGACCGAATGCTTCGGTATCGCCTGCCAGAAGGCAACAGGGTAAAAAGACTGAAGAATGGGTGGTAACAGTCTCTTAGGATCCTGCCAGCTTTCCTGAGGCATTGTGTGTGACAGTAGGGTGTCTTGTAGGGCTGGGAGCTTCCTTCCAATGATGAACTCAGCAGACCGGACTATACTACTTCAGGCCTTGTGGTCCCTGTCTGTGCAGCTCCCATACCACACTGTGATGCCACCAGTCAGTGTGCCCTCTATAGTGCATCTGTAGAAGTTAGTGAGGATGACTGAGTCCATGCCAAACTTCTTCAGTCTCCTCAGGAAGACGAGCCGTTTCCGGGCTGCTTGGACCACCTTGTCCATGTGAGCAGACCAGGTGAGGTCATTGCTGATGTTCACCCCGAGGAACCTGAAGCAGCTGACCTTTTCCACTTCGGATCCGTTTCTTGTACCAACTTATCAAGTTGGTTTACTGTCTTACATGTATATGTACGACAATTACATTCTTACTGTCTTTCAACAAAAATAAACTGAAAAGATTCAAATGAATTTAATAATTACATACAGTATATATCAATAATTATACTGAAATCATTGAAAAAAAGTTAGGTCAAAATGAAGACACAAGGAGAAACAAGAACAAACGAAGGACAAACTGTGGACAGAAAACAGTAAAGTAATACTTATCTTTCTTGTACCTGTATGGTACCTTGAAAATAACTTATACGTCCTCCAGCAATTGCAGAAAGTAATTGTTATGCAATATGGAAGAATATAATATGGAGCTGTGCTGAATTGGACAGACTGTTCAGGACGAGTTTAGACATACATAAACTACCTCAGCAAAACTGATCCAAAGTTGTATGCATTTTCAAACACACTAAGACACCAACTGTTGATGCACCTTCTCCAAACAATTTGTTTAACCTCTCAATTTCACATCCATTGATCACAATCTAAATACCTACCTATATATATTTGAGAGATGTATTGTTTACTGAGGTAAAATATTTGGTATACAGAACATTTTGTTCCGCTTTAGAATTAAGTACTTTCAGTGGTGTGTGGGTTGTTGATTTAGATGTTGCTTTGAGATGTTAGCTTTAGAATTAAATATTTAGAAATGTTTTAATGGTCTGGATGTTGTTGGTTTAGATGTTGCTTTGAGGTGTTTGCTGTAGAATTAGAATACTTTGAAATGTTTCATTTTCTGTCAACAGGGATGGTAGGGATGTCAGCACAGAGTGTATATCCTTTCAATTGAATAAAATAAACCATGGTTTATGAAGTCTACACAAAGCACTACTATTTGTTGTAAACAAAGATGTGGAAGATAATTTAAAAGCACTGGATGTTCGAAATGAAGGAGCTTACTCAATATAAATGTAATATAATTTTTTTTTGACAATAAGGATGTTACTATTTAGGCATGCCGGTCTGGTATCTTTTTGACAGTACATTATCAGGGGAAAGAATCTCCCCACTTGAAACTGGCCCCCAAATATGGAATTTGCTAAGACTGGTTACCCTGTTTAGAAGCATATAAAGAGTTAATTGGCCTTAGTTTAGACCCTCCAAACATCTCTCCCAGTCTCTGAGTAACTAGCATTCAAGGTTAGGAAACAATTCTTTCAGGAATTACCTGTTTTATTTAGCCCTGGGGTATCAATAAATTACACTTTACTCTGTCCTAACATGAACTAGTTTTGATACTTGTATTAATGCAACGCCAAAGGCCCCCGATACTATCTCCCATACTTAGAATTGGCGTTAAAAGGAGACAGTGTTCACAATACACACACACTTGTTTGGTCTACATACTTTTTAACATGAGTAAGCTATGCAACAGTAAAGATAATAAAAGGGCAAATGAAGGCTGTGTAAACAAAGCAAGATCAATAATCCCATCTACTTACCCTTGGCAAGTACTTCTCCCTAATTCCTTGTTCTACCTGTGTATATTTATCTACCTCCAGCATCATAACTCATGATTACTTGGCAGTTCTTCTGTAACGTCGAACTTACGCAGTTTGTCTATAACTTACTGTCGCTACCAGTAATATTACATTACATTTAGCAGATGCTCTTATCCAGAGCGACTTACAGTAAGTACAGGGACATTCTCCCCTAGGCAAGTAGGGTGAAGTGCCTTGCCCAAGGACACAACGTAATTTAGCACTGCTGACAATCGAACCGGCAACCTTTTGATTAATAGCCCGACTCCCTAACCGCTCAGCCATCTGACCCCCTATATTCCCTATATCGCTGAATGATAACTATACTGGCTAATTGAGCTGCCACCCAATATTTTAAAATGTTTTTTTTAAAGCCTCCTGTAAATCTGGTTTATGTCAGGGGAAAGACGATCTTTAGGGGATAGTTTTGATGCTCCTCCAATATGGAAATTCCTGCAACGGCTCAGCATCAAGTCCCGAGATCTAATCCTTAAAATCCAAGCCATGGTATCCAGCACAGTAGCCATTTTAGGGACCTAAAGTTCACATATCCTGTTACATCGTCAGGCATCATTCATCCCAGGTGCATCTCTGCCCAAAGGCCGTAGCCATGGAGTCAACATTGGGGGGGACGAAATCTCCTGGGGAGTCTGAGGGTCTTGGGTCTGAAACTCCCGGGCTGAAAAGTGGCCCCACTCCGGCCCTGCCTGGCTTCCTTTGCAGTGGCTCACAGTGTCGCTAAACAGATAATCAGTGACATGACAGGCGCGTTGGCTTTGGCTGGATTCGAAACTCTTACGTTGCCCTTGCCAGAATACCAACTCATCGTAGTGAGCTATTCTCAGTGCTGGAAATGACTGTGTTCAGTTGATGTGTAAAAATATAAGCATTTTTTCTTGTTGCGAGTGTCAGATTTGGCCCAAGTTTAAACAGCTGTAATTCAGTCATATTTTGACATGTCAAGGTGATGTGGTCTGAAGATAACCTGTGCCAAGTTTGGTGAATATTGGATACATTTTGTAGGAGGAGTAGGGAACAAACATTTTATTCAGTCATTCAAAATGGCGGCCGCATCAATTCGGCTGGTATCACAAATGAACATGTGTCAGATACGGGATCTCCTAAGATATCACGAGGCAAAGGATTAACTTAAATAAGATCAACAAATCAACAGTTATTGGTCAAAACACAATTATGCCTATTGTAGCGCCCCTAGAGGTCAAATGAAACGACTTGTTTCAGACCACAGCAGCTTCGCTGCTTGGCCACCAATCAAGTATATTTATTTACACAAACCCCATCAATATAACTTCCTAAGATATATTTACATCTGTATTGAAAGTCGATCATCTTTTTTGTTTGTAAAAAAGATAAATTAATAAATGTAAATAACAGCAACAGATACATGTATCTTATTGATATGATTTTGTGATGCTGTACAGTATGTACGTCTTTAGTTCTTTATATTGACAAATATTCAGACTTATCCAGAGAAGAGCAAACCATCTTCATGGTAAGACTGATCATTTATCCATTGCGTTAAAGGTAAAATGCTTCTGCCAAAAGATCGTCACACACAAAGGTATCACTTGGCCTAAATGACAATGAAAAACATCTTTCGGAAATGCCTTCCATAAACAGTCCCAGTTTTGTCCTCACAGTCAACCTCTCACTCCCTCTCTACTCTTCCTCCCTTGCTATAAATACTGATTTCTAGTCGTCTAGTGCTACATTCTCTCTTGTGCTTCCCCTCCCGAGACTTGTTGTGTGATACCTCATTATTACCTCATCATAAAAAGACAGTTTCTATAGCAATGGCTCTGTTTCTCTCTATGGCAACTGACCACTGTGTCATAGTGGTGCATGCTCCTCACAAGAGGGGGGGCAGAGAAGACAATGGGAAGCAGGAAACCAGCAACATGAGGAAGGTGGAGGAAAGCTGACCCCTATTGGTCACATCTTGGTCACACAGTTCATGTCCTAATAAAAATAGAACGGTACAGCAGGAATGTTAGTGTTAGTTGGTTGTGGTTATTTATTCAACTGTCAATTGCACATTTTTATAAACAATTACTGTGTGTATGAATACCCACCAGTGGATACTCGTGGTTCTCATAGTTGTACAAGTCTGTTCCCCCCCTCAGTCTGAGGCTGTGTAACACGGCGTCGTGAATGGTGGGGAAGAGGAGACTCTTGGGGAGGGACTCAGAAAACAAGCCTCCAGTTTCCAACTGCTCCACTACGCATACTGACAACATTAGGAAACGAGGTTAGCACATACACACACATCGATGAAAGGCCATATTGGGTAGGGGAGGCAATATAAAACATAATTTAAAGCATAAAGGGTTATGTTTATGTGTTTAGCTTAATATGGGTCGATGGTCTTAGTGTACAAAATGGTGCAATAGAGGCCAGGAGAGACATGACCTTGACCCAGTTGTCAGCTTTAGTTGGTGATTCTATGGCTTTACCTTTCAGAATGAGTTATTCTCTGGTATTAGTGGATGAAGATATGTGTAAGTCTCACCTTGGCAACCTGATACATATATGTCCACACCAATTTCCCCCAAATCTCTGAAAATCTGTAGAGGAAGAACAAGTGGAAGCGGGGAAATGAATGCTTGAAACGGGGGTAAAATAGAATTTAAATAATTTACTTTACTTTCACTTTTTTACCTCCAGTCTATTCCAAGCTCACAGAATCTTTGTTTGCTTTCGTGCAAGGCCATTTATGAATGTGACAACACAATGTTACATAGGGACAAAGACAGGATCACAATACTCTAAAAATAGGGAGTTGGGAGGAAAAGTTGGCGGTAGGGAATTCTCCTGGCCTGCCCTTTCTCTTAATACCATTACTTATCGACCTTTCCCTATCTCTTTGTTTTCTATTTGTCACCTGTTCTTTCCAAAGACTTACAGATGACACATTCACCTCCCTTCTAAAGAATGTGACTCGTAGTCAATGCTTCTCAACCAACCAACCACACACACACAACCAGCCCACGTACGTTTTTCAGTGTTTTCACTGTGACAGTGTCTGCAAAACTAGATTTGGAGAAGTCCAGTATAATGGTGTGTGTGTCTCGGCTCCGCCACTCCCCTCCATCGTCCTCCTCCCTTCCAGTGCTGGAAGTCTCGTTGGTCTCCGCGTCGCCATGATCATCAGTTCCTGAGTCAGAGTCAGAGCCAATGCCATCCCTGTTGCAGGCCCAGTTGACCTGCCCGTTGATCTCAATTGGGGACAGGGTCATTCCATTCCCCTGGCCAAGGTATGAGATCCCTGGGGAGGCCTTGCATTCATTCATGCCCTTCCAGTGGTTCTTCTCAGCTTGAATGTCATCAGGCTGGTGTGTTTTACTGGATTGGTAGCCATTTATGCCATTTGAGCCATTCTACAGACCAGAGAGATAAGGAGTGAGTTATTCTGTGCAATTGACCTTTTTGTGATTGTGTGTGTATTTGGGTGTGTCTCCCACCAGTTTTTTGGCCATCTTTTTGATTTTTCTTTTCTCCTTCTCATTCTTGCGCTTCATCTTTGTTTCTTGCTGCTTCTTCATGGTCAACAGCTTTTCAGTGTCAATTCCGCACTATATGAATATGAGAGTGAAATACAATTGCAATTTTTACATGTACTAGACCAGAGAAAGAACAGATATTCAAGAGAAAGAGAAGTCACAAATCCCTTTGCGCACACACACCTTCTCCTCCAGGGCCTCATTGTAGAGTTCAGCATTCGCATAGTAGACTGTGGTGGAGCACTGGAAAATGGTGATGCCTGGTATCTTTCTAGCCTACAGGGATAAACAAGGGCACAGCTATGAGTCATCAAAAATGCTGTGTGAACCAAACAGTATGAAGCATGTTTTGTCATCTGCAGACGTGTACGCATAAACGTTGACAGAAATGTATAGGTCGGCAAACAAAGGTTTTCTGTGTGTGTCTCTCTCTCACTTCCTCATAGGTGTCCATGTCCAGGTACAGCTCTGTCCCGGGGACGTGGCCCAGGACAGAGTACAACGGCCTGGGAGAACAGAAAGAAGGAGCAAACACTGAGGACTTGAGCAGACACAACAGCACTGTGTTGACACATGGAGGGTGGCTGGTCTAGACTCACAGTTGGCTCCTGAAGATGACAGTGACCAGGGCAAAGACGATAGAGGCGAGCAGGCCCAAATCCAGGTTTAATAGAATGGTGCACACCAGAGTTACCACCCACACCATCTACGGGAGAAGCACACAGAGTCTATTAGGTGTTTATTAATCAGTGGCTTAACTATGTCCTGGTGTATAATATTTCTATCTAGTCCTTCAATGTAGACCTTCTACAGATGTAAGTAGCCTGTAATGACTGTGTCTTACCAGATCAACCTTGTTCTGTTTCCACAGAACTGGAATGTCTCCGAACTGCATGAACATGCCCTTTAGGTTTACAAACACAATGACGGACAGGACAGCCTATTGGACGGAGGACACAGACAGTCAATAGTGTGTTAGTGTGTGTTTGTCAATCAACACTAACAGCAGGGAAAACATGTGCATGTGTGCACGGGCAGGGGGAGGAGTTACCTTGGGCAGTTCTTCAAACAGTGAGCCAAGTTTCAAAATAATCACCAGTATAAGGACTGAAGAGAACACGCCAGCCACCTGACGAAACACAAGCAACACGTGAACCATAACCTGTGTGTGTGTGTGTGTGTCTATGTGTTAATGGATGTTTGTAAGAGTGTATGTGTGTGTCTTACCTGTGTCTTTCCCCCTGTGCTCTCCTGAACCAGACTGCGGGACATGGAAGAGGTCACAGCGTAGCATTGGAAGAACCCCCCGACTGAGTTACTGACACCCAAAGCCACCAATTCCTATGGGGAATGGGGGGTAGGGGAGAGACATACTACAGTATATATTTGTGTGCAACAGCATGACAGGACAACAAGTATGGCAGAAGAGATGGACCATTTTGGTTAGTAAAACCACTTGGTTTGTAATCATTTTTGATAAATTTGATGAAACTCTAAACTGCAAACCATAGCCCAATACATGGTTCTAACAGAGAGACAGAGGGAGAAAGTTCCAGTAGGTAATGAGGGTAAAGAGATAAATGAGCGAGAGAGGCAGAAGCGTATGCTGCATGGGGTTGTGAAGTTTGTGTGAGACTCAGTCTGTATGTGTCAGCACAGTATTTCCCGGAGTGGTAGGATGTCACCCCACAGTGACAGTGTGACTAAGTGTGATGGTACTTGCTAAACATGGTCTGACATAAAGGCTGGATGAGTCTGGCTGTGCTGGACCTGTACCCAGGTTACTATGAGCCGTATACATGGCCATGAGTCATGCAATGCTTAGTCATGGTACTGTACAATTATTTTGCAAATGTACAGCATGTGTGTGTATTCTGTGTGTGTCTGTGTATGTATGTATGTGCAAGTGTTCAAGGAAAAGGTTCTGTGGGAAAAACTTAAGCTAAACTAAAATGATATCTGTGGTTCCAAATTTAGAATTTGTTTTCAGTTTTTGTTTTAGATATCCTATTAAAGTTTCACAAAGACATACTTTTGTAAACGTAAAGTTATGTGTATTGCAAGTTTGATCCAGGTGTATATAATCTACACCAAACACCTAGTTTATGTGGAGGGTGCATGCACAGAGCAGGAATTTCCATTTCACTGAATTCCCGTTAGATGGGGCTATTTTCACTAGCATTCAAATTGTCTTTTTATGTGTATTTGACTACAAATAAAAATGTCTGTGATAATCTGCATTGTTTACTGAATGATTGTACAATGAATACAATAGAAAACATTTATAGTGTAAGGAACATTTTTCAAATGAAAGTTTGAAAAAGTTTCCATCCCTCTGCAACCCTATGCATGCACCTGTGTGTGTGTCTGTGTTGAAGGCTCACCTGGTTACTGTCTACCTTGTAGCCATGTTTGAGGCCAAAGGTTTTGCCCAAAGAAATGACAATGGCATAGCCAACGACAGCTATGGCAAACGCATCGCCTATTAAGTCTGGGAAGAGACTCAAATCAGGGACCTCAGGGGCATTCATCCTGGTGGGGAAAGAGGGAAAGGAGAACATGGATGGGAGAAGGGGGGTTGGGAGACAGGAGAGATGGGCAGGGTGGAGGGGTGCAGAATAAATGGTGATGATTACAACCTCCTTGTGTCCTTGGGCAAGGCACTTCACCCTACTTGCCTTGGGGGGAATGTCCCTGTACTTACTGTAAGTCGCTCTGGATAAGAGTGTCTGCTAAATGACTAAATGTAAATGTAACTTCATAATTTAAACTTTTTTGACCGCTTGCACTAATATACTATACCTAACATACTGCACCATAGTGCACTGTGCTGTCATAAATATAATGTACTGATACTGAATGATACAGAAACTGCCGCACACACAGACAAGCAACAGTGTATCTCTGTACATTTTATCTCCATGTTTTGTTTTGAGAGCGTACTCTGACCTTATATTTGGTGGCTTTAATAACCTTATGACCCATACAGACACACACTATAAATTCATGCCCTAGAACAGTACGCTGTGTGCTGGTACGGTCTGTATATATCTTTCTCCAGAATGAATATACGGAGAATATACATTACGTGGGTGAAAGGTAGATCAGGATGGTCACGACTATGACCTCATCATTGTCACTTCTTGACTCCTTGCGTTTACACATATACATATCACAGCAACGTGCTGTTAAATGACATAATGGAAATGATACAGAACAAGTATGCATGCACTGACAAGCCTCTTACAGTTCCTTTTCATCTGTTGTTTTACACCAAGTGGTGGCTTTAGTGGTCTAAAGACCTACAGTATACTGACACACACTAGAACACACACAGAGTACACAGAGTACACCTCTTCCTAGTATGATCTGTTTCTACCTTTCTCCAGAATAAAGAGTCCTTGTGCACTCCTACTGTCTAGTTCCTTAGAGATCATTCTGACTCAGGCCTCTGTACAACACAGTACAGCATGATAAGGCCAGAGCCTGATACTGTATCAATCAGTTTGGATCCACTGAACACATGAATACAAAGACACAAACACACACAAACTTACCCGCTGGGTATTTCTCCTACAACACTAATATGATATTGCTCGTTCAGTTTGGTGTAGTATGATATGATTGTTGCCGCAATAACCTGTTGGAGATGCAAAAGGCAAGATGGTCTTCACATGCGTGAGAGAGTTGGCTTGCAGCTGTGTGTACATATATTATTACATATATTATTAGCACATATAAGTGTATGTGTCCTTTTGGGTCTGTTTCATGAATCTCCATTTCCAACACAAGATGCTTGACACGTGTAGAGCAAGATAACAGGAATTCAAGCGTAAATTAGGGCTAATCATTTCCTACAGGTCATCATTTCCCCCCAAACCTGTAGATTAATGAGCAACCAAGCATCACAGAGGTTAACAGAATCCCCATGACGTTCCTTTGCACTGGATATGCAGCAACAGACAGACCGTGGCCCTTTAGTGGTCACTCAATAACAGATCATTGCAGGGAGGGAGGGAAGAGAAGTTATAGACAAAGGGAAACGTTATGGACTTACCGCTATGAGTTCTATGGGGATGGGCATTGGCAACTTTTTCCTGTAGCGGGAGTTGAGTTCTTTGACCAGAATGAGGATGGGCAGAGCTACCAGACTGACCACAAGGGTCCCGATGTTGGTCTGAGGAAGCAGCGAACAGATATTCACCAAGCTCTGGGGAAGAAGGGAAGGAAATGGAGGAAGACACTTCAGGAGAGAGATTTTGGTCAGCACCACACACAAACAACATCTAAAACCAAATATTTTGACACAACTAGTTTACTAGGTTAATTGTTCCGGTAATAATCACGTTCAAGTTCTGTGTTTGTTTTTGTCCATCAAATGTGCATGAATGTGTATGCATACTCACATAAATTTGAGAGAGCGGTCCATTAAACTTAATTTGATCAACTCCAAATATGTATTTGAGCTGTGAAAGAACCACTTGGATGGCTGCAGCGGTTGTGTAGCCACGAACCAGAGGCTCAGAGAGATATGTTGCTAAGAAGCCAAACCTCACCAAGCCCAGAAGGATCTGTGTGTGTGTGTGTGTGTGTGTGTGTGGGTGTGTGTGTGTGTGTGTGTTGGTGCGTGTGGTTGGACAGGAGAAAGGGGTGGGGTATTGGAAGGAAGACAAATAGAAATAGCTCATTTAAATATAGCGTTCAATATTTTGTCTGGGGCAGCAAATAGATATAAAAGGAGCTTTGATGAAAACACACCTGGAAGATTCCCACCAGCAGACTGAGAGAGGATGCCACCTGTACCCTGTAGGCATCCTGCATCACTGTATCTAACACCGCAGTTCCATTGGTCCCATTGTAATTCATGAAGTTGCTGTCTGGTGCCATCTTTTCTGTCACACTGCCAACCATAACACTGATCACAGCAAATGTACCTTGGGGACAAACACACACATTCTAATACTATGTTTTTCATCAGTCCCGTGCCGCTCACTCTCACTCTTTCTCTCCCTTCTTCCAACTCTTTCTCTTACCTATGGATATGTGTCTGGACGTGCCAAAGAAAAAGTAGACCAGAACCGGGTAGAAGGAGGTGTAGAGGCCAAACACAGGAGGAACTGATGCCAGAAGTGCATAGGCCATACCTTGAGGAGAAAGGCATGTTAATAATTTATGCGATTTATAACTGGACATAAGAAGCCTTAACTAATTCATTTGACTGTCTCTTAGTACACCCCACCTTAAAATACAATTGTAGATGTCTGCTCATTGGGTTAGTAGAGTACCTAAGCACCCTAATTTAATTTTTCATAAAGCTTAGTGTGTGTGTGTGTCCGTTTGTGTCCCTGTGTGTGTGTGTGTGTGTCTGTGTGTGTGTGTACAGACGGACCCTGAGGCAGGTGCATGATGCCCACACTGATGCCCGAGACGATGTCTCCCATGAGATTCTCCCTGAAGCGGTACTGGGGGAGCCAGGACAGGACAGGTATACAGCCCAGCACAATGCGCTTCAACCTGGGCCCTGAACATCTGACACCAGGTGGTAAGGGGTGGTGGATGGAGCAAGAGGGTGAGGAAGAAAATGAGAGAGGAGAGTTAATCAATATGTTTCTATAGTCCCCGAACACTTAATTTAATTCAAGTACACTAATCCTGTCCTGGCATCATTGTCAGGTTATCAGAAGATCGAATCAAGTATGTCTATGCTAGGCTGTGATGCAAGCCAGTACTCTCCTGATCCACAGAGGTAGCCAGGGTCCCATTAAACCGGATAGAAAAAGAGAGAGAGAGACAGAGAGAGAGAGAGAGAGAGAGAGAGAGAGAGAGAGAGAGAGAGAGAGAGAGAGAGAGAGAGAGAGAGAGAGAGAGAGAGAGTGTGAGTGTCCATCTGTAGTTTGAGTGATAGACCAGCTGCAGCATGACCTTTATCTGCTGGCAACCCTGTGGGCTGTGTTGAAACCCTACAATAACAAGCTCCAGACCCAGAACAGGGAAGGTGACTGTGTAACCATGACACAGATATGATCAGATATGACAAATGAGGAAATGTAACATACTGTACTCATATTCATGGTAAGAAACTTTGGCAGCAGATGAGTGTAAAACAGATTAGGCTACAGGACAAAATGAAGTTATCAAGTAATGTACCAACCTAGACGAACCTGGCCATTTCTCTCTCTCATTCATAATGTCACTTCCTCTCAGCTTCCTTCCTTTCTTATCCCATCCCTATCAATGTATCTGAATTGCATAATAATATACATTTTTATATTAATTAATAAGTACACTTCAACATCAATTGAAATGTATCCCAACTGTTAGCTCAGCCTTGCAAATCATTTAATTTTGGTAGAAAATGGAACTAGGCCTACATAGGGTACCTAGTATGTTCAACCAGCCAATCATCCATAGGCTACAGGTCAAGCAGTATGCAAAGGAGCAGTGGGTTATGCTGATAGCATGCCTGTATGCACATAGTGGGACTGTTGTCTATGCCTCCCTAAAATGTTATTATTTAAAGAATTGCCTAGATAACGACCAATATTGCCCAGTTCATTTATACGACAGTTTTCACTTCCAGAAGTGCCCTAGTTGGAGATAGACTGAAAATGAAATGTCTACAGACATTAAAATCATTTAAGATGTTAAAAGGCTACTCGATGTCATTTCATTGTTGATACATAGTCTAGACATTGTCTTTTGATGTGGGTCTCGACTAGTTGAAGCAAACTAAATAAGCCACACAGTGCTAGAAATAAATTATTCTCCGGGAAGAATTATGGTTGTTATGCTGACATAACGGTCCTCATATGATATGCTGCATTAATTGTTATACCGACTTGCCTGATTAGATTTTTTTCTTCTTGGTTCAGCTTCAGCTTCAAATGGCGCAAAACACTACACGTAATAGGCTAATAACGGGCTATAGGTCTAACAGAACAAGCAGGTTAAAGATTGATACATTAAAACAAAAACAAAAAGCATAGGCCACAATAATGTTAAGCAGTCTATGATAGTACTAGGCTATTTATTACAATAACAAAACTTGTAACACGTTTAACAAAACCAATTCTTATCGTAGCCTGTCTGTAGTTTTATCAGTCAAATTCGTGGGAGCGACTAAACACCTCTGCTTTCCGGTATAAGAAAAGTCCCTCCCTCTCTTCCTCTCTTATCCAGCGTCCCTCTCTTACCTCATGGAATCTTTTAACCGTTGTCCCAGGGGGGGTTTGTTAGAGTGTGTCCTCTTCCGGGCTCTCGTGTCCAGACAAGGCTCATCCAGAACGTCTCTCTCCACATAAAACTCTTTAGTCCCCTGCGCCACCATGGTCAACCTGTCCTGGTTCTCCTTGACTTTGTCTATCTATAACTACAAGAAAGATTCTACAATGTAAAAGAATAGATATGATAAGAAGCTTCTGGGTTTTACAGTTGGTTGTCTCTGGGAACAGTGGGTGGGATGTTGAAGATTGGCTGTGACTGTGGGTGTGACAGTCGCTCTCCTGTCCTTATGAGGGGAGACACACACACACACACACGCACCCTGCCTTCCCATTCAGTCACCTAGGAAACTCTTTGCCTATTTGTGTGTTTGTAATCTATTGATGGTTGGACCTTGGGAAAACTATCCCACTGCACAGCTGGAAAACTATACACATACGTATACATACCAAATACAATTTTGCACAAACACTACACATTCTTCAGACACTTACATTCCAACAGGTAAAATTCTTAAGACTCTTTTTTTTGTTCTACATTCAGAACAGTCAGTGTGTAATTTTTCTTCTAAAGTTAGTTTATATAGTCTTACATACATGTACTGTATACACAGAATAATTAAATGATTACTCACTGGCTGTCAGCAGTGATAAACCTATAAGGCAAAAATGAAATGATGTATAAACATAATTAAAGTATATGAGAATTGTAGTAAGGTACCTTTCACTAACTGTCTCTGGAGGAGGGATCCCTCACTGAATTGCTCCTCCCAAGGTTTCTTTCATTTGTTCTCCCCTAGAGTTTTTATGGGAGTTTTCCTTGTCTTCCTTGAGGGTTTATGTTGGTTGATGGGCAGTTCTATGGGCGTATGAAGCCCTCTGTGACATTGCTTGTAAAAAGCGCTATACAAATACATTTTGATTTGATTTGGTACCTTGAAAATACCCTGAACATATGCCAATTTCACAGTACACAGTAAAATGACGAAATGTAAGTGTTAATTATCAATAGTCTTTATAGTATGGAACAATGCTCAACTGGACAGACTGTTCAGGGCAGGTTTAGGTATCATGATGGCTAGACATCCATAAACTACCTCAACAAAACTGATCCAAAGTTCAGAGGCAACAAAGATGTGTGATACTAGAGCTGTGTTTTAAGTTTGACACCAAATGTTGATGCACATATTCCAGACCTTTTAGACAATTGTTTAACCCCTCAACAGAAGTCTTGCAAAACCAAACTAGTTTTTAGCAAATTACAATACAGAGTCTGGGGTCTCTGCAGGTAAGGTAAGACAAATCGACAGAACAAGGAGTTGGTGTTGTGAGTACTTGTTTGTACGTTTTGTACCTTTCAAAACTCACTAGTTGGCAACTATTATAACAACAAATGTACAAATTATTATTAGGTTACAACAGTTTCAAGGTTTGAGTGAACCTCCCACAGCGTGCCCAACTTATAAGCCTATCCCCGCAAAAAATTGCGAGCCAATAAATAATTTGATATCAGTTGTCCTAACATTTGATCCTATCAGATTGTTCTACCAGGGCTTCCCTGCACACACATGCGCACAGCAAGGTTATGGTTACGGTTAGTCTTATGCTTTTCTGCAACGGTAGGAAAAAAATGACAAGGTAAGACAAATAGACAGAACACCCTTTCACTCATAATGTCTTTTCCCATTCAGGAGTGAAATGCACAGTGTGGTGGTAATGGGAGGTGACACTTCCTTAATTGGGAGCACACAGAGGAATGTATGAGTCTTAGGCTTGAATAGAAGCCACGTTGCTAGTGTTCCTTAACCCTTGTGTTATCTTCGGTTCATTCTGACCCATCACTCATTGTGACCCACCGTCGTATTGCGACAACTTTACCGCATACAAAAACAAAGTGAAGCATTTTCTTTTAACCGTCGGACTATCTCAGACCCCCACATTGCGAAGGTTAAAAGAAAATAAATTTTATTTGTTTTTGTATTGGGTAAAATTGGGTAAACACAACGATGGTTCGTTATGAACCTTTGGGTCATGTGACCTGAAGGCAGCACGAGGGACTATTCACACCTCTAAGAGCCATCAAGTTATTAGTCAAACTCCTGACCCCTTTCAAAACAAAGGACCAAGGTCACGTCTTCCTGCAGTTTGATTCCTATTATTAACATTGTAAATCTCAAACCTTTTTTTCAAAATGCCATTTGTCATGTTGTGTTTGTTTCCTAGTTCCCCAGCCTCTTGTCTGCTTGAACACACCCCTGCTGATGGCCTCGGAGCTCGTAGATGGGCTTGTAGATCTGCTGTGTCACTGGTTGAAAGGGTGCTTCCTCTTCCAAATGTAATAGATGACTAGCTTGGGATGCACGTACAGGATGTCTGTCCTGTCCCCCCCCCCCCCCCCCCCCGATTGCTAACACACATTAACATCCTTCTCTCACACACAGCGAGAACACAGACAACACAATGAGAACACTCAGGTCCCAAAGCCGTCCAGGGGTCAGACACTAATGTCAGAGTACTTTTATGAATTTAACTTGTGAATAGAATAGAACAGATATAAGTACGTGATACACATGCAACAGCACATACACAACACAATCCACAACTTGTGAAAGGAAGATGCATTGAACATAAACACATGTACTTTTTCTGAAGATATATTTTTGGATATTTTTCATACTTTCATACTTTTCATATTATTTCAGCAAAGTGTGACAGGAAAAGCAGGAAGAGAGAGAGAGAAAGAGAGAGGAAGACATGCAGCAATGGACCAGGGCCAGATTCGAACCCAGGTCACTTTGATAAGGCCTCATATGTGCACATTTATCAACCAAATGCACATTTAACTCACACATTCCAAATCCCAGCGGTATTAGTTGTTTGGAAATAATTGACTTGGTTGTTTTTTCACAAACATATACCAACATGATTATGTATAGAAGCCAGCATCTTGAATACTATTTTTGATGAGATGAGAGAGTCAGATGGCTGAGCGGTTAGGGAGTCGGGCTAGTAATCTGAAGGTTGCCAGTTCGATTCCCCGGCCGTGCCAAATGACGTTGTGTCCTTGGGCAAGGCACTTCACCCTACTTGCTTCGGGGGGAATGTCCCTGTACTTACTGTAAGTCGCTCTGGATAAGAGCGTCTGCTAAATGACTAAATGTAAATGATGATGAAGATTCATTTTGATTTGTTGTAATACTGTCAATGCCTTTTCTCCATGTATAAGTACTCAGAATACAATATTCTTCTTCTTCACTTGCCTTTTTGTAAGATTTGGTTGGCTGGGTCTACACAACTACTGGTTTCAGTTTATAAAAAAAGGAATTGCACTTGGTCACAAACTGGTACTTCTGGTACTTATCATTGTGAGTTCCATTGGAGCGTCTGCAATACTTTTGTAATTAGGAAATAACAGCAGTGCATATAATATATTCTGGAAGGAAATTACCATCATACTTAACATCACCAAGGACTGGCTGACCGTTGAAGTTCCCTTTTTAACCCTTGTGCTACCTTCGGGTCACAATGACCCGAAGGTTCACACGTCGTTGTGCTGCAACAACTTTACCCAGTACAAAAACAAATAAAACACATTTTATTTTAACCTTCGCGCTGTGGGGGGTGTGAGACAGCCCGACGGTTAAAAGAAAATGCTTCACTTTATTTTTGTATGAGGTAAAGTTGTCGCAACACGTGGGGGGGGGGGTCACAATGACTGAAGGATCACAATGACCCGAAGATAACTATTAAGTGTTTATAGGGACCTAAGTGAAACATCTTCCATTTTATATGCAACATATTTGGTTCCATGGTGTTGTTTTAATGTTACCGAGTTAAAATGGTTAAGCTCACTCCTCAGAGTTCGTGTATTCCTCAAAATTCACAACACTGAGTTTGATATTTTGTTTGCCTTGTCACTGTGAGTGTCTGCAATCAGGTGCATGTAAACTTATGTGAATACAAGTTTAGCTTCCTAACTTAAAAAAGTAGCTGTTTGTTTTAGTTATAAATGTGTTACTACTCAATGTAGTAAAACAATAATCAAGGTACTTTAAAGGTAATGTGTTACAAAGGATTTAAGATGCAGAATGCACACGTCCCCATCAATTACATCATAGAACAATTTAAACTCATAGGTACACGTGAGTCCACACACATACAAACGCTCTCTCTCTCTCTCTCTCTCTCTCTCTCTCTCTCTCTCTCTCTCTCTCTCTCTCTCTCTCTCTCACACACACACACACACACACACACACACACACACACACACACACACACTTACTTGCATTACTATATGATAGGTTCTATATGCAGCCTTGCTCTTAGTAACTGATTCATCTCAAGGTATGTTTTGCAGAGAATGACCTCAACACACTTTTGTTAAACAGAACAGAACCAACTACAGCTAAACATCCAGAGGGTCACTGGACTGAAACTAGAGCCTCAAAATAGAACAGTACAGTTAGATAATCCTGTCAAATTCAGTCACTCATTAGTACAGTAAATTGAGATTGAGAGAATAAAGTTTCCCACAACATGCAATTGGCCTTGTGAATTTTATTGTATGTATTTAAAATGTATATTTTTTAATTTAGCTGATATTTTTATCCAAAGCCACATATGTGCAAACTACAAACTACTTATTTTTATACACAAATGTACATTAAATGAACACATAGATAAGTGGGCAAGAATAGAAAAGCACATTTTGAATGAATATTAATGTTGTGATTGTAAGTCAATGAGGTCCAGCCTACTCTTACTGTGTTGTGTCCCACTGATCACTAACGTTGCCAACCAATAACTTGTAGTAATGATGACTGGAGTTTAATTTTTTTCTATTTCATACAGTCAAATGGAAAAACATATTTGTTTTCCTGAATGAGAATCCAAGGTAAGTAAATTAAATAGTAACAGAGCACTACAGCGTACTAATAAATGATGCATCCTCAGTTTGTGTGGATGTGTGTGTGTGTACACCTTCAATGTTTGTACACGTAAACATGTGTATGTATGCATGTGTGCATCGTGAGACTGAGTGCTTATTTGTGAACTTTTCATGTACACTAAAACCCAGTGAGAGCGAAGCTCATAAAAACTAGTTATGAAAGTGGGAAATGATTGTTTATGGATTTGGCAGATGGTCTCTGGGCAAAGGTTTATGGAGAAGTGTTGAGGTATGTTGAAAATGGAAACATAAATACAGGCATAGACCACAGTGCTTTGGCTGGTGATGGAGAAACAGTTTCTGCTGATGAACAACTTCCTGACACAATGAGCTGCACTACTTGTTAAAAATTTGTGAAGCATAACGTGATGACTGTCCTAAAGTGGTCCAGTCGACACCTGTTTCATGAAGTTTGCTGCCTCTTCAAATTCACCAGGCATTTGAACAGAAAGCATTTAATTTAAAGAACAAAATCGACAAGTTCAGGCATAAGAGTGAACTGTCAAAACTAGAAGTAGAAAGTTTGTAAAGACCAATCCCAATATACCTGAAGGTATACCTGCTGACAAAGTTAAATTAATATCAACTGTAACTATGGTGTGAAGACTGTGGTGTCCAGGTTCCAGTTCCACATGGATTTTTCATAAAAAACAAACTTGATGGGAGAATGTTCAGTCCTCCACGCAACCCATGCGTAGGCCTATGCACATTTTGGAGACAGTGGTAATTGGCGATGCAGATGACCGTACTGTAGTCAGACTGCAGAAAGTAAAGAATGATCACTGAGTGATCATTGTTCCATAAACACCTTGTACAATCCAACTCAAATCTTTTATCAAAATTCACAGCTGTCTCACCATCAGATTGTCCACTACGGGACTGCAGGAGGGGAGATGCCCCGACTGCATGGAATACAGGATAACATCACATATCCTACCTTTAGATGCAAAAACACAGTGTAGCCTATAACTAAATATATTTCTTTAATACTGTGCATATCATCATATGTCAAAAACTGGAAATACAGCCGTTAAGCTCCTGTGCAATTGCTACACTATGTCCTCGTTATCAGTCCAAACTTTAATTAACTTTAAAACTTTGTTCATAACAAAACCGGCATGAAGAAACGTGTGTTTACGGATACGCTTTTGTTTTTAAGTTGTTACCTCGCATTGTTTTTTTAATTTATTGGTGATCCCGCTGCTGTGGCCACCAAATAGGCCTCATGTGTTTTTTCGCTCCTCCACCTCGCCTATGTAGGCCTACTGTATGTCAATGTCAGTGTCTGAGAAGTTGCGCCTTTTCGTTCTTTTCCCTCCTGACGCCATGATTGAACGTAACGTAATGTAAGAACAATCGTACGCACGGTTTTAGAAATCTGATTTTTTTGTGGCGTACGCCATTTTAGGCTTTTGGGCGTACGTACACTTTTAGTAAGAATCCTACGCACAGTTTTAAAAATGAGACCCCAGGGCTTTGGTGGTTAACATGGTGGTGAATATGGTGGTGAATATGGTGGTGAACATGGTGGTTAACATGGTGGTTAACATGATTACAATTAAGTTACATTGAGTGGGTGGAATTACTCCACGGGAATAGAGTTGATGGTGAATGGCCACACTGCCACATCACATGATGTCATTTATTATCTCACTATAGAAGCCAAATCCATGTAGAGCCTGATTCAGCTCCAGGAGAGCAACTGATACCTATCCATCCTACTGATCTATTTAAAACCTGTTTACACTGTGTGTGTGTGTGTGTGTGTGTGTGTGTGTGTGTGTGTGTGTGTGTGTGTGTGTGTGTTTGCCACCGGACCACACAGCATGGAGGACAGCTCAGAAACAACTGCAACTATGTTACAGCTGGAGTGTTTTTGAAAGTTCACATTGCACAGGAAGTGACATGATAGAGATTGAGAAAGTTCTGCCGGTGTGATCCAACGGGGGAAGAGCATCAGAAGCCTGGGAAGGTTCTGGCACTGGTACAGTATAGCAGTTCTCTCTGAGTGTGCTAATGCCATGCTATAATACCCAGCACGCTCTTATACCAAGCTCTGCGTGTGCATGTCTGCCTTGGGTCTGCCTTGGTGTAATGTTACAGTTTTAACTTTAGAACACAAAGACACCCCTTTCTGTTCTCTGTCCCACTTTTATTAACACCAACTATAAGTTGTTAGCATTTGTCTGTTTCAAATTATTTTTCTTATTGGTGTTGCGCTTGTGACTTCTGTATCAATCCAGGCACTAGCTTACGTTCTGAAAAACACTGTTTTTGCAAAGTCATAAATGTTGTGCGGCGGGGGGGGGGGGGGGGGGGGGGGGGGGGGGGGGGGGGGGGGTGCTCAGTGTCCTCATAAAAGTCATGTCCTCAGTAAAGAGTCTGAGGACATGTTTTGATGTTTTGACAAACTAAAGTTACCTTTAATTGTGTAACTTGAGTGAGGAGCAGAGTCCAACAAGGAGCACCTCTCTCCTCACAGTGAACCCAGGCGAGTCTTCCCGTGAGATCACCCCCCCCCCCCCCCCCGGAACTCCGGCCAATGGGTTCGTTACAATGTCACATGCTTAGCTCCAGCCACAGCACAATGAAACATCAGCACTGAGGGGAGAGAGGCACACCTAACTCCCACAGAATGTAAACGAATGTAAAAAAAAAAAAAAAGGATAGGAAGTGACTGTGAAGCTGCTCCGACAAACAATTGGATGTGATGTGGCAAAGCTAGTTCAGACATGGCACTCGGGCTGAAATTCACAGAATCAGCTGATATCATTCACATTACATTTAGTCATTTAGCAGACGCTCTTATCCAGAGCGACTTACAATAAGTACAGGGACATTCCACGAGGCAAGTAGGGTGAAGTGCCTTGCCCAAGGACACAACGTCATTTGGCAACGTCGAACCGGCAAGCTTTGTGTTTAATAGTCCGATTCCCTAACCGCTCAGTCATCTGACCCAACCCTATAAGCTATGTTTTGTGAAATGTATTTATTTAATCTATTGGAAAAAGCGAGTCCAGTCTGCATCATTAGCCATCTCTCTTGAGGAGATCCCTCAGTGAACTGCTCCTCCTGAGGTTCTTTCATTTTTCTCTGAAGTTTGTCCTTTCCTTTCTTTTCTTAGGGGATAGCATACCACAGTACAATAACAAGGCAGGGTGCAGCATTTCAATTCTCCAGTGGACAGGAAATAAAATCTAACTGAGTGCATAGCCATACATATCAGCACTGATAACCAAGCTGGCTGCTCCAAGGCAGGGAGCTTTCCATTGCAACAAATGATTAAAGTAATACGTGGGTGCCTTGGCTGAACCGTAGTAAAGGAATGTTAGACATTAGCCTTCACATAAAAAAGTGAAATATCCTTTTAAATTGTGTATTTAACACATATATATAATATTTTGTTTTAGGGTTGACTTTTGGTGGAGCTGGATGATGCTGTTGAGAGATCTCTGAAGTGCCCCGGATCACAGTCAGATAAGATCGACATCCTCCATCTGTACTCCCAGTAAGTGGAAAGTCTTGTTGTGGCACAAACACAGAGCAGGTTTGACCCTCCAGGCTGGTGGATGGACACCCTCGTGCCGGACACGTATCAGGCCAGACATGGCCTAGCTTTGCTGGGGCAACTGGAGAGGATGAGGGCGGTTGGGGAGCTCACAGACGTGGTTCTCCTGGCCGAGGGCATTCCTTTTTCATGCCACCGGGTGGTGCTGTCTGCTTTTAGTCCCTACTTCCAGGTAAGCCTTTGACAATGAGTAAGAATCCCAAAAAGGATGTTAACACATCTCAAAGTGGCTACAGCATCACAGGTTCATAAGCAAAGACAATAAAAAAGGTCTCACATTGCTCTGAAAGCAATTTTTACTGTACAGAACTGTAATAAAACAAGTATGTAAGCGTGGTCATGTCTTCTTATTTTAAATATAAATTTGAAACATGCCCTTCAGTATTATTCAACATCATTCCATATTGTTTCCACCCCCCTCCTCCTCTCCCAGGCCATGTTCACGTGTGGCCTGAGAGAGACCCGTGAAGGAGAGGTGCCTCTCAGGGACACCTCTGCCCAGAGTCTGGAGCTGCTCCTGGGCTACATGTATCGCTCTGAGCTGCCTCTCACCAACCACAACATCCAGGGTGTGGCAGCCGCCGCCTTCCTGCTACACATAGAGGGGGCTTTCAGGTGGGCAAAGGTAGCGGTCTGGCAGCACGGGCATGAGTGTTCTAACCCTCCTGTCAACCTTAAGGAACAGCAATGTTCCCGGGTCAAATTGACCCGGTGCCTGTTTAACCATCCAAAAGTAGTAAGATTATCATAAATATTATCTTTAGCTCATCTACTATCGATGTAATCAATATTTTGTATAATAACGTTATTCACCCCTTACAGACCATGGTTTATCTGAGATGGTTCACTCGTTTTTCCTTAACTGTATCAGGCTGTGCCAGAGTCACATGGAAGCCAGTATGGACCCTTCCAACTGTGTTGGACTGTACCACTGGGCCAGAGACCTGGGGGCCTCTGACCTTGCTGACAGTGCCTGGAGATACCTATGCCGTAATTTTTCTCAGGTGGGACCATCCAGTTGATACATTTACTGTTTATCTTTTTTGGGGGGTGTAACAGCTGTCTTGCTTATTTATAGGAGACAATGTACTCACTCTTCACATAACTCCATCACCCAGGTGTGTGAAGAGGAAGAGGTCCTGGACCTGGATGTTCAGAGTCTGGGGGCTCTGCTCGGCTCAGATGACCTCAACGTGTCCCAGGAGGAGAGAGTGCTGGAGCTGGTGCTCCGCTGGGTGGAGAGGCGCAGGGGAGACTCCCAGAGCGAAGCCCAGGCTGTGGAGCTCCTCAGGCGGGTCCGCCTGGAGCTGGTGGAACCTGGCTTCCTCAGGAGAGCCAGGAGGAGAAACCCGGTGGGGTGAGGGGGAGAGAGAGAGAGAGAGAGAGAGAGAGAGAGAGAGAGAGAGAGAGAGAGAGAGAGAGAGAGAGAGAGAGAGAGAGAGAGAGAGAGAGAGAGAGAGAGAGAGAGAGAGAGAGAGAGAAAGGGAAGGAGGGAGGAAACTGATAGAGAAAAAAGAGATACAGAATAAAAGAGAAACTTGTTGGGAGAAAAAGGAGAGAACCTGGTAACAGAATGTTGAATCTAATCTGTGTCCTCCTCATACTAGGTATTACTCAGAGATGCAGAGTGCTTTGGGATGATCGACGCAGCCCTCCAGACCTCAGGTCTCTCGGTGATGACGGCCCCCCCTCGGCCAGCTCTCCGTTATGGGATGGAGACCACCGACCTGCTACTCTGCCTGGGGGGGGATCGATGAGGAGGGGGTCCCAGCCAGGCGGGGAGGTCAGGCTGACCTCAGCTTCTGTTATGCCCCCCAGGCCAGACGGGTGTATTTCCTCCCCTCTCCTCTGAGGGCTACTGGAGGTGCTGGGGCGATTACGGCTGGAGGGGTGACGCAGGGCAACAACATAGTGGTGGCCATAGAGAAAGAGGACGAACACAGGACCAAGAGGGTGGAGATGTACAGGTGTGTTTTGGGTCTCTCTCTCTGTATGTCTCTCTCTCTGTGTCTGTCTCTCTCTCTCAGTCTGTCTCTCTCTCTCTGTGTCTCTCTCTCTGTCTCTCTCTCTGTCTCTCTCTCTCTGTCTCTCTCTGTGTCTGTCTGTCTGTCTCTCTCTCTCTCTCTCTCTCTCTCTCTCTCTCTCTCTCTCTCTCTCTCTCTCTCTCTCTCTCTCTCTCTCTCTCTGACTCTCTCTCTTTCTGTCTCTCTCTCTCTGTGTCTCTCTCTGTGTCTGTCTCTCTCTCTCTGTCTCTCTCTCTCTCTGTCTCTCTCTGTGTCTATCTGTCTGTCTGTCTGTCTGTCTCTCTCTCTCTCTCTCTCTCTCTCTCTCTCTCTCTCTCTCTGTGTCTGTGTCTCTCTCTGTGTCTCTCTCTCTCTCTTTCTGTGTCTCTCTCTGTGGAGGTGCCGATCCAGACTCAGTACTTGTGTCTTTGATATTTGATCCCTTAATGACAAAAAGCCATGCCCATCTTTCTGTTGTCCTTGACATGAATGACCGAATGACGTGTCCCTGTCAGGTATGACCGCTCAGTGGAAGGCAGTTGGGAGAAGCTTTGCTGCACAGGGTACAGGGATATGTATGCCTTGGGGTTGCTTGGTGATGCTCTGTACCTGATTGGAGGGCAGATGAAGGTTAGGAACCATTACATCATCACTGACAGTGTTGAAAGGTGGTCCCTCAAAAGAGGAGGTTCCTGGCTAAGCTTCGCTCCTCTGCCACTCCCATTGGCCTGTCACTGTGCTGTTGGCCTGAAGGACTGCCTCTATGTGCTAGGGGGCTGGACTCCACAGGTAAACATGCTCTTTTAGTCATTTACCCCCTTCATGAATCACCATTTATACAATTGTTACAATGTACCTCATTTTCTTCCAACTGGTGTCAGTCCAGCTGCTGGTTTATTGTCACTCTTCAGTTCTCCACCCTAATTCTCCACCTTTCTCCTCCTCCATCATCACCCCGTCCTCCTCTCCCTATATTACCCCTTCACCTCCTTCTTTATGTCCTTTGAAACCCTCCCTCACCCCTCGACCACCCCCGCCGTCCTCCAGTCAGAACGACCGGATGAGGAGCCGGACAGGCTGAATAGCCGAGTGTTTCAGCTCGACCCGGGCAAGGACACCTGGACGGAGTGTGCCAACATGAGGTACTCCAGGTACCGCTGTGGCGTCTCCACACTCAACGGAGAGATCTACATACTAGGTTAGACCACGCTCCCCATCCCTAGCGACACAGAATGGACCGTTCTGTGTTCTGGTGTAAACATGTTTCACTTGTAACGGGTTTTTTTCTCTCTCTTGGGAGTGTGCCTGCCTGAATGCTTCCTTGTGTGTGTGTATGTGTTTGTGTGTGTGCGTTTCTGTGTGTGTGTGTGTGATCTTCAGGGGGTATCGGGTGTGAGGGTGAGGATCGTGGTCAGTCTCGGCGCTGTCTGAGCTCAGTGGAGATCTATAACCCTAACACAAATACCTGGAGAGCAGGGCCAACCTTACCCATGGCCTTCCTTTCCCTCCGAAGCAACGCCTCTAACATCGGAGTGGTGGACGGCAAACTGTTCCTCTGCGGATACTATAAGGGAGCAGGTAACCTTGAACGCCATCTGCGTACGCATGCTTGTTTATCCGTTAAAAAGTTATAAGTTAACTGCCGGTCATTTCTGGGGGTCATTAAGAAACGTGGTAAAAAAAAGTGTGTGTGTGATGTCATGAACATACACGAGTACAAGCTACTGTTTGTAACAGCAAAAAAACGTTCAAATAATAGGTAAAGGACATTTGCTTTGGCTCTCTTTGACAGGTCGCCATGAGATCATTACCAAAGAAATCCTGGTGTTGGATCCTAAAGACAATGTGTGGTCCGTGGTGGAGAGACGAGCAGCCATGCACGACAGCTACGATGTCTGTCTGGTGGCCAACCTCAATCCCCGTGACCTCTTAACTTTGTGATTTTTCCTATTGCCCATACTCATTTTCTGTCTGTTCACACGGTGGAACAATAATATGATGGCAAATGAGAATATATTGAAATGCGACATGCTAGTATGCAGTTGGAATTTATGTTCAATAGCCCCTGTCTGACACAGGTTTAATCCAAAACCTTGGGAATGAAGGACCCATTCACATCAAAGGATTATCCTTATTTTCATGCCGTAAAAGGTGGTATCCACTGTATTCCTCCAGAGGAACAGATGCAGTCAGTAGCCAACAGGCTTTCAAAACCCTCTCTGTATTCTTTCTCGGGGAAACAAGCATATGAAGCAGATCTGGCCCTAAATCAGAACGCGAGGACCCTGGCCAATCATGTGTCCTCCATATTCTGTGTCCGTTTTACAAATTCCATTCATTGTTATTTTTTATGTACAGTTTGGCCTTTTGGATTGAAATGCTGTCATTTAATGAATGTTGTTAATTTGTTCATAATAAACAAATATAAATGAATAAAGCACTATAGGATTATACTCCATCCAACTATGTCACTCATCAACAAGGAAGTCAGAATTGATTCCATCAGGAGGAATGTCTGACTTGATGTATAAATGTCTGTACATTCCTTGGTTCTGCTGTTTGCGCAGAGAAAACAGGCTGACGGAAATGTCTGAGTAGGCTACATCCAAATAGTGTGACGCCTTTGCCTGTTGCTATTCCAGTTACATCGCTAGACTATGGGGCGGCGCCGGCCCACCCCATCGCTTGGGACCATGTGGTCCTCAGTGTTTTTAGAGGAAGAGAGGGGAGAGCTTAGACAGTGAACCATTCATTGGAGCACAATTATGATATCGGACGCTAAAGACACGTGCGACTGACAAAGACAGGCGCAAGTAGGCTATTTTAATTGTAAAGGTCTGACAGCGCTCTACTTAACCACTGATCTTGTCCACAAGAGCGGTCAAGTCTAGTTTCTAATCAGAGCAAAACTGTTGTCTTTTGCAGATTTCTTTGTGTACAATTGTAGTCGCAGTAGTTAGCGCGGTGCGCAGGGAGTATGGGTAGAAGGGAAGCCCAAGGCGACAGCAGGAGCGTCATGAACACCGACGAGAGGTCTGGGCTGGAAAGTCTGCAGGATATCGCTGCTTCAGGCAACGACACCGGTGATGAGTTGCCGAGCTATGAGAGCCGTTGTTTTCGGGGTAGGGACAAACGCCGCCGCCACGCCGATGAGAACGTTTTGGGCCCAATAGAGAACCAGAGCCAGACGTCCCCGGTGGCGGTGAAAACGCATCAACACAAACACAACCTAAAACACCGGTTCGAAGTGATGGAGACACTGGGAAAGGGCACATATGGGAAAGTGAAGAGGGCAATGGAGAGAGCAAGCTTAAAGATGGTGAGTTTTGCTTTCCCTGTTAGGTTGTTCACATAATTTTCAAATCTGTTATTTTCTATTCTGTGGTTATATGGTTTTACTAGCCTGGGCATTCTGAGAATTTGTATATATTTTTGTATATATATTTATTTCCTTTTATACAATCCACTGCATGTGTTCTATCTCCTGTCTTGAGAAATTCCACTTCTCAGATCAGAATCAGAATTCTCAATCTCGCTATAAAAAACAAATGACAACATATGAAAACACTTCATTTTGTCTGAGATCCCCTTCTCCTTGGCTTCTGGGTGATCTAAGCGAACTGGACTTTATTGTTACTCTGACTGTGTGTGTGTTTTGTCCAGTAAGTGAGTTGCCAGGGCCCCGATACCTTCAGACAGACGTCCACCTGATGGAAGTGCATAAAAGGCTCTGTACCCTTCAGCACACACACATACACATCTGAAAATCATAGACTACAGATATTATTTACTACTATTCATTTAGTTGTAATACAGTAATATACCCACAACATTTTGTGCCCCCCCAAAATTGGTATTTATTTTGTTAATATGTCTATATTTGTAGGTCAGGGTTTAGTACACAGAATATGAAGATAACAGTGTACTGTAGCGGCCATGTGAGCCTCTAACTCCTCTCCGTGTTTTAGTAAACAAACCCAGTATTATGTGGGATAATCTAACGGGGCAACCAGATTAGCACGGAGAGGGACTGTAGCCGAATCCGCTCACTGATGACCACTTAACACAGAGACCTGCATTCCCATATTTAAAGGAGAAAGAGCAGGAAAGAGTATCTACGAGAGAGAGAGAGAGAGAGAGAGAGAGAGAGAGAGAGAGAGAGAGAGAGAGAGAGAGAGAGAGAGAAGGGGAGGAGGGTGAGAGTCGGAGTGGAGAGGTGGGCCAGAGAGGTGGTGAGAGAGGGAAGTTGTATTCCCGATGCCAGCGACCTGCATACTGAGGATTCTTTGAAACAAAACAGACATTTATTTTTGGAAACAGTGGCAAGGGCTGTCTTAGGGGGAGGAAAACCTTTGAGTAGGGAAGGAAATGGGTGGTGACTTGGTTAACCCCCAGAGAAAGCAGAGCTGGTGTGTGTGTGCGTGTGTACGTGTGTTTGTGTGTGTGTAAGGCTTACCAGGCAGGGAACCAAAGACTGTCTAAGAGTCTGTGTAATTCTGCTGTTTAATAAACCACAATTATGGAACCACGATTAAGCAGGGGCCGACAGTTTTTGTTAAGGGACTCTCCCCTTGTGTAGAGGGTGGATTGAAATGTGTGTGTGTACGTTTGTGCGTGATGGGGGGGGGGGGTGCTCTGCAATTTAGGAATCTGTATCTAAAGTAAGCTTGTTTTTCCACCACACAAGATTGCTCACACACTCACACACTATTGAGAGAACACACTACTTAAGTTTGTGCATCACCCTCATCCTCTATGCATTCAGTCCCCTCAGGGTGGGCATCCGATTATTCCATCCAGCAAGGAATCTTGTGTGTAAAGGAACTAAATATTTCAGAGCTCATGTACATTCCGAGAGCCGGAAGTCCACACACACACATACTTTCACACACACAGCCTTTATGTAGCATGCGCGTGACCTCTAAGGAATGCTCTCATGCCATTAGGGGAAAACAATACCAAGAGTGCCTTTCTCTGTGCTCGGCTAGTCAGGTCTGAGCGACCCAGGAAGTACCAGTGGAATGCCAACGGTATGCCCTGACAGCCCAAAGTGGCACACAGTGACACCATTCACTAAACAGACACTACAGAGGAAAATAGCCTCTTGGCTAACTCTGGCACATTTATAGCAATGTTTATCAATGTGCACTCTCCGTGTTAAATAAACCAGAAGATAAAATGTAATAAACATTCCTTCCTGCAAGTCTGACCCTGCCTCATGGCAGGGTCAGACTTGAATTGTACCATAAGTACCATTCATCAGATAGGTCTTTGCCGACATTTCGGTGGTGTAGCTGGTCAAAGCAGTGTTTATGGAAGGTGGTCATTGCATGTGTGTCAGAGGACCCGAGATTGAACCCTGGACTGGGCAAGTGAGGGAGATAGCGATGCTGTCCCACCTCCCCACCCTGTACTTTTGCCGTTTATTTGCCCTCTTCTTTTCCTCCCATCCACTGCCTCCCTCGACCAGTTGGTATGTAGGTCACCATAACACAAGACCAGAGTGTCTGTCACCTGCGGTGTCTGGAGGCCTCCCAGGTTGGTGGGTGTTACAACATGGCCTACCAACGTTTTGTTGTGTAGAACTGTGGGCCAAGGCAAAGAGCAAAACGGCTGAACCGGAATGTCTGTGATTGCAGTCTCTGTGAGAATAATCCAATGTTTTGTTTGAGAATGTACGAACATTTATGTGTCAGTGACATTTCTAATAAAAGATTATGTTTCAGGTGGCCTTTCTACTTTAAATATTTTGTCAAACAGGGCTATGTTTAGCTGGCTTAGCTGGCCATGTCTGTTTACAAAAGTTGTCTAACCCTTCGAGACTAACTGTAATGGCAAGTATTTCTGATACGGACTTGTAGTCACATGGCTAGGTACAGCTTCAACAATAAGAGTGATCTGCACACTGGGAGTGTGGCCAACCCTACACAGGCTGTATACAGCAGGAGCATCAGAGATTCCATTCCTTTGCTCTTTGTGACGGAACATAATTCCGCTAACTCACAGAGACCCAGACAATCTCATCTAATTCACAACAGAATGAAGAGCCCTTGGAGTCTGTGTGTTTATGCAGGTTTGTTGTGTAACCATGGCGTCCCAGGGAGCATGTGAATCTTTTTCTCTGATGTCCCAGACGTCTTTCAAGCAGCTGAGAATTCGAGAACTTCGACCGGATGGAAAGGACCCCTGGCCCTGAGAGACTGAAAGTGGTTTCCAGACTCCAGAGCTGCTCAGCACCACAGGGCCAGGGCTTCAACCCCACGCAGCAGTTATCCCTCACGGGACATGTGGCCCTCTCCTCCGTCCATGATTGGGTGATATTTCGATGAGCATGAAGTTCGTTTCTTAGTATTCTGAAAGAACGTTCTCCTTTTTCGTCGTACCTTTAATTTTTTTATCGTCAATCTGTACCGTCGATCTCACGTTCATATACAGTATATGAGAGAGAAAAACATCTCTCTCAGATTGATTGTCGAGTAACAGGATCTCTGGAGGGGCTTGGGGCTCGTTCGGGGTCGCGTGTGCATCAGGTTGTGGTGGATTCTGGGGGGGCTTTGGTGGGTACAGTGCGTGAGATTAGGTGAACAGGGTGTGAACAGATCAGCTGTCGGCCCTCTGCCTCTGGCTGAAGGCAGATCACAGGAGAGCCTCTATGGCACCATTCAGCTCCCTAAACTCCTATAACCACCAGTAAGTCCACTAACACTGAGTGTGGATTTGTAAGTAGTGACTGTGTGAATGAGCATGTCTGTATCGTTTTCAGTGTACAAATCCTCCATTTTTTCTTTATTGTTTTTGTGTGTGTGTGTGTGTGGGTGGGGGGGGGGGGGCAGCAGTACCAGCGTGTATTGGGCTTTGTGCTCGTGATTAGAAATGGTGTTGCGATTAGTAAATGAGGCGCATTAGTGCGAGAGAGATAAGGGTAGATTGGGTTAAGCGGTGAGTGTTTGCGGCTGTTGAGGATTTAGGGATTGAGGAGTCTGTTGTTGCTGGAAGCGAATCCTAGCAGAGGGAAGAGACGCGGACAAACAACAACAGGGGCAAACAAAGCATCACCACGGCTACGGCTGACCGTGATGGACGGTGGTTGTGAATCTCGAATCAGCGAAAGTATTTTATTTTCCTCATCCTTCCTCTCATTTTCCTCTCTCTCTCTCTCTCTCTCTCTCTCTCTCTCTCTCTCTCTCTCTCTCTCTCTCTCTCTCTCTCTCTCTCTCTCTGTCTTGAAACGGTGTGTTTGTGCATTGTCTCACAATCACTAGTTCTTTATATATTGTCTTACAGAACAGGGCCAGCACTCTCTACAGTTGGACACCCTCCTGCTGTTGGGGAAGTCAGGGTTTGGGTGGAGGGCCTTTCTCACAGCCGTTTCACTGTATACATGCCCTGTGTTTTCCCAGGTGGCCATTAAATCCATCCGTAAGGAACGAATCACCGATGACCTGGACAAAGTGCACATCCAGAGAGAGATAGAAATCACCTCCTCCCTGAAACATCCCAACATCATCCGGATCCATGAAGGTGAGAGCACACACACACTCAACGTACCGCGATGTGCCATCGGCCGCACCCGTGCGTGAACACGCAAGCGCGCACGCATCCAGCACACGACGGATACCCACATACCCTCGCTCGAATGACACGCGTGGCCCCACGCACGTAACCCCACAGCTGCTTTCTGTCCTCTCCCTGCAGTGTTTGAGAGTCGGGATAAGATAGTGATAGTGATGGAGTACGCCAGTCGAGGAGAGCTGTACGACTACGTCCACGAGCGGAGGAGGCTGCCAGAGACAGAGGCCAGAGATGTCTTCAGACAGATCACTTCAGCTGTGCACTATTGCCATAAGGTAAACAAATATGCCCACCCACGACACCAAAACATGAATAACGCCCGCACACACGTAGCATAATGCAGTCCAATCCGGTCTGAATCCAGTTCTTCCTATGTGCTGGGAGTGAAAATACATATTTATATGCATTTATAAATGCTTACATATAATGAAACACTATATACAATTGTACTCAGGGCAAATATTTCAGTGGCTGGCTGTTTATTAATGAAAAAATTCCTTTGACATTTGATACTAAGAGAAGGTGTCACATTCACAATGATATCAGTAACCCAGAGCCATCAGAAATCCACTCCATCAGACCCTAAATTGCGGAGTGTGTTTGCCAATGAATTTGAGGAACCTTAGACTTGCTCGTGCTGCAGTTGCTTTGTACACAGTAGTGTGAGAGGCAAACACGGTATGGCTAAGCCTGGTCAATCTGCAATCTGCAATGCTGCAGAACAACTTGACTTCAATTTTCAGGTCTCTTTAGATTAGCATTACCTTTCACAATCAGATACTGA
The DNA here is from genome assembly GCF_038355195.1 of Osmerus mordax. NCBI lineage: Eukaryota > Metazoa > Chordata > Actinopteri > Osmeriformes > Osmeridae > Osmerus > Osmerus mordax. Next base: position 5,383,212 of record NC_090056.1, on the reverse strand, counting down.
CACAAATGAACAAGTTGCCTTAACATACATTTTTTTAATTTAATGGGGGGAAAACATGATTTGGCCCCTTTGGCTTCACAGCTGGATTGAGTGGGGAGTTCTGTGTAACAGTTTTAAAATAGACATGAAAGTTCTGGGGTGTATGAAATATTCAGAAGGTTACGAGGTATGTTGTTACACAAGCCAAGTCTTCACGCCTCAACAGGGAAAAGGAAGGACTATTCTGCCATGACTCTACACTACCCTGAACATTCTACCCTCTCTAACTTCATTTGTTTGGAAATAAACCGCTAATAATACCTGTTGAAACAATCAAACGTTATCTTTCTTGCCTTCTTTTGTTTCTGTTTTTTTTTATATGGTCCACATGGAAACAAAAACACAATAATCACACGTTTCTCAGCTAAATAAACCCACCACCATATTCACAGACGACTCCAGGAAACACACATCGTATTAGTGGAATGTTTTCCATCATCTCAAACTCCTAACCCTCATGAGTACTTCAAGCCATACCAATGGCTATGAATGAATGATGGAGGAATAACAGAACATAGCTACAGCATGCTGTCAAAACATAAAGGCTGTGACTAACAATAGACTGGCAAACACACGCTGTGGTTAAGCCCACGGTTGAGCTTTTACCCCCCAGACAAATAGCTGTGTCATTTCTAAAGTAGAGCTTATACAATACTAATGTTCCCTTCTCTCTTTCAGAATGGTGTTGTCCACCGTGACCTTAAACTGGAGAATATCCTGTTGGATCAAGACATGAATGTCAAAGTGAGAGCAATACACAAACACAGACACACACGCACACATTGATTTAGCCACAATATCTGTACCGACATACCAGTTTTTAACGAGAATGTGGACTCGTATAATTTTATAATCCCAAAAATTACGAATTTTGGCATTTCTACCATAGAAACTAGAGCCAATCACACACATTCAATACATTTAAAAAAAAACTCAGACCACAAACATTTAATGTGTTGCCAAGGCTTGTGCTTAGAACTGGTATATAAACACTGTGCCAGTTCTTATAACAAAACCCTTGGGTCATTCCTTGCCTAATATGGGCATTCTGCTCCTTATATGGGCGCTGTGCACAGCCCAGTGGAATGCACGGAATCCACAGGCAATTGGACCAATCGTAGAGTTTTATTACCAGTCGGCTTTGTCTGTCCATCAAAAAAAAAACAGACTGTGCACCTCTTGGGAGTTTCATTCCAGACCTCAGTCCAGTGGAATGCACAGGGTACTGTATGTCTGCACTGTGTGCTCCCATAGGAAGGATGGAGGCGTTCATTGTTTTCCTACAGACTAATGGCTGTGTGCATGATGAGGGTACCACTGTGCTTATTTCGGTCAAGCATTCTATAGAGACAGTCACACACTGCAGGCTAGCATCCATTTTGAACCAAAGTTGTATTTAGAGTAGTTGTATATTTGCATGCTGTAAACTGTTTATACACTAAGATTGAATGGATTTAACTATTAATACTTGGGTGTGTTCTTACACAGAACATACTAGACTAAAGCAAATTTAGATGTGGAGGGGATGTCAGTCAGGGGATTTAGAGATTAGGATTTGAGTTTTTTTTATCACTTTAATAATGTCACAACAACCAGTATTTCTGAGCCTGTTTCTCCACTGAAAGTTGTGTGAGGAGAGAAGGGAGCTGGACATTAGGCAGAGGTCTCTAATATTAGTTCAGCTAATCCCACGGCATGTTCCGAGAGATATGATTAGGAGAGAATCAGAATGTGTGTCTGTACTGTATATGTGTGTATAAACAGATGGCTACTGTAGGCTGGTTCACAGTGAAGATGTGCCTCTCAACAAGAATCCATGAACATAAACAGAGCTAAACCACCAGACTACTGTGCTTGATCGGCATTATTGCCCAAAACAATGTACACACACACATTATCAAAACGACCAGCACACACACATGATGTCTAGCATAACAAGCCTATGCAACGTTCACGTCCTGTGGGGTCACCACATTTGTACACACGTTTTGGGTATAGACAAGCATCACTCTGTACAGGTTATAAATAGTTGGATTAGCATTATAAAATCATTGAATTATATTCTCTTCTGCTACTTTGTCGGCGGTCCATTCACCGTTTATATTTTGTTTCACAGCAGAGATGGAGCGACTCAGAAAGAGTAGAGAGAGAGTATGTGTGTGTGTACTTGCAAGTGTGTACAGTATGTGTTAGAATTCATTTCAGATAGCGAGGAGCCTCAGTCTGGCTATCTGGGAGCCTTCCTGCCATGAGTGCTTGTTCCGTTACGTGACTGTTTAGTTGGGCCATGCTCTCCTCGCCGGCGCTTGCATTGGCCAAACATGACCACACTTCTATTTTTGGCTATTGCTAATCTCTGTTTTTATTGTTTTTGGTCATGGTGGACAACACACTAAAATGTCATTTGTTATTATTATGTGTGTTGTATGCCTGTGGGTGTGATTCCCCTTATACGGCGCAATACTGGTTCACTTAGAAAAATACGATTGATGAATTGTTCCCTTCAAGTTTACGTATTTATTTATTTTCTCCATCTCTCTTACATCGCAGCTGGCTGATTTTGGTCTGTCCAACAATTTCCAAAAGAACAGCTTGCTGAAGACATACTGCGGGAGTCCACTCTACGCCTCGCCTGAGATAGTCAGAGGACTGCCCTATGTGGGCCCTGAGGTGAGGGCAGCACACGCGTGTCAAATGTCAAACCTGGGACATTGAATTTGTCATGTATGTTAAAGAAACTATGTGTGTGTGTGCTAGGTGGATTGCTGGGCATTGGGAGTGCTGTTGTACACCTTGGTATATGGCAGTATGCCGTTCGACGGAGCGAGCTACTCCACCCTGACAGAGCAGATCCGTCAAGGACGCTACCGCAGACCCAACCCCCCCTCAGGTAAACCTGGCAACCCTGTAGATCACACACATACAACTGGATTGACTTGTTAAAATTAGCCCAATGGTAATAACTAATATGAATAAATGATAAAACGATGTACATTATATAACGTTGGATTTGCTTTGGATTAAAGCTTCTGAGAAACGAATGATAAACCGTTTGATAATGTGATGACGCTGAATCTGTGTGTGTGTGTGTGTTTGTCTGTGTCTTCCAAACAGATGCATGTGCTCTGATAGACTGGCTGCTGAAGGTACGCGTGGATGAGAGGGCTACCGTTGAGGACGTTGCCAGCCACTGGTGGGTCAACTGGGGCTATGAGGAGAGCGTGTGCAACTGCCCCATGACACCCCACCAGGATTGCCCCTCCCCCCTTCTTGCCCGCTACATTGACTTGCAGAACCAGATGGCAGCTACAAACAATCTTCCCATCGATCCCATCTGCCCGTCCTCTGACCCCTCCCTCCCTCACCTGTCTCACCCTTCTCCTCACCCATTCTACTTCAGTTACCCCCTCAAGGGCGACCGGGGAGGGGGGGGGAAGGTACGTGGTGGAGCGTCAAGCGTGAGGAAGTCTCGCAAGGAGAACACCATCCCCCAGAATGAAACGGGAGCTTGTAGTTCCGTTTGCACTACAACTCCCACCGCCGCCGCCTCTCCTTGTTCCGCCTCCACAGGCTCCGGGGAGAGGAAGAAACCAAAGGGGATCCTGAAACCCCAGAGAAGTTTCGATTCGGTTTTTCTACCCCATCACACTGGGAGAGCGGAGTCCTCTTCCACCCAGGCGTGCAACGCACCGCCCCCATTTCACCGAGCACACTCACACACGCACCAGGAAGTCCTGTCCACCAGCATGCCTACCCCCTCCACATTCAGCCAACCATCCTCCAAGATGCCTAAGAAGGGGATCCTAAAGAACCTATACGGAGTGGAGTCAGGCTACTCCTCCTTCCCAGAGAGAAGGGGCTCTGGGGCGGGGGAAGGCGTGGGGAGGAGAGGTGGTGGTGGTCCGGAGGCTCTGACGGACTCTTCTGATCTCCACCTCCGCACCCCCAGCGCAGACGGCAGTCTCACCATGCGCACCGAAGCCTTGAGGAGAAGAAAGGGGATTCTGAAACGCAACGGCAAGTTCTCACGCAGTCTCGACTTGCCCGACGACCACCGTTCATCGTCATCCTCCTCCTCTTCCGTTCCTCTGCGGTTCCCCCAGTCCTTGCAGCAGCTTCTCCAGGACACCGGGGGCAACGGCAGTCCTCAGGAAAGGTTGAGTCGGCCCCCTAGCGTGGTGAGCGAGGACAGCATCCTCTCCTCCGATTCGTTTGACCTCTTGGACCTCAGCGCCCAATCGCGTCGCAGACTCTTCTGCAGAAGTGTCCGACGAAGTACCTGTAGCTCTGAGGAGGACCTCGACACCCTCTGCTCAGAGGTAGGAAGAGGAGAGGGCCAGGGCGAGGACGGTTAAGGGTGAACAGTGAAGACTTTCCGAAAATACAGTCACTAAGAGTGATGCACATTTGACTGACTACCACTGGAGACTGATGATGAACATTCTGATGAAATGTCTTGACATATGGCCTTTGATAGAAGAGACTGTTGCCAAGACATGAATGAAAATAAATCTTATCTTTATGAAATAATAAATATGTTCAATCAACTGAAATACACATTATTTCTAACATTTTGAGAATATGGTTTCTGTAGAATATGAAAGATCTAAGATCTAAACATCTATGCAAGCCTGTGTTTGCATTTGTACATGAAGTCAGGTATTGAGAGGAAATATACAATTGTAGGTTGTGGTGAAACTGGTTCAGTTGCCTGGGTTGACTCCCATTTGTCATGGGAGTCATGTTAACATTGAATGTGACGTTAATGCCCATAGAAATTAGTTCAATAGATCATATTGTAATGTCTTGCAGATGCTGTCATTAATTAATGAAAAACAAAAAATATAATTGTTAAAAAGACTGTGCTCAAACCGTACAGACTTCTTTATAGTCGAGGTTACTATTTATTCAGTCTGGGATATGAGAATCTTTTTACTCCAAATGAGCCTCAAAGATTTGTTCCTGGAAACTTGTGTTTGCAGAATGTTTGAAGTCCTGCAAGTTGTACCCTGATAGGAAAAGTACTCCAGCGGACGGCCTATATGCTATTACTTGGGTGGTATTTTATTCAGGTTTTATACAGTACATTATACTGTCAACACACTCAGTTTTCCCTGGTGCTGATATTGTAATTAGAATGTACTACCTGAGGGATGTGCCAGAATTAACTTTATTATATTATCAACTGCTGTATTGTAACTACCCTAATCAAAGTTTGTTCATTTAGCCTTTACATTAACACATTTCACTTCTTCTAAATATGTATAGGTTCTGGGGGCAGTCCTTGGGTAGAATACACATATCTTTAAGCTCTGTTCCATTATAGCACTGATCACAATTCCATATTTCAATGGCAATAAAGAAATTCATGGAGAGTGAAAACAAACAAAGATCAATTTGTGTAGTTCAGAGACATTGTCACGATAAGTGCAGGATTGGGATCAGGACAGTTATGTCTATGGCCGGTGTACATAAGTGTGGAGAAAGTGCTGGCAGTTAGACGGCCATCTTGGATACATTCAAATAATGTTTCACCATATGGCCGTGAGTACACAGGTGAGTACACAGGTGAGTACACGGGTGAGTACACAGGTGAGTACATATACTATCCACCTGGAACACAGTATGACTGGCAGAAGGACCTGCTTTTCTTCCTAACATGTAGATTGCAAACAGAATATATCTGATCTTTCACCTTGCATTTCTGACTAGTCATACGCACTTAACCCTGACCCTGTGCTTCTTTTAGGTTCAAGTTCTAATTCTAAATATGTTATTTTCTCTAATTTGTACCCCAAATAGCTCTACTTTCTGAATAGCAGAGGTCACTTTCCTCTATGTGTCCTTCATTTTGTTCATAGTGTAGGTGATTATGAAAGATGCAGAGTGGGTTTATGATATGCAAGTCATCATTGTCTTGAAAATCTGCAGATCCAATACTCTTATCTTGCAACATAATGACATCAGATTATTGATCGTAAAGTGACGGTGAGAAAACACCTAAAGCCTCTTTGTTCCTCTAAAATCTACAAAAGAAATAGATGACCACTCGATCAACTGAGGCAATAAACATGTGTTTATGGCAGATAGTGTCCAGAACACGTTGGGACATGGCCACTAAGTTGCATAACCACTGTCTTGGAACTTAATGGAAGTTAATGTGCATTACATATACAAGGAGGAAAGAGGGACCAGTGGAACTATGTGCCTCCAAACTCATATTTCAATTCACCTGAAGCAGATGTAAGGAAAATAGATGAAACACAAGCATTTCCACATATCTTTTCTTCCAAAGAATAAAAGGATTTCAACTGCTCAATTTGATTAATTAGGAATTGGGGAAAGAAAAAAAAGGTTAATAGAAAATCCCATCTCAATGTCAACCATATTCATACCAGGGCCTGTGAGATGATAGCAACAACATTTTCAGGTGATGCTAATGTAAGTCCTAATTGGAAAATGCCAACAGACAAATGCCAATTGTTTGGGCACACCATTGTTTTACTTCTGGCTAATCTTGCCAGGCCCCTGTTGTGTGTGCCAGAACATATACTATAGGCACAGTCCACTATGTGAGCAGTGTGTTTTACTTTTCAAGCTTCAGATATTTGACAGTTTGTTTATTTACTATAATAACTAATAATGACAACTTTAGTTGGTACCTCCAACACACTAGGTCACTGCAACCAAATACTATCTCAAATAGAACCATGGGTATCCATTATTTAGTAGCATAGACCTATCAATTGTTTATGGTTTCAATAACATGAGTATTTAGCTAAGTAGCTCAAACAAGCATGTACATCATTAACAAAAAGCAACAAAAAAAAATCAAAGAGGAATGTAGTCTTAATGCTACAGGGGCCTCTTGTCATTTAAAAATGTGTCATGGTCTGTTTCCTGATTCCGTTAAGTAGTATTTAATGGTATAGAAGGATACTAAAGATGCTGAAATATGCCAATGGTCTGGCATTGCTGATTCATACCGGCGGACCAGTTTAACTCATAATCCTAAAGCCAAGAGGCTTTTCTCCCTGGTCCTTCACGTGTGCTCAAAAGGCCCTGTAGAATGAGCAAAAAGCACACAGTTCTCAAGGGTACTTACCAACTCTCAGGGGTTTGGGAACAGAAGTATTAGGGCTGTGAAATCCTTGATAAATCACCAGTTCTGAGGCATAACATTCGGTCCTGTGTGTGTGGCCCGTTAAAGTCTTAGCTACTTGCCCAGTGACCATTGCACACACTTTTGGGACATTCATTAATTGTTCCAATATTAATCCCCTTTAACTTTGCAGGACTCTGGTGTTGGATTTGATAAATACATCTATTGGATACAAGTGCAAGATCAAGTATTTGTGACCTGCACACACACCAGTGACTTCTGTATTGTGTGTAGTTTCAAAGTATGTCCGTAGTGTAAAAGATTCACCGAATTTGGTTTAACTAAGGTGAAACCTTGAGATGTAGCTTGTCAATTTCCTTTTTTCATAATCCCATAATCCCTCCATGACAAATACATGGAAAGGTTAATGGCTCCCTCTCCTGGAAGAAACATCCCATCTACAGCTTTTCTTTAATCAGCATATGTACACAAGCATATACACTCATCAGCAGACCACTACAGGCTCTTTTTTTCCCCTCACTTGACTTCTCCAACGTTTTCTTCTCCATCCTCTTGTTCCTATATGACACACCCTCTGATGTGGTCACTGTTCGCACTTCAGGTCAAGGAAAGCCGGCGTTTTTGGGGGTATCGGCTTGGATCCAACTTTTCGGGTTTAGAACAATGTGTTTTTGGTCAAAATGCTCAGAACAGTTCAGAATTGGGTGCGTCGAATGGAACGGAACCCTGTCCGTGGTAGGGGGGGGGTCAGATGTCTCCGGTTAATTTTCTACCTGTCCAATCAGCAAACAGATCAGAGTGGCTGAGAACGATGACGATGATGTCGTGCGCTAGTTTGTGTTGTAGTTCCGTAATGGCGGCGGAGAAAGATTCGAGCCAAGCCATTCGGTCCGTTGTGGCAACGCTGCCGAATATCCAGAAGTTAAAGCCGGAACAAGAATAATCTTTGATCCCCACGGGGTTCGTTTGATTTTCCAGCTAGCTCCGTTAGTCGTGAATGAGTTGGCTAAGGCGAACGCTAGCGATTGGTTATGGCAGATCAGATTTGCTCTGGGCAGATCCAATAGTTTTAAACTTCAACAGAGTACCCGCCTTAAAAGGAAGATAACGCTTGTCAATGGAGCGAGCCCAGACTCTCTGTACAAATGAAATGTACGAGAGTCTGGTTAGGACCAATCTACTTGCTATGGCCTACCGAATAAATGCACAATTTCTAAAACAAAATGACTAATTATTATTATTGTTAAGCCATTTTACTATGATTATGGTTACGATTATGTTATTATTAAGCTATTATTATTGGGTGTGCTTTGCCTTCGGCAAGGGCACAACCTTTGTTCTCTCACATATATATTATTATTATTTTTATTCTTTTTGCCCCCCTAAAACTCAGTCAATATTTGGCCTACATAGACAACGTAGGTGTCAAAAGTTTCGTCTTGGTAGCGATTGAGTTGCTTCTATTGGAATTTACGTTCCGTTGCATGGTTTAAGTGGAAATTAAGTGTTTGTGGCGAAAAGTGAAGCTAACGGTGGCTAATTTGCTAGCCACAGTCAATGACGCTACTTACGTCACTAACGTCACGAAAACACGCGTGACTACCTTTGCCAGAACATTCGTTTCACATCTGTTAACTTGGGGGATAGCTAGGCTAACTATAGCTTTACTGCAAGGCAGCTGCAGAAACGCCACAAGAAAAGAGGCCAGGGTGATAACTATTTACTCATTTTACTTTGTGATATGACACACAATTGTGATGTGTAATGTACAATATAAGCTGCTATTATTAAGGAAGTACATCTACTTTCGGAAACAGTAGTCTACTATTTCACTGAAGTATTAGCATCATGACATTAGCCTGTGTTTCCCGGGCAACACATACTACAGTGGTCTATGATGTAGCGTTATCTGTTTTCAATCGTTAAAATAAACATTCCTCACATATACATTTTCGTTGTAGGATTTATTCTGACATTAGAAAACGATTTGTTGGTGAAATTACCATTACCTGTGGTTTCAAACCAGTGTAGCTCACTGCAACGCTGTAGCTTACGCGAGACACACTACAAAAACATCTAGCTACAGACTGTAGCTAGATGTTTTTGTGTGTTCTTCTCCTTCATCCCATAGTCCATGTTGATGACCTGACACAGAAGAAGGGCGTTATATATTGGAATGGACTTCTGTCTGTGGATTGATTTGATTGGACATGGTTCTTCAGAGTAAATGATCAGAACTGTGTCCATAGCAACAATTTGTCATTCATAGCGGTGGTCTGCAATTCAGAAATAACAGACCGGAGAAAGCCATAATGGACCAATCAGAATTCAGTATTCAACAAAAGCTGTGTAATAAGCTAGCATGACAGCCGTCCAAGAACATCACTTCCACCAATCCAAATGCAAACTGGGTACCTGTGTTGAATACACTGCTGTGAAGCTGATAGATTGGTCTGCTTTAAAAACTTGACACACAAAGACTGGACACTCACATTAACTACAAAGTCCTCTGGTTGCAGACCAGCAGCTGGGTCCATCTGAGGCCTGGATCTTGCCACCTGGTCAGCCCACTTCAGGAGGACTTCCTGACAGACAGAAGTGGGTGACTTTCGTAGGCAAAATATTTTGCTGGATGGTCTCATAATATACATAATTGGTTACACCTCTTGACTTCCCAGTTTTACAGTCGTAGATATGGGATCATGACAAGTAAAGTTTGTCTGGCTAAAGAAATGTAATGTGTAAAAAAATATAAAAAAAATCTTACCTACTTGAAAAATTTGGAAAACAAAAATGTAAACAAATATTTGTAACTTTCTTACTTTTGACAGTGTGTTTAATTTGAAATGAGGTATTTCAGCTCAACGGGGATTCTAAACATCTGTGCGACCAGCTATACAGTCACACACACCTGTGAGATCTCCAGGTGTTTCTCAGCCTGAGTCTGGCCCACACACTTGTAGAGACGTCGGCAGGTGATGTTCTCGAGAATCTCTCTTGCCTCAGCCAGCTCAGGAGGGGAGGAGTAGAGGATCTGCTCAAACACATGGTCTACATGAGGAGAGAGAGAAAGAAAGAAAGAGGGGGCAAAAAAGAAAGCCAGCATAAAACAGGGGGAGGGGAATATGACATCCTAATCAAAATACTCCGCCAAGGGCAACAAATCATGCAGTTTTCCTTAAACTGTGGGTTTCTTTGATTAAAACATTTGGAGAGAAAAAAACTCACTGAGCCTACCTGTAAGTTTAGAATAGGCCTCCATATCGTCTATGGCTGTGGAGATGGTGAATAGCTGTCCACCCGAGCCTTTAACCTGGATGTGTGGGTCTGCTTTGATGAAGGCCTCCGTGATCCTGAACAAACACACACGCTTGTCTCCTCAACACAAGCAAATGTCTCTTGAGCACTCTGGAAAGACGTCAGGTACTGAGTCGAAGCTGGTTTCATGGTATTATGGAGAGCCTTTCCTTAGGCAGGACAAACGGTTGAAGGGATTGTGGAGGAAGACAATATTTGGACTGAGTCGTCCTGGTCTTTGGAGGAGAACACATCGTAACACAGCTGTTGCTCAAAGGCCAGTGCATTCCATCATAGTCAAAAGAAAAGGAGGCTGACTACTAGAAGAGAAAGATCGTCCTTTTAAGTCTTCATGCATGTGGGACATGTACCACCTCAGGGAATCTATCCTTGCAAATTATTATATTATTTTCAAATGTGCTTTATTTGTTTTTTTACACACATCTTCCCGTTTATCCTGGTAGGCATTTACAGATCCAGTACTCACATAGTCTCAATGATGTTGCCCACTTTGTGCTGGTAGGCCCGTCTGTGCAGGCAGTTCCTGGTGTGGAACATGTCATACAGGTTACCTACTTCCTGTTGAAGGAGAAACATCAAGGGTACAGTTAACAAACTTTAAATAGGTTGTCATAATCAGTTTGAAGGTTGAGGGTTAGCCAGGCTACAGCACCTTATCTCTGGTACAGATGTGCTTCTTCCCGTCCACCTCACACACTCGGGCAAACTTCAGAAAGCGGTGGTAGTCAAAGTTATTTTGAATGCCCAGGTGGTAGCAGTCCCTGTGTGTATGTGTGTGTGTGTCAGAAAGAGAAAGAGAGGAAAATGTGTTACAGCATGGTTAATTATGCTGAAGAACAGTTATTTTGTTTGTGGTTGAACTTACCGGGCAAAGTAGTCCCATTTGTCAACATCGATGCCGTTTCTCTTGTTGGCTACAATCTCATAAAGGAAGGATTTCTCTTCTTGTCTACCTTTGTAAGGCCACTGGGAATGGGAGTCGAAATGCATAAGGAGCTTCCATAACAACGAGCATAAAAACAAGTTTTTAATCAGCTTTTAAGTCAACCTTGGATGTTTTCATTGGATCTCACCGATGCCCCTGTGGTTTTGTCTGTCGGTCCAGCGATTTGTTCCTTGATGAAGTCCAGGTCTTCAGGCAGAACCAGACCATGCTGCTCCATCACTTCAGCCAGTTCATTCTTGTGCACCAGGTGGTCGAACATGGCCAGGGAAGCCATCTCATGCTGCAGAGAACGACAACAATAAAAAAAAAAAGTACAGGTACACTGCCCCACCCTCAAACTTACATAAAAAGGCAATCATTCTTTTCTCAAGTGCCCTACACAATCTTTATTTATTTAATAATGTGAGTCACATATGTCGTACATGTGATCGTAACTCATGTTTATCTACCTCTTATCACCAAGGGCTGTAATAATGACTCCATATTTCCAATAGAGTTATTGCTGCTGTTCTGCACCTGTACATATTTGCAGACTATACCATTATGCCATTGTCCCAGTCTAACTTGGTGGGAATATACATTATGGAAGGAAAAATATAAAATGTTGTATACACAGTATATATTATCTTGGAAACAGTGGACTCTGAAAGCTATGGAGTTTACAAAGCATGTTTGTACAAAGGCCAGGACACCATGTCATAATGGGTGTTGAGGAATGCTTGCCCTCAATTGTTTGTATTTGTCTGTGTGTGCTTTCTGAATGAAAGTATTGTGGGGGGAAAAAACACACCGAATGTTGCTTTTCAGAGTCTTAACGGACAAAATCCCTTTACCTTCCATTTGGTTTCTGGACGGACTTTGGGGATGAACATCCCGTCGAACATGTGGGAGAATGGGCCATGTCCTGTATATGCATAAAAGAAAAAGGTTAGGCTGGGATGTCAAAACAAAGAAAGGGGGGGGCGGCGTAATTCAGTCCCAATTGAGTTTTTATTTTTTATGTTTGTTTTATATTCTGTCTTTTTTGATTTGACAAAAAACAATAAGGTATTTGCAGACGATTAGCTTAAATTTAGGTAATTCCCTTCGCATCAGCTGAACCACATGGCAATTCAAGCACCTTTACACACATTCTTATATATATTACCCATATTCCAGGCTATTTGTTGAGTTGAGAATGTCAATATTAGGCTGCAGGTGTATTCAATTGTGTTGTTAAGGCTTATAGTATACCTTGTGTCTAGTCCTGATTCAAGGCTTTGTTTTTGCCATGGTGACATGAAGTGATATAACAACATGGGAAACACAGCATGATGATACAAATTCATAATACTCAGTCATAAAGTCATACAACTCAAATAAAAGCTATAAAAGCACTCTTGCATAAGTCCAGACTCAACCCATTTCAACAGGTTCAGCAAAACAATCACCGGTGAGCTCAATTATGGAAAACAATCCAACTGTCCAAGAACTTTGGAATCCTAACATGGGGCACATGTTATAATTTACAGTTCATCCAAAACAGTCTGAACTTGAACCATATGGTAATTATATTCTTTTGACCTCAAATACAGAGTACAGGACCAAGATAAGCATTCAATCCTATGCTTTTACTTTCTGAATGAGCACTTGCAGAAATGTATCCTGTCCATCTCTCACCACAGCACTGCTTGTGGGGGAAGTGGGAGTCAGCCCTTCCTACCACGGACAGGGTTCCGTTCCATTCGACGCACCCAATTCTGAACTGTTCTGAGCATTTTGACCAAAAACACATTGTTCTAAACCCGAAAAGTTGGATCCAAGTCGATACCCCCAAAAACGCCGGCTTTCCTTGACCTGAAGTGCGAACAGTGACCACATCAGAGGGTGTGTCATATAGGAACAAGAGGATGGAGAAGAAAACGTTGGAGAAGTCAAGTGAGGGGAAAAAAAGAGCCTGTAGTGGTCTGCTGATGAGCCCCAATGCTTGGTGACATGTTGGTCATCTCTCCTGAAGATCAGGAGCCGCCAGGAAGCACCAAGGGTGAGCTGCGTGCCAAACTAGTCGACGAGTTGGCCGAAGTTGGGTTCACTCAAACGCAAAAACAAATGCCAAACAAATGCCAAGCAAAACAAATGCTCCACACACCATCGATGACGCATCCTTGATTACGATGGTTCAGCTCAATACGGGTGGAAAAGTGGGCGGGCTCACTAAGCACCAAGGTTCCGAAAATCCTGAACGGAACCGGTTAAGGAACCAGAGCCAACTTGTTTGGGGGGTTTGAGTGTTGTCATTACAGTTCATAGAGGGTGAACAAGGTTGAGTGTGTGTTTCCCTCACCCAGGTCGTGGCAGAGGCCAGCGATCTGCACACAGAGGATGTCTCTGCGAGAGATGAGAAGTTCTGGCTGTCGATCATTCAGCTCCTGGACCAGTCGCCCTGCCAGGTGGCCCACTCTAGACCGACACAAACACACACACAACCAGTTAACAGTAAGCACACAGCAACCATTGAACTAAATCAAATACACATTTCAAAACAAATGAACTCCTTCCTACCCTATGGAGTGCTCAAAGCGGTTGTGGGTCGCCCCGGGAAAGACAAAGTAGGTCCCCCCAAGCTGCTTGATGAAGCGAAGTCTCTGGAACTGGGGTGTGTCAATGATGCGGACCAGCAGAGGGTGCATCTCCACATGCCCATGTATGGGATCATTGAACACCTGAAGGTTGAAACAGGTCGGGAATAAGAAATCACTACTACTACAACCACTAAGGTTGGGCAATTCATCAAATTCCTGATCTGAGCTAACAACTTTGAAATCCCAGAAAACTAAGATTTTAGCTTTGCATTAGTTCATATAATAAATGTATTGAACGAACGGAATCAGTGACAAATGGATTACGCCTGTGCATGACGTCTCTCTTTGAGATGGACCTGTTAGAAATCAGCACGGGTACAGGTAACAGGAGGTGAAATACCTGATAGGGCTGGGCAATTATTACAGCTTCGCCCAGCATGTGAGATGACTAAAATCAGCTGCCAGCAGTGAACACTCCTCCAGCTCACCTGGTTGCTTAACTGGAAAGATGGCTTTTTGTGGTCTAATTTTATGAACATGTATTAAGAGGATATATCATACTAAATACCCACTATTACTCGGAAGAGCACGAATTAGGTCTTTTTAGGGGCTTGAATCTACGCTATTGTCTTTGCCCAGTGGCGAGTACATGGTGTAAGGCTGGGTGTCAACCTGCACCCACCTCTCATATGATAAAATCTGGAGTTGCTTGACAGGGTCTCAACTTGATGGCTCTCACACCCCATTGTGTAACTTACTGTAGCATTGCTAGTCATATGTTGATAAGTAAGGGTCAAGATTTGGTCTGATTGGTTGTTCTTGTGTATAAAAGGAATTGCAAAGCATTGTTCCGTGGATTCTTGATCTCCTGAGGGCTTCTCCTCAGCTCTGGCTTGTCCTTGTACTCCTTCCTCACATCTTGCTTTCTATCTCTGGTTTACAATAATCATGGTAGTGTAGGTAAGAGTTAACCTTCATTTTGTTACATGTTTGCCTTGTAATTGATTTCATTAATTTGCAATGTTATTTACATTTACATTTAGTCATTTAGCAGACGCTCTTATCCAGAGCGACTTACAGTACAGGGACATTTCCCCCGAGGCAAGTAGGGTGAAGTGCCTTGCCCAAGGACACAACGTCATTTGACACGGCCTGGAATCGAACTGGCAACCTTCATATTACTAGCCTGATTCCCTAACTGCTCAGCCACCGGAATCCCTCTTATTATTATGGTTATTTTATTTAACCTTACTTTGACCATTCTTGCTCTGATTTAACCCAGTCAAATAACTGTACGTCCACTGCTATTATCATTTGGTTCATACTAATACACTGTTCAGTTTCCCATCTTCCTTTAAACCATAGGGGAATTAGTTTTGGTTGTTTGGCCAATAACGGTTGAAGCACAGTCCATCATCATATTTACAGTGCTTCAGTAGTCCTGCACCTATAAAGGTGCAGTGAGCTGGAAAATTTTTGTTAGTCGTCATGCCTATAATTTTAGCTTGACACATCAACAGCTCCAGGGCACGACTAAACAATAGACAGAGACAACAGAGAAACAACACACACATCATGATGAGCGTCTTCCCTGTTTGTGTGCATCTTTGACCTTGGTGATTCACCCTCAAAAACACCCTTTCTATTGTTCCTACCACCAACTGGTACAGGTACACTGCCCCTCCCTCCCTCCCCTCCCCTCCCCTCCCCTCCCTCCCTCCCTCCCTCCCTCCCTCCCTCCCTCCCTCCCTCCGGCCTTGAAAGAGGAAGCAGAATGAAAGTGTGTGGTGTTACCTTGATAGTCTCGGCTACTATCTGCCAGAGCTTCCGCAGGCTGTGCAGGACCTGCAGTCTGGTGCCAAGGGGTCTAAGGGAGGCAATGCCCCACAAGAGATATGAGAAGTAGACCTAAACACAGTGAAACTAAGCTTAAACATCCTTGACATACAGATAAAGACTATTTTGTTTGTGTGAGAACCCGGTCTGACTGTCCAGCAAGTGCACTGCAATCCAACAATTCAAAAGACTTTGGCTTTGACAGTACATGTACAGCTGTTTTTCTTATAGACTGAACACTTGTGGCATACCACTGCCTTGCCATCCATTAAAGTGGCTTACCAACCACAACCCCCCTGGGAAACAGTGGTGCGCACGCACGCACGCACACACACACGCACACACACAACATGATTCAGGGCTCTCTGAGATTTGATCATCCAATTATTGAAACATGTTAGGCTGTGCAGGAGCACAAACTGCATAGATCACTGAAGTATTGAGGTTTGCGACTTGATATGGGTGTCCCAAAACTAACCTCTACAATCCTCAGATTTGTACTGTAGTTGTAAAAGGGCATTTATTTTCAGTTATGCAAGTTATCTTAATTAATCAAATGCATACATCCAGAGGAAGTATTTAGCATAAACAGTTTGGCGTTTCTTTTCTGTTGAATTTGTATTGCTGCTGTGGTGATATAAATTAGGCCTAGTGAAAGTGCTAATGACAGGAATTGCATGTTTAATTGAGCCAAACAAAAACACACACTTACTCTATCCCCATCTTCTCCAGCTGTGTTTCAGTAATGTAGCGTAGCCCTACTCCTGTGATCTTCTCCTCTATGGAAACAAACGAAGAAGAAAATGTAAGGATACCACTTTTTTTAAGAAAAGAGATTGGACCAGAGTTGTGTTTCACCTTCCAGGCAGTCGTTTAAGTGATCAAATGAGCGTAGAACAGTTTAGAGGAAGTTATGAAAGGGGTTTTGAATTACATATTGAAATAGGGGTCTCCCTCCTGCCCATTTAAATTAGATAGTCACACTCGTTTTAGATTTGCCAGGTGAAAACTGAAAGGCAGCTTTTTCTGCCTTTCCAGACTTCATAATATAACGCTAAGTCGTAAGCAGGCTACAAAGTATTAAATGTCATGGACGTACACGAGACACTTTTAGCGAGGTTAACCCTGCTAGCACTTAGTTGGGATGACAACCATTAGTATGGTATATAGAGTCCAAAAAAGAAAGAGGGCAAAATGATGTTCCTTCTACAACACTCAAATTGTATAGCATGACCAAATAGTTGGTAGAGGCAGACACCGCTAGGCTAGGCTGTATGTGCTAGCTAGCCACCTACACATGTAAAAAGCGTGTAAGCTAATAGATATGCTGGCTAGGTAGAATCAGAAACCAACCTCTGAACCTCTCTTCCAATGACCCGAGTCCTTCCTGACACATGTATCGGCAAGTGTCTTCAACATCCCACTGCATGAAGTCCCTGTTTCGCCTAACGACCGAGACTCGTTTCTCTGGTGTTTTGAAATGATTAGCCACCGGCAAATCCTCTCGGACGTTTTCGACTATCCATTTTGATTGTCTACTCAACCCGATTATCTATGATTAGAGTAATCTGATAGCAATGTTGAAGATGACTTCTAGATTTCGCGCCAAATAGTTTGATCGTACTGTACTGCTTGCAGTGAATTTCAAAAAAAAAAATGCCGACGTCAAGCCGGCATTTATAGCCTAGGTTCTGACGTAGGCCTATGGGTAGCCTGGATGGGCGGGCTGTAGTAGCACAAGACAGTTCATTCTGGTCCATGCCTGGTATGGTTCTTGTAAATATGCAATATTATATAAAGGTCTCAGGTCACTAAAGTAGTTTTTGTCTGTGAATTACACTTTTTAATTTAAATGTTTTAGTTTTTACTTATCGTGGCGTTATTCTGCAGGTCAAGTGCTATGGCCTTCCCATAATAATAATAATAATGATAACTAGAGAGGGTACAATTTCTGGGGAAATTGTAGGGTGTGCTTGCTTGCGTCGGTTGCACAGGGGTCTGTATATTTTATATAAAAATGCATCGGGCCTACTTATTATTTATAAAGATTACATAGATTTAAAAGCATCTTTTTTTTGCTGCTCATTTACAACTCAAAATACGAGTGAAGTGTCGAATGAAATATGATGTCTTCTCATTTCCCCTGCAAGAGGCAGCTGACAGGCTGAATCAAAACGAATACATTTGGCAGACCGGTGTAAAAATTGACCTAATCTCTATGACTTAAACGTCCTTTTAAGTTGTCCCTTCTCGTGATATTTTCAGGCATTTAGCCTACTCATATTGCATTCATTCATTAATAAAGAACCCCCTTTGAAGATTATTCTACGACTTTACCGGCAGAAGATAGAATCGCGATTCAAACAGTACCATCTGCTAACTGAAAATATGCCCCCAAAAACGTAAATAAGCTTGACATTTATTTAGTAGAAAATCGCTCATTCATAAAAAGCTCACTGGTAGCGATCATTGTCAGTAACAACGCAAAATGCGATATAGCCCTGTGTGGAGAAGCTGCCCCGGTAAATTATACTACTACAGTACAGTACTAGACTACTGCTGTGTTGGTCTTGGTAGCGATTGCGTTGGTTGAATTCGATTTAACGTACGGTTAAGGCTGAAATTAATTATTTTCATGAACAGATTGACAAAGTTTAGGCTGTGGCAATGAAGTTCAGGTTAGTAGTCAGATTGTTTCAACTATTGAAAGACTTTTGAGTAAGGGGAGTGCCGAACATGTTCTGTCACCGTTTGACTTGAACAGCTGAGGAGTTTTTGTTAGCTACTCACACTAGTGTCTAGGGTAGGCTACAGCGTTGCCGTGAGCTACACTGGTTTGAAACCACAGGTAATGGTAATTTCACCAACAAATCGTTTACTAATGTCAGAATAAATCATATAACGAAAATGTATATGTGAGGAATGTTTATTTTAACGATTGAAAACAGATACATCATAGACCACTGTAGTATGTGTTGCCCGGGCAACACAGGCTAATGTCATGATGCTAATACTTCAGTGAAATAGTAGACTACTGTTTCCGAAAGTAGATGTACTTCCTTAATAATATCAGCTTATATTGTACATTACACATCACAATTGTGTGTCATATCACAAAGTAAAATGAGTAAATAGTTATCACCCTGGCCTCTTTTCTTGTGGCGTTTCTGCAGCTGCCTTGCAGTAAAGCTATAGTTAGCCTAGCTATCCCCCAAGTTAACAGATGCGAAACGAATGTTCTGCCAAAGGTAGTCACGCGTGTTTTCGTGACGTTAGTGCAGACCGGTGTAAAAATTGACATAATCTCTATGATTTAAACGTCATTTTAAGTTTTTCCCTTCTCATGATATTTTCAGGCATTTAGCCTACTCATATTGCATTCATTCATGAATAAACAACCCCTTTGAAGATTATTCTACGACGTTACCCGGCAGTAGAAGATGGAATCGCGATTCACGGTACCATCTGCTAACTGAAAATATGCCCCCCAAAACGTAAATAAGCTTGACATTTATTTAGTGGAAAATCGCTCATTCATAAAAAGCTCACTGGTAGCGATCATTGTCAGTAAAAACGCAAAATGCGATATAGCCCTGTGTGGAGAAGCTGCCCCGGTAAATTGTACTACTACGGTACAGTACTAGACTACTGCTGTGTTCGTCTTGGTAGCGATTGCGTTGGTTGAATTGGATTTAACGTTCCGTTGTACGGTTTAGGCTGAAATTAATTATTTTCATGAACAGATTGACAACGTTTAGGCTGTGGCAATGAAGTTCAGGTTAGTAGTTAGATAGACTTTTGATTTAAGTAAGGGGAGTGCCGAACATTTTCTGTCGCCGTTTGACTTCCTAAACAGCTGTGTACTGTAGCTAGATGTTTTTGTAGTGTGTCTCGCGTAAGCTACAGCGTTGCAGTGAGCTACACTGGTTTGAAACCACAGGTAATGGTAATTTCACCAACAAATCGTTTTCTAATGTCAGAATAAATCCTACAACGAAAATGTATATGTGAGGAATGTTTATTTTAACGATTGAAAACAGATAACGCTACATCATAGACCACTGTAGTATGTGTTGCCCGGGCAACACAGGCTAATGTCATGATGCTAATACTTCAGTGAAATAGTAGACTACTGTTTCCGAAAGTAGATGTACTTCCTTAATAATATCAGCTTATATTGTACATTACACATCACAATTGTGTGTCATATCACAAAGTAAAATGAGTAAATAGTTATCACCCTGGCCTCTTTTCTTGTGGCGTTTCTGCAGCTGCCTTGCAGTAAAGATATAGTTAGCCTAGCTATCCCCCAAGTTAACAGATGCGAAACGAATGTTCTGGCAAAGGTAGTCACGCGTGTTTTCGTGACGTTAGTGACGCAGTGACGTTAGTAACGTCAGTGACTGTGGCTAGCAAATTAGCCACCGTTAGCTTCACTTTTCGCCACAAAAACTTAACTTACGCTTAAACCATGCAACGGAACGTAAATTCCAATAGAAGCAACTCAATCGCTACCAAGACGAAACTTTTGACACCTACGTTGTCTATGTAGGCCAAGTATTTACTGAGTTTTAGGGGGGCAAAAAGAAATAAAAAAAATAATAATAATAATATATATGTGAGAGAACAAAAGTTGTGCTCTCGCCGAAGGCTTGAGCACACCCAATAACTTGTTACTGTAACTGTTTCAATTACTCAAAATGCCATTGTCCAGTGTGACTGCAGTTCGGTTGGGCGTTGTCGTTGAATTCAAAACTTCATCTGCAACCCTCAATGACACTGCCGTGAGCTTTTCCCCAGTGACCATGGTGACAGAGGTTGGCAGGGTTACTACCTCAGTCCCTTCGTCCGCCGCCCTCCCCCTGTCTGTGTGTGCTGGCGAGGCCAGGTCCCGGGGTGGGGTGGGGTGGTAACGGTATCTGTAGCCGTAGGGTCGTAGGTGGTAGGTGAAATACTCTAGTGTGTACATGAGCTCTGCTTCCACGTAGTGGAACGACACTGCCAGGTCTGAGCAGCACTGGGGTCCCTGGTTGAACAGAACACACGCAGGTTAAACACCAGCACAAGTCACAACACACAATAAGAACCTTCAGTGAGGTTAAATAGAATGTATGTTTGGTCTTATCTTCCTTTATTAGAATGTGTCTGCTACAGTGTAAGGCATTTGCAAGTGATTTAAGGTCTGCAGCAAAACTCAGTATTCTTATTGACAGTCGGATAAAGATTTGATGTTGCGTTTTGTTGATACCATGTCAAAGTGGCTTGTTTACGCCAGACGCATTGTGGCCTTCACTAATGATCAACTGTCTAACAGAGGCGTAGTAGGGCCTCATAAAAATGGAAAACAAACAATTAGCAGCATTATCTGTAACAAATTGGGTAATTTTGCCATTGTGGACAAGGCATTGTTTCCAATGCAATCATCCACTTAAGAATTCATCTCATTTCATCTCTCTTTCTTTGTACAGAGAATCTCAATAGGCAGAGATCACACAGTGTTCATAAATGTAGTTCTTTTTCACTTAGATCTTCAAAAATAATAAATGTAAACTTGTTTGTAAAAATAACGCTTCATCATTGAGTTGATTATACTGCAATGCCCACACCCAATAAGATGGATATTAGAGCTGTTAGTTTTCTTTTTTTAAAGACAGATGGAGGATAATGGAATTAAAGGCTTTTCCAGAATGTTCCTCCCTGGCCTGACTGTCACAGCTCATTCCGTATTGCAAAAAACAGGCCTAATCCACAAACTGATTTGTTTAAGCAACATTACTTGTATGGTTTGGACTAACTCTTGCAAATATGTTTCTTTGTTTGGTACTAGATGTGGTTTTAGATTGAATGCAGCAATGGTGATCCCAACTGAAATGGCTCATCAGTCGTAAACCATGTGTAACCTGTGTTCAAACACACAACTTCACTGCACGTGAAAGAGAGAGAACGTTCGGAACACTTGCCTCCACAATGGGGTAGTAGCAGTAGTTCCAGTACCAGAAGCTCTTGGAGAACTTTCCGGTGAGGTGGTGTTCCGGCACAAAAGGGTGGAAGGTCTCACGCTGCAGCGTGTCTCTAGAGTCCCCTGCCAGAACGCCCATCTTCTCCAGGCACTGGCCCAGCGCCAGGTCCTCTACAGGCGTGGTGTGTGCGCACACCTTAGTCCGGAACCCCTCTACGAACCTCCTGAGGGCCTCTTTGCTCAGCACGTACCCAGCGCCGCCACTCATGTAGCCCTGCTTGGCATACGGCTTGAAGCGCTTGCCAAAGTAGACGGGCTCATCGGACGTGTGATTGGACAGGATCCAGCGCAGGTTGTCCACCACCACAAAAGTGTCATCGTCCGCCTTGAGAAACCAGTCTGCCTGATGGGCGTGGTGCTCGTAGGCGTAGTGGAAGGCGCGAATGGTTTTCCAGTAGAGCTGGTCGCGGCCCTCCCCAGTCCCCAGGCCCACGGTGGGGAAGTCAGGGTCGTCCACAGAGCTCATGAACACCACCAGGTTACAGTGGCGGCTCCAGGTGGCCTTGACGTGGTGGGCCTTGCTGTGGAGGTTGCTGGGCCCAGTCATGACCCAGCACAGGATCCGGACCTTCTGATACAGCTCATCTGCTACACTGTTGTCCTCGTCTGAAGCATGAGCCACGGACGTACATCATCACACAGCTTTAATCATTCTCAAGACTTTTAGGAGTTAAGATACAGGTTTTTACAATGCAACTTGTTTACTTCAGACAACGGCTAAATATATAAAAAGACAATTCCTTTGGGGATTGCATATTTTCAAATCAATGTCATATGATCTGAAACCTCCTCTAGTGGACTTTAAAAGCGTACCTATGTGATGAGGGTGGTGGAGGTTGACAAGGGCAGCTCCTTCCTTCCTCCAGCGATGGCTGCCACTGGCCTGTCGCTCCACAGTTGCCGCTGGGCTTTCCTGGAGCTCTGCGAGCACAGGGAAGCTCCTCTCGAACCACACCTGCCTCAGGAAGAAGTGCAGGCTGAGAGTCCCCACTAGGAAGCCCAGGCAGAAGGCACATCTGGAGGATAGACCCTTCATGGTCACAGCATGACAGTCTGAGGGTCAAACACAGCAGGAGTGTCAATCCTTTGATTCATATATCAAATAAATATACTTATTTATACACATGTACATATATAAAAGTCACTCAGGACATAAGAATCCTACTTTGAAGGCAAACCCTGCACCTGTAAGGAGTTACCTAAATAGGCTTATCAAACACCTAACCAATCACCGGCCGAGGGTGGGGAGGAGGAGTAATTTATGGTGTCCTGGGGTTGTTAAAATGTAAAGTGACACAGATTGTGTCAAATTATGACACACTACTGATTTGCAAGTTAGAAATGCTTTTTTTGCAGGTATAGTATTTGGAAGGTTCCTGAAGAAAGTAATACTAGGATAAAAGTGTGTATTTTCTTTTACCTTCAAACCTATTAGAGAAAGACACATTTTGTCTAAATCTGTGTGACAATTTGGGTTGAGTGCACTGACAGGGACTCTCACTGTCTTAATCCTTAACAAAGTACAGTTTGTATCCATTGCAAAGCGAACTGATAATGTACTGAAAACTGAAGGCTGGGGCTCAAACCCAAAACACACATTAGCCTATTTATTTGCTGTCCAAAGGTAGCATAAGCTGCCTCTGTTCACAGAAGCTTCCCGCTACAACAGGATATATTTCTCACCATTAAATTAGTTGATTGGCATTAACGTCAGCTACCGTTTTTTTGTTGTTGCCATTGACAAGAATTACCATACCAAATGACAATGCCGTTATGTGTTACGGCAGTTTAGCGTCATATCTTAGGCTACCGTTATAGCCTACTACCAACAACAATGTGAAATCATTTTTTATATAAACTGACTGCTTGGAAACGGCACTGACAGGCTACAGAAAAGCCGATAATGACAATTAACGGTGACAGGTCCTCCATGAGTCAAATCCAGGTTTGCGTTAAATCCACCTCTTTTTCTAGACTTATGTAGCCTACAATTTAGGAAAAACTATTAGGCTACGCAATTTTATGAGGAAAAATAGGTTTCATGTTATTCTTTACCCATGTTCTTTTCCGACAAATGTCTCATTTACCTTTGTGCGAAGATCAGACTCTTTAGACAGGCCCATATTGGAAAGATAGTCTACATTTGCAAGACATCGCCGCCGGAGAAAATCCTATCTTGTGTTGGTCCATTTTAAACTATTGGGTGACGCGACATCATTGTCAACAATTTCCTACCCTCAAATTTTCTCAGTATGAGCGTTAAATGTGAAGGCCTTGTGCTACTCATTCGCTCTGTGAAATTAATGAAAACACGAGTATCCTGGTGCTTAAGAATCACATTCTTCAGCATCACGGAGTAATCTCTGAAATGGTAGCATCTCATTGGACAATTTTGGGTTGCGTACACTACAGCCCGCCTTTCCGAAATTCAAATTATGTTAGTGCTTAGTGGACTTTCCTTTAAATCATTTAAATAAATATTACTGCATAAATAACCTACATTTAAAAATTATTCCAATATCCTGTTTTAGAATAAAGCATATCGTACTTAACATCATTTCATCATATTGTACCTAATTAACAGACCTGGGGATTGCGTAGTTTCCTAATAACTATAGGCTATGTTCAGCAGGCTACTCAATTCAAATTCAACCTTTTCAAGAGTTGAACATTAACAAAGTCATCATGATCCATGAGGGGAGAGGGTCAAGGTACACAACCTCTTTGGTAAATAGACTAAATCAAAGGAATTTAGTGGCTGCAAAACAGCAGCTGTCTGAGCTTCTGCCCAGTGCCCACAGTGTAACGTGCTTGATGTAAATTACGGGCTAAACCTACACACAGGGGCGCCACTAACAATGTTGGGCCCGAACAGCAATGTGCCCCCCCCCCTCCCTTCCCATCTTGGTTATGTAATTTTTTTTCATGAACCCTTGTGCTGCCTTCGGGTCATATGACCCAAAGGTTCATAACGAACCATAGTTGTGTTTACCCAATTTTACCCAATTCAAAAACAAATAAAAATAATTTTCTTTTAACCTTCGCAATGTGGGGGTCTGAGATAGCCCAACGGTTAAAAGAAAACGCTTCACTTTGTTTTTGTATGTGGTAAATTTGTCGCAATACGACGGTGGGTCACAATGACTGATGGGTCAGAATGACCCGAAGATAACACAAGGGTTAAGCACATTTTTACTCCAAGCCCCCCCTCCCCCCTGGGGCCCTGGGTAGTCAGTCCCACTTGCCCCCCAACTTCAATGTCCTTACACACAAATTATTCAGAGGACGATTAAATACATATTTTTATTATTTTTCGTGTAAGGTAAAATCCATTTTAGCACCAGCATTAGCCTTTGTGTGCATGTGAGGTCAAGAATTGTATATTTTGCCTTTGTGAGTGTGCGTGTTTGGCATTTGGGCAGGGCATCAGCTGTCACGGGCAGCGATGAGACATTGTTTTTTTTTCTTATTTGAAGTTTGCACAAAATGTATGGGTGTATTCGAATTCTTGAGATCTGAACAATATGCTGATTCCAATTGTGTTTCTCTGTGTCAAGTGGGAGTGTGAGTGTGTGAGAGTGCGCAGTGGCCACTAGAGGTCCTTATTCACCAAGCATTAAGAAACAATTTATAATAGAGGGGGCACATATGGACATGTGTAAGGAAAATATCAACATGTGAAAATGTTATGTATGACATAGTATACATCATAGCATGTATTAGAAGGAAATATACAAATTATCCCTACCCTTTGCTCAGTACTTTGCATCCTACAGTGCAGGGGCATAGGTTCATTTTCAAATGGAGGTAGGACAGATTGTTTTAACCCTTGTGCTGCCTTCGGGTCACATGACCCAAAGGTTCATAACGAACCATCATTGTGTTTACCCAATTTTACCCAATACAAAAAAAAAAAAAAAATCTTTTATCCATTGCAATGTGGGGGGTCTGAGACAGCCCGACAGTAAAAAATGACTAAATGTCTAAATGTAAAAGAAAATGCTTCACTTTGTTTTTGTAGGAGGTAAATTTGTCGCAATACGACGGTGGGTCACAATGACTGATGGGTCAGAATGACCCGAAGATAACACAAGGGTTAATAACTGAGGGTGCGGCTGTTAACCACAGTTTTCGGGATGAAAAGTAATAAAACCCACGCCGAAACGCCAGCGGACTTACCTGTTTTAAGGAAACAGTACACCACCTGTGCAAGCTTATTGGAATCTG
The DNA here is from genome assembly GCF_038355195.1 of Osmerus mordax. NCBI lineage: Eukaryota > Metazoa > Chordata > Actinopteri > Osmeriformes > Osmeridae > Osmerus > Osmerus mordax. The sequence continues at coordinate 5,357,143 of NC_090056.1, read as the reverse complement.
AGTTGCTCTACCCCCTACCACCACCAACAGAGAGCATGATGGGTACGAACAAGAGAAGATGGGTGGAACATGTCTGGAAGATGCGTTTTCCCTACAACTCTTGAGGTTGGTGATGACAACTTTTACTGGTTACCTTGCTATACACTATTCACTCGTACTGTGACATTTGATCCCACCTGAATCATATTCTACTTGTACTTCAAATTATAATTTTCCAGTTCCTTAAACTGTTTCTCCAGTAGGCCATTAATACCAGCAACCAGCAAGTGTTAAATGGACTTTTCACAGATCAGATGGGCTGTAGCTGTTCTGAATTGTGTGGCACGTAAGAGGCAATACAAATGTGCAAAAAAGAAATTCCCACATTTATGTATCCGTATGAAAAGAATATATATATATATATATATATATATATATATATATATATATATATATATATATTTAAACTTGTAGGTGACACCATTTAATATTGTATCCTGCAGCCATGTACACAAAAATTAAGTGCTTGTAATTTGAAAACAAAAATAAGAAAGCCTAGGCTAAATGGGCCTAGACTTCTCTGCTTTCTTTGCAGTTATTAAAAACATCTCACACATACCAGTGTTCAGCACCTGGATTCAACAACACTCCCAACAGCATGTTCCCTAGCTGCTTGATGGGTTATTATTGTCTTGACTGGAGCTGTAGTATCAAAGCCCATAGAGCGAGAGGACATAAAGGGAGGAGGCAGACAGGATCAAAAGCACAAAGATTACAAAATTCAGGACCTCCAAAAGCTCACACACAAGACAGAAGACAAATGGCAAAAGATAAACAGAAACTCAAAGGACAGACTTAATCACGTTTGGAACTACAACCAAAACTGAACAAACAAATCGACAAAGGAAGTAACGCTGAAAGCACAGGTTAGGGTAATCACACACCAGCTGGGTGATGTGTAAAGGAGACACAGATGTATTGGGAGCTAGGAAACAGGGGAGGGACAGAGGGTGGGGGGGGAGGTGGGGGTGGGGGGGGGGGGGGGGAGGGGAAAATTCGATTAGATTCAACTTTGTCACTGCACAGTACAAAAACAGTGCCAATGAAATATAATTAGCATCAAACCAGGAGTGCAAATATAGCCTATAAAAAGGTATAACGTGCAAACAATGTAGCCTACGGAAGTACAGATTTACAGGTTAAAGTGCAAAAACTGTTTAGAGCAAGGGGAAGGTGCAAGTTTGTGCACGGTTGTGTCTGAAGTTATTTTCCTGATTGTTGGGAGGTAGGATGTGGTGGAGGGTTGGATAGTATTTTAGTCCAAAGTTCAGAAGGTGGACAAATGAGGGAATTGGCATGAGTGGACATGTCCAGTTTTAAACGAGTCTAGCGTAGCCTATAATTTAGGGGGAGGAAAACACTTTAAAGAAATAATTTCGTTTAACCGTCAACTGCTTAAAACGAGATACAATATCTCGCCTTGCCAAAGGAGCTTGGATAAAGCGCGACCAACCTGAAATTCAAGATAAGATGATTCGTTTTTTTTTTGAAGGGTGCATAGGGTACTGCAAGGCTTAAGCCTGGAGCAAAACATTTGTTACAGAGGTGAGTCGATCGAAGCTAATTCTGTTTTATTTCTTCACCCCTTTTTCAAGTCCGGGTCAGCACATAATTTGCGAATTTAATTCTGTACACGAACTTTTTCATTCAACTCAATCTACTTTCCCATAGTCCATCCTTTCTTGCATTGAAATCTTTGACAGCGCCCACATCTGGACATTACAAACAGGTTGGAGATTCTCACGGCATAAACTTTACAACACCGGCTAATTACGGACAGGTAGAAAATTCGAGAGGTAAATGTGGCTTCGTCTTTGAACCAAGCACATCGTATTTCTTTCTCATTTCTTTTGTGGAGTAAATGAGTCGTTGTTATTGATGGTAAAAATCAAATTCAAGAAATGTTTTTTAGATATCGTTACTGTTATTGGCATTTTGTTTGGAGGACGTATAGGCTAGCCTATATGAGGTGAAGTTATGGCGGATATTTATGGATTTATTTTTTGCCCTTGAATATGCGAATCTTGACTGGTAGTGTGGTCAGTTGTTGCCACTTATGATTTCATCATGACGAATATTCTGAGGGGTAGCAGTTGTAGTTTACAAACAAGTTTAGCTGGCACACAATGCACTAAAGACACAGCAAATGTCAATGTGTTAAATTAACATCCTGGAGGTTTATAAACTGTAGATCCATGACAGGGGACCAACATAAACAGTCAACGAGTAAAATGAACACTTCTGTGTTTAATCAACACTTTGAAATCTGCTGTACATGATTTAGGCTACTTTATAAATAATACATGATTTCACTCATGTTAAATTGTCCCTTACGTTAGACAAGGAGATGGTCTTTCTGCCTTGATTAGGGTTAGGCAGGGGCAGTTTTAACTTCCTGTACTGCAAGTCAGGACACAAATGACTCAGTCAAATATGTGCCAATACGAATGACTACCATCCTCCCATTATAATATCTATTCTCGTATACATATTTGTTTTCACATAGGGCCTACTAAATAAGGATGATGGGATATGATCTAAGAGCACAAAACATAATGAATAATGACAGTAAAGCAATGCGAATACATGTGATATGGTAGATGACTAATGTTACCAGGGATTATGATAGTCTTGATGGGGTGCACCTTCACTTCCTGAAAGGTGTGCTGGAGTTGACTGTTGGCCCACACCCCCTCTGTTGCAGACACATTCCAAACCAGGCGCTGGTCAGCTTCCCTGTACCCTGTATTCTGCACTCATTTCCGTGATGAGTAGGCCTACTGCCCGCAAGGCCCTGCTGTCTATTCTGGCTCTTGCCGTATTGATTTATGCCCTCCATTCATGGAACTTGTCGACTGACGTCCCAGTTAACGAACGCCCAGAACTGGTCATCAAGACTTTTCTATTTAAGAAGCTTCATAAACCGGTGCAAGAACATGATAATATCCCCTTCCATGTCAAGGAAAGTGTGGCAAGGTAAGTGACGAGCCGTGTTGGCTGCTCATGCTTTGGTTCAGTGTTGAGTGTGTGACACACCAACCCAAACACTGTGGCCTCCACAGTGGTGTACTTGGGTTAGCAGCACGTTTGCCTGGAAATCAAGACGTTAGTAGTGTTCCTGTTTCTCCACCCTACAGTCACCAAAAGTGATGTTGTTCTTTAAACGATGTGCTCTCCACCCAGTCGTCTGAAGCAGGATACGTGCGTATGCAAGAGGGATGAAAACATCCAACTGCCATTCGCCGACTTGCTGTTTCCCCGTGTGTGGTCACACAACTTCCTGTCCTCCATCCAGGACTCAGAGGTGAAGAGTCGCAGGACACAGGAGTATGAACGTTTCCAGAAGAGGTATTAAAACAGTACACACAGAAATATTCACCCCTGGTCCCCACCCCGACTCCAAAACAAAAACACAGACGTCACCATCGACAACGGTAGAAATGTCAGCATTGAATTGGATGGTTATGCATGCTTACACACAAACACATGCACACTCGGTTTCCATCGCATGAAAAAAGAATTCCACAATTCCTTGTAAATTCCCACTGTCAAATTGAACCATATATATTTGATGGACGTCACGTGTGATTGATGCTTTCGTACATCCCCATTACAACTCTAGGTCCTCCAGCGCTCTAGACCTTCTTATCATAGCAGAGGCTAACAGTCCTCTCCAGTACCCTACTCAGGGGCTGGAGGTACGACCCCTCAAGACTATCATCATCCCTGGTAAGAGCAGATGATAAACCATACAGTAGAGAGTTTCTGCAACCATTAAAGTGCTGTTGATTTCCATCTGAAGGAATACTAATGAGTTTGGTTTGCGGATAAAGAAAGTCTCTTTCTCTAGAATAAATACGATTTTCACTATTGATCTTCCCAAAGGGCTGGGTCTGAAGGAACTGCCTAAAGACATATACATGGTAGGTTCTAGTTCTTTCTGTTTGTTGTATAATTTGGTTTTAGGAAGTGCTGTATGATCAGCATCACTTCCCTGTTTGGACTTGATCACTTTACATTTATTTTGCATGTTATCACCATGGTGCTTTCTCATAGGTGAATTTGACTGCCACCATGGGTACGTTTGATGTGGCTGCCACAGTGGATGCAGTTTTCATCAAAGGGGCGGGGCACATGCACATAAGCATGTCCAGTAGACATCTTCCGAATTTGAACCGACAGCTTCAGTTTGTCACCTACACAAACACTGTGTTCCACCCCAGGACAGCAGACATACGTGAGTCCATAAAAAATACCGTCAGCTACATCAGAAATGAATATTTTGTTAAACCTCAAGTAAAATATATCATGCTCGCCAGATAGACATCAAGTTTGAGCAGAGACAATGGGTGAAGAACTGCAGTTAGGCAGAGAGAAAACAATCCATCCACGTTGCACAGTACCTTTGACACGAAAGACAGAGATTTTGGAACTGCTCTCATGTGCCACCCATCATTCCAACCCCACCCATAACCTACTCCACGGCATACTTGATGGCTTGGTGTGTATCTAATTTTCTCCAGTTTCAGGAAAAACATAATGTCTCATCCATCTACTGAATGTGAGTGGTGATTGATCTTTCCACAGGAGTAATATCTGACGTCTAGCAAGCAAAGAGGTGAATGCTATGACAGCATAGGCCCTGCCTTTAAGAGATTGAGTTTCTTCTGTGAAGCCAAATATGGCACATATTGTGTTTGGAGGGATGTGTATACCAAACATGCTGGAGTAGGCCTGAAATGTGTCTGGCCCAAATGTCCTGAGAAAAGGGAAAGACCAGAACATATGTATGTGGTCGGCTGGGCGACTTTTACAGCGGGGACACGCAGGGTCAACACTAGGGAAAATCTTGGCCAATTTAGCCCTGGTCCAGTACACTCTAAGGAGGATTTTAAGTTGAATTAGGCCGTGTCTGGCACAAGGAGGGGAGGTGTGTACTAGATCAAGTGCTGCTTCCCATTGACCCTCTGTCATTGCTTCCCCAAAGTCATCTTCCCAAAGTTTTCTTATGGTTTGCAATCACAAAGTTGTTTTTCTTTTCTACTTTCAGTATTTTTTTTCTAAACCTTTCATCCTATCTATTTTGGCATGTTTATCAACTCCACGGATACAGGGTGTACGTTCACATTTAACACATGCACACACAGCAAGGCACTCAAGAACACACGCACAGGATATGTAGCTGTTGGAATTATGGAAAGTCACTGTGCAGGTTGAAAGTGATTCTTGGGCGTGCATCACAGTGTATGTCAATAAACAGGGCTTATTGCACAGGATATGCACCCTGTTTATGGGTGCTAACAGCATGTTAAGTTTGCACAGGGTGTCGCACCGCCCCTGTGACGGCTCTGTGTTTACCCATACACTTATCTGGAGGCTGTGTTTGTTGCAGCAACCGGTTTGCATCTCGCTGTCTATACTGTAGTACCGACGCTAAGTGAAACAAACATTTACATTTAGTCATTTAGCAGACGCTCTTATCCAGAGCGACTTACAGTAAGTACAGGGACATTCCCCCGAGGCAAGTAGGGTGAAGTGCCTTGCCCAAGGACACAACGTCATTTGGCACAGCCAGAATTGAACTGGCAACCTTCAGATTACTAGCCCGATTACCTAACCGCTCAGCCACCTGACTTCAAATGAAACAAATTCATTTGAATCCAGTACAACACACACATAGATTGGGAATAATGAATTCCTGTTTAAGACAGAATGGAAAATACGTCTTTTGTTTTTCTACTGTTGTGATGTGACAAAGACGTTAAGATTAATAAGTGTTTGTATCCATAGTGACCATATCCTGTGCTCTTCCAGTTCAGATGGAAACCCATGGACACCACTCAGTCTTTACAATCACTGTTGGACATGTCATCACCCCAAAACTCGTGAAACCAGCCTTCAAAGAAGAAGGTGTGTTATACAGTTGTTTGTCTGAAATTAAACAGGGTCAAAATAAATTTTTTGTTTTTAGAGTGGAATCAACCTATTTTTTGTATAAACGGTTTAATTTCCTCCCAGTATCTGGTATCAGTTCCCTTGTCACCATCGCTACCAAGACCTTCCTGCGCTATGATAAATTACAGGACTTGATTGACAGCATACGGCAGTACTACCCTGACATTGTCATAGTGGTCGCCGACGACAACGAGGAGCCCCAGCCAGTCAAGGGCCCCCACATAGAGCATTACACCATGCCATATTTAAAGGTGAGACAACCTCATCCGGTGAAAACCTACTAAATGTGTCATAAAAGAGTAAGCTGCCCCTTTTTTGGCATCTGCTTTAAACAGTGTTCATGTGGTTTCAGAGGACATTGGGAGGGGAAGTAGTTCAAGTTCAAGTCTTCTATTGTCAGATGCACAGAACAACACAGGGTCAGATTGGGCACTGAAATTCTTAGGACAAGACAACGCAAAGCAACCTGGCATAACATAACATATAAGTATTCAGTTTAACATAGATTACATTTATGATAAGCAAAAATATAGTAAACCTCCTAATATACAATAATATACAATATCCAATACAGTGTACTAAACCTCTAAATACACATAATACACATACTAACCTATACGTTGTGGGCTCCAAAGTGGGATTTTGTTCATTTGTAATGTTCTTTTTTATGGATGGGTCCCCACCACGAGCCTCTCCTCAATTGGAACTCTGGTTTTTTAATAATCTACACAAGATAGACTAACCTTCCACTAACATATCATTTAGTATCTGATTGTTTCTAGATCCAATTTCATTTGTATAGCCAGTTATAATATGCATCGTCACAAAGAGCTTCATAAGATGGCCTCTCCCTCTTCAGGGCTGGTTTGCTGGTAGAAACCTAGCCATCTCCCAGGTGACCACCAAGTACGTGCTATGGGTGGATGATGACTTCATCTTCTCTGCTAACACAAAGCTGGAGAAGATGGTGGACATCTTGGAGAGAACCACCTTGGACCTGGTAAGGGCTTCCACCATTTCTGTTCGGTCAGACGGACTGACAGACAAACAGACTCAGAGTACTCACATACTCTGTTGGCTGTGAGAGACACTCTTTGGAGGTGACTTTTATTGAAGGATTAATGTATAAGTACTCCGAACAGTCATCATGACATCACATGAATGGACAGTTGGTACTGTTTTTTTCACTGTTTGACAATAGATGTTTGTGCTTGCGTCATGTGATTTGAGGTCTGAAGAGTGATGTGTTGAAAATAGATCTTAGCATATTGGACACCAAACTGAAATAATGAAATAATGCATATTCCATGTATGGTAACACTTTATAATAAGTCAACGCTTTTTGGCATTTACAAAGTGTTAACTAATAGTTAGTTAATCCTTTATAAAACATTTTGAAACATTAACAATACATTATTAAATAGTTAATAAGCTTATTATTAAATGTTATGTTAATCATTAATAAACACTGTTAAACATTATGGATTTGATTCATAATACAATTTATAAGGTGTTTGATAACTGCATTACCATACTTTATAGACAGCTTGTTAATATAGTTGCAAACCAGTAGTTTATAATCTGTTAATGGTACATGCGCTGGTATAGAAAGCATTAGCAAATGGTGAACAAACCATTTACATTACCTTTACAAAGCATGAGTAAATAACTAACAACATATTTAATTATGTCTTTAATTAATGTATGCCAAGTCGAATACATGATGTACACTAATACTTAGCAGATGTCTTAACAACTATTTTATAAACACTTACTAATGATGCAACTTGTGATTAGTATAATGCAAGTTATAAAGCATTTACTAACTGTTAGTTAAGGCTTTTGTGTTATTTATTAAGGTGTTCTTGTCCATTCTCAAACCTCACATTCACAAACGTATCATAACAACTATTTTATAAACACTTACTAATGATGCAACTTGTGATTAGTAATGCAAGTTATAAAGCATTTACTAACTGTTAGTTAAGGCTTTTGCGTGACCTAATCTAAAGTGTGAACTATCTATGCCTTATTAAACATTTATAAGTTATTTATTAAGGTATTCTTGTCCATTCTCGAACCTCACATTCACAAAGGCTGAACATACGTTTCTCAAAAGGAAACAGACACAACACAATGTGATACACACAATTACTATTTTATTGAAGTAATGACAGGCATGTGTCTTACTAACTACAGTACTTAGCTCTACTAGCCGAGAGTGACAGCGGTCGATACTTATAACCTCAGTTTGATATTTCCCGGCATGACCGAACGGTCGAGGTTAGTAAGTTGTTTATTATATGGCATTTTTAGCTCTTTTCATTTAAAACATGTCGTTTTGTTCAGCTCTACTCAAGTCTTCACACGGTGTGTTTCAGGTGTTAGCACCTACAGTACCTAGCAACCAATCTGAAATCTGAGCAACCAAACCTAGCAATCTGCCTAGCGCTTGTCGTTTATCTCTCTGTGTTCACACTTTTCTGCTCTTTTAGAAAGTTAAGAATTTCCTCGTCGCTGTTGATGTCTTCATTGTCATCTGGATAGTAAAACTCCTCGATCTCGCTCATTTTGAAGATGACATCAGCGGAGGGCAATAAGAATACGTATCAGACCGCAGGTCAAAACGCGCATAGAATATAAAGACGTAATACGCGGCTGGCATGACTACCCATTAGCCAATCAGAACGCTCGTACTGTTGTTGCAATTGAACCAATATGCTGTTCTTATTGGTTCAGAAGACGTTCTCAAAAGAGTTGTTGATATGTTGCCTTGGAGATGTAGTGACGTCACCAGTACAAGTGCCACTGATTGCTCCGACAAGATGGCGTCTGCTCCAGACTCGGCGTGTTTGATTTGGGATCTTCCCACGTATTGTTGTAGTATATAAGAAACCAAATGTTTACTCTTCGACAGGTCAGCAAATGCTTTGTCGTCTCAATTTGTTAAAACGATTTGTTTGTTTGTAACCCTCGACCTACGGTCTCGGTTAACAAACGTTTTAACAAATTTCTGCTTTCAAAGGCGTTTGCAGACCTGTCGAGGAGTAGCTAAACATTTGCAGTTTATTACAGCCATTTAAAAAAACAAAATACAGCTTTGGGTAACCAACTTTTATACCAATTCTACTGTATCGCTTCTTAATGGAAATAAAATCCTATTTTATTACCCAGGTAAATAAATTAACAGCTATTTCTTCTAAAAAAAACAAAAACACAACATCTATAGGCCTATAGTCTTTCTATAAATGCTTAATAAGGCATAAATAGTTCACACTTTAGATTAGGTCACGCAACAGCCTTGACTAACAGTTAGTAAATGCTTTATAACTTGCATTACTAATCACAAGTTGCATCATTAGTAAGTCTTTATAAAATAGTTGTTAAGATATCTGCAAAGCATAGTGTACATCCTGTATTCGACTTGGCATACATAATTTAAAGACATAAGTAAATATGTTGTTAGTTATTTACTCATGCTTTATAAAGGTAATGTAAATGGTTTGTTCACCATTTGCTAATGCTTTCTATACCAGCTCATGTACCATTAACACCTTTTTAAACTACTGGTTTGCAACTATATTAACAAGCTGTCTATAAAATATGATAATGCAGTTATCAAACACCTTATGAATTGTATTATGAATAAAATACATAATTTTTAACAGTGTTTATTAATGATCAACATAGCGTTTAATAATAAGCTTATTAACTATTTAATAATGTATTGTTAATGTTTCAAAATGTTTTATAAAGGATTAACTAACTATTAGTTAACACTTTGTAAATGCCAAAAAGCGTTGACTTATTATAAAGTGTTACCCAATGTATATACTGCAAGTTATAACTTTTACTGTGGGTTAACCGTGCAGCATATAAACTAGGATGTCAGAATTATTCTGTGTGCAACTGTAGCCCCATTCACGCTTTCCCTGGCCATCTCAGAAACTATGGAATCTTTCTTGGTACTTTTGTCAGGTGGGCGGGGCGGTGATGGAGGCGACCGGGTACACTGCCACCTTCCGCCACACCATCTCTGTGGAAGAAGGTGGCCAAGATGGGGACTGCTTACACATGAGGCGGGGCTACCACCACACCATCGAGGGCTATCCCAACTGCGTGGTCGCAGACGGCGTCATCAATTTCTTCATGGCGAGGACGGACAAGGCGAGGCAGGTGGGCTTCGACCCCCGTCTGGCACGAGCGGCTCATCTGGGTAGGTGTTGACCTCTGGACCTGTGCGCACACCCACAGTGCTCTGCTAAGTACAGTTTACGCTGTTTTCCAGGACTCCTTTCACTGTTATCTTTCTGTGTGTCCCCACCCACCAATCTATATGGATCATTCCCCCTGTCCTCATCTCTTTTATGATGTGTGCACAAACCCTCCTGTCATTGCTACCAATGATTCACTCATTTTTATAGTTTGCATGAATAGTTGCTGTCCAGGGCCGGATTAACCATTAGGGCAACTGGGCACTTGCCCAGTCCTAACTTTCCTTAATGTGAGTACTTTATTACAACTCGTTCGATCAAAATGTTATGTTAAAATCACGTCAAAAACAGTGTGTGTAGTCTAGTAGTAGCCAGTGGCGCCGCTCCCATAACGCTCACTACGTGCTGTGCGTAGGGCACCAACTCCTGAGGGGGCACCAAAAAAATAGCCAACTGAAAAATCATCATAGTTATAATACTTGTAATACCGATATTATTTTAGTATAGAAATATTAGACACGTATATTACAAAACAGGCAGAACAAGAGATGTAGCCTATTTAAATGCTCACAAAAAGTTACGATGGTGCCCCCCCCCCCCCCCCCAAAACAAATAGGCTACACACTCAACTTCCCAAGCTCGCTGTGGGTGCCCTTCCCTCAGTGGGCTGACGACATTTGACAGTAGGCTAGGTCAACTTTTATAAGATGGGCTTAAAATGATAAGGAAAAAAGAAAGAAAGAGACTGCGAGATGGTGCCCGTGCATCACTTTCAGGTAAGTCCATGTTTAATCATTGTTAAATACGGGAAATGTGCCTTAAGCCTTGTTGCCCAGGGCACAGAAAATTGTTGTGTACTGTAGTACAGTACACAGCTGTTTAGGAAGTCAAACGGCGACAGAAAATGTTCGGTACTCCCCTTACTTAAATCAAAAGTCTATCTAACTACTAACCTGAACTTCATTGCCACAGCCTAAACGTTGTCAATCTGTTCATGAAAATAATTAATTTCAGCCCAAACCGTACAACGGAACGTTAAATCCAATTCAACCAACGCAATCGCTACCAAGACGAACACAGCAGTAGTCTAGTACTGTACCGTAGTAGTACAATTTACCGGGGCAGCTTCTCCACACAGGGCTATATCGCATTTTGCGTTTTTACTGACAATGATCGCTACCAGTGAGCTTTTTATGAATGAGCGATTTTCCACTAAATAAATGTCAAGCTTATTTACGTTTTGGGGGGCATATTTTCAGTTAGCAGATGGTACCGTGAATCGCGATTCCATCTTCTACTGCCGGGTAACGTCGTAGAATAATCTTCAAAGGGGTTGTTTATTCATGAATGAATGCAATATGAGTAGGCTAAATGCCTGAAAATATCATGAGAAGGGAAAAACTTAAAATGACGTTTAAATCATAGAGATTATGTCAATTTTTACACCGGTCTGCACTAACGTCACGAAAACACGCGTGACTACCTTTGGCAGAACATTCGTTTCGCATCTGTTAACTTGGGGGATAGCTAGGCTAACTATAGCTTTACTGCAAGGCAGCTGCAGAAACGCCACAAGAAAAGAGGCCAGGGTGATAACTATTTACTCATTTTACTTTGTGATATGACACACAATTGTGATGTGTAATGTACAATATAAGCTGATATTATTAAGGAAGTACATCTACTTTCGGAAACAGTAGTCTACTATTTCACTGAAGTATTAGCATCATGACATTAGCCTGTGTTGCCCGGGCAACACATACTACAGTGGTCTATGATGTATCTGTTTTCAATCGTTAAAATAAACATTCCTCACATATACATTTTCGTTATATGATTTATTCTGACATTAGTAAACGATTTGTTGGTGAAATTACCATTACCTGTGGTTTCAAACCAGTGTAGCTCACGGCAACGCTGTAGCCTACCCTAGACACTAGTGTGAGTAGCTAACAAAAACTCCTCAGCTGTTCAAGTCAAACGGTGACAGAACATGTTCGGCACTCCCCTTACTCAAAAGTCTTTCAATAGTTGAAACAATCTGACTACTAACCTGAACTTCATTGCCACAGCCTAAACTTTGTCAATCTGTTCATGAAAATAATTAATTTCAGCCTTAACCGTACGTTAAATCGAATTCAACCAACGCAATCGCTACCAAGACCAACACAGCAGTAGTCTAGTACTGTACTGTAGTAGTATAATTTACCGGGGCAGCTTCTCCACACAGGGCTATATCGCATTTTGCGTTGTTACTGACAATGATCGCTACCAGTGAGCTTTTTATGAATGAGCGATTTTCTACTAAATAAATGTCAAGCTTATTTACGTTTTTGGGGGCATATTTTCAGTTAGCAGATGGTACTGTTTGAATCGCGATTCTATCTTCTGCCGGTAAAGTCGTAGAATAATCTTCAAAGGGGGTTCTTTATTAATGAATGAATGCAATATGAGTAGGCTAAATGCCTGAAAATATCACGAGAAGGGACAACTTAAAAGGACGTTTAAGTCATAGAGATTAGGTCAATTTTTACACCGGTCTGCCAAATGTATTCGTTTTGATTCAGCCTGTCAGCTGCCTCTTGCAGGGGAAATGAGAAGACATCATATTTCATTCGACACTTCACTCGTATTTTGAGTTGTAAATGAGCAGCAAAAAAAAGATGCTTTTAAATCTATGTAATCTTTATAAATAATAAGTAGGCCCGATGCATTTTTATATAAAATATACAGACCCCTGTGCAACCGACGCAAGCAAGCACACCCTACAATTTCCCCAGAAATTGTACCCTCTCTAGTTATCATTATTATTATTATTATGGGAAGGCCATAGCACTTGACCTGCAGAATAACGCCACGATAAGTAAAAACTAAAACATTTAAATTAAAAAGTGTAATTCACAGACAAAAACTACTTTAGTGACCTGAGACCTTTATATAATATTGCATATTTACAAGAACCATACCAGGCATGGACCAGAATGAACTGTCTTGTGCTACTACAGCCCGCCCATCCAGGCTACCCATAGGCCTACGTCAGAACCTAGGCTATAAATGCCGGCTTGACGTCGGCATTTTTTTTTTTGAAATTCACTGCAAGCAGTACAGTACGATCAAACTATTTGGCGCGAAATCTAGAAGTCATCTTCAACATTGCTATCAGATTACTCTAATCATAGATAATCGGGTAGAGTAGACAATCAAAATGGATAGTCGAAAACGTCCAAGAGAGGATTTGCCGGTGGCTAATCATTTCAAAACACCAGAGAAACGAGTCTCGGTCGTTAGGCGAAACAGGGACTTCATGCAGTGGGATGTTGAAGACACTTGCCGATACATGTGTCAGGAAGGACTCGGGTCATTGGAAGAGAGGTTCAGAGGTTGGTTTCTGATTCTACCTAGCCAGCATATCTATTAGCTTACACGCTTTTTACATGTGTAGGTGGCTAGCTAGCACATACAGCCTAGCCTAGCGGTGTCTGCCTCTACCAACTATTTGGTCATGCTATACAATTTGAGTGTTGTAGAAGGAACATCATTTTGCCCTCTTTCTTTTTTGGACTCTATATACCATACTAATGGTTGTCATCCCAACTAAGTGCTAGCAGGGTTAACCTCGCTAAAAGTGTCTCGTGTACGTCCATGACATTTAATACTTTGTAGCCTGCTTACGACTTAGCGTTATATTATGAAGTCTGGAAAGGCAGAAAAAGCTGCCTTTCAGTTTTCACCTGGCAAATCTAAAACGAGTGTGACTATCTAATTTAAATGGGCAGGAGGGAGACCCCTATTTCAATATGTAATTCAAAACCCCTTTCATAACTTCCTCTAAACTGTTCTACGCTCATTTGATCACTTAAACGACTGCCTGGAAGGTGAAACACAACTCTGGTCCAATCTCTTTTCTTAAAAAAAGTGGTATCCTTACATTTTCTTCTTCGTTTGTTTCCATAGAGGAGAAGATCACAGGAGTAGGGCTACGCTACATTACTGAAACACAGCTGGAGAAGATGGGGATAGAGTAAGTGTGTGTTTTTGTTTGGCTCAATTAAACATGCAATTCCTGTCATTAGCACTTTCACTAGGCCTAATTTATATCACCACAGCAGCAATACAAATTCAACAGAAAAGAAACGCCAAACTGTTTATGCTAAATACTTCCTCTGGATGTATGCATTTGATTAATTAAGATAACTTGCATAACTGAAAATAAATGCCCTTTTACAACTACAGTACAAATCTGAGGATTGTAGAGGTTAGTTTTGGGACACCCATATCAAGTCGCAAACCTCAATACTTCAGTGATCTATGCAGTTTGTGCTCCTGCACAGCCTAACATGTTTCAATAATTGGATGATCAAATCTCAGAGAGCCCTGAATCATGTTGTGTGTGTGCGTGTGTGTGTGCGTGCGTGCGTGCGCACCACTGTTTCCCAGGGGGGTTGTGGTTGGTAAGCCACTTTAATGGATGGCAAGGCAGTGGTATGCCACAAGTGTTCAGTCTATAAGAAAAACAGCTGTACATGTACTGTCAAAGCCAAAGTCTTTTGAATTGTTGGATTGCAGTGCACTTGCTGGACAGTCAGACCGGGTTCTCACACAAACAAAATAGTCTTTATCTGTATGTCAAGGATGTTTAAGCTTAGTTTCACTGTGTTTAGGTCTACTTCTCATATCTCTTGTGGGGCATTGCCTCCCTTAGACCCCTTGGCACCAGACTGCAGGTCCTGCACAGCCTGCGGAAGCTCTGGCAGATAGTAGCCGAGACTATCAAGGTAACACCACACACTTTCATTCTGCTTCCTCTTTCAAGGCCGGAGGGAGGGAGGGAGGGAGGGAGGGAGGGAGGGAGGGAGGGAGGGAGGGAGGGAGGGAGGGAGGGAGGGAGGGAGGGGAGGGGAGGGGAGGGGAGGGAGGGAGGGGCAGTGTACCTGTACCAGTTGGTGGTAGGAACAATAGAAAGGGTGTTTTTGAGGGTGAATCACCAAGGTCAAAGATGCACACAAACAGGGAAGACGCTCATCATGATGTGTGTGTTGTTTCTCTGTTGTCTCTGTCTATTGTTTAGTCGTGCCCTGGAGCTGTTGATGTGTCAAGCTAAAATTATAGGCATGACGACTAACAAAAATTTTCCAGCTCACTGCACCTTTATAGGTGCAGGACTACTGAAGCACTGTAAATATGATGATGGACTGTGCTTCAACCGTTATTGGCCAAACAACCAAAACTAATTCCCCTATGGTTTAAAGGAAGATGGGAAACTGAACAGTGTATTAGTATGAACCAAATGATAATAGCAGTGGACGTACAGTTATTTGACTGGGTTAAATCAGAGCAAGAATGGTCAAAGTAAGGTTAAATAAAATAACCATAATAATAAGAGGGATTCCGGTGGCTGAGCAGTTAGGGAATCAGGCTAGTAATATGAAGGTTGCCAGTTCGATTCCAGGCCGTGTCAAATGACGTTGTGTCCTTGGGCAAGGCACTTCACCCTACTTGCCTCGGGGGAAATGTCCCTGTACTGTAAGTTGCTCTGGATAAGAGCGTCTGCTAAATGACTAAATGTAAATGTAAATAACATTGCAAATTAATGAAATCAATTACAAGGCAAACATGTAACAAAATGAAGGTTAACTCTTACCTACACTACCATGATTATTGTAAACCAGAGATAGAAAGCAAGATGTGAGGAAGGAGTACAAGGACAAGCCAGAGCTGAGGAGAAGCCCTCAGGAGATCAAGAATCCACGGAACAATGCTTTGCAATTCCTTTTATACACAAGAACAACCAATCAGACCAAATCTTGACCCTTACTTATCAACATATGACTAGCAATGCTACAGTAAGTTACACAATGGGGTGTGAGAGCCATCAAGTTGAGACCCTGTCAAGCAACTCCAGATTTTATCATATGAGAGGTGGGTGCAGGTTGACACCCAGCCTTACACCATGTACTCGCCACTGGGCAAAGACAATAGCGTAGATTCAAGCCCCTAAAAAGACCTAATTCGTGCTCTTCCGAGTAATAGTGGGTATTTAGTATGATATATCCTCTTAATACATGTTCATAAAATTAGACCACAAAAAGCCATCTTTCCAGTTAAGCAACCAGGTGAGCTGGAGGAGTGTTCACTGCTGGCAGCTGATTTTAGTCATCTCACATGCTGGGCGAAGCTGTAATAATTGCCCAGCCCTATCAGGTATTTCACCTCCTGTTACCTGTACCCGTGCTGATTTCTAACAGGTCCATCTCAAAGAGAGACGTCATGCACAGGCGTAATCCATTTGTCACTGATTCCGTTCGTTCAATACATTTATTATATGAACTAATGCAAAGCTAAAATCTTAGTTTTCTGGGATTTCAAAGTTGTTAGCTCAGATCAGGAATTTGATGAATTGCCCAACCTTAGTGGTTGTAGTAGTAGTGATTTCTTATTCCCGACCTGTTTCAACCTTCAGGTGTTCAATGATCCCATACATGGGCATGTGGAGATGCACCCTCTGCTGGTCCGCATCATTGACACACCCCAGTTCCAGAGACTTCGCTTCATCAAGCAGCTTGGGGGGACCTACTTTGTCTTTCCCGGGGCGACCCACAACCGCTTTGAGCACTCCATAGGGTAGGAAGGAGTTCATTTGTTTTGAAATGTGTATTTGATTTAGTTCAATGGTTGCTGTGTGCTTACTGTTAACTGGTTGTGTGTGTGTTTGTGTCGGTCTAGAGTGGGCCACCTGGCAGGGCGACTGGTCCAGGAGCTGAATGATCGACAGCCAGAACTTCTCATCTCTCGCAGAGACATCCTCTGTGTGCAGATCGCTGGCCTCTGCCACGACCTGGGTGAGGGAAACACACACTCAACCTTGTTCACCCTCTATGAACTGTAATGACAACACTCAAACCCCCCAAACAAGTTGGCTCTGGTTCCTTAACCGGTTCCGTTCAGGATTTTCGGAACCTTGGTGCTTAGTGAGCCCGCCCACTTTTCCACCCGTATTGAGCTGAACCATCGTAATCAAGGATGCGTCATCGATGGTGTGTGGAGCATTTGTTTTGCTTGGCATTTGTTTGGCATTTGTTTTTGCGTTTGAGTGAACCCAACTTCGGCCAACTCGTCGACTAGTTTGGCACGCAGCTCACCCTTGGTGCTTCCTGGCGGCTCCTGATCTTCAGGAGAGATGACCAACATGTCACCAAGCATTGGGGCTCATCAGCAGACCACTACAGGCTCTTTTTTTCCCCTCACTTGACTTCTCCAACGTTTTCTTCTCCATCCTCTTGTTCCTATATGACACACCCTCTGATGTGGTCACTGTTCGCACTTCAGGTCAAGGAAAGCCGGCGTTTTTGGGGGTATCGGCTTGGATCCAACTTTTCGGGTTTAGAACAATGTGTTTTTGGTCAAAATGCTCAGAACAGTTCAGAATTGGGTGCGTCGAATGGAACGGAACCCTGTCCGTGGTAGGAAGGGCTGACTCCCACTTCCCCCACAAGCAGTGCTGTGGTGAGAGATGGACAGGATACATTTCTGCAAGTGCTCATTCAGAAAGTAAAAGCATAGGATTGAATGCTTATCTTGGTCCTGTACTCTGTATTTGAGGTCAAAAGAATATAATTACCATATGGTTCAAGTTCAGACTGTTTTGGATGAACTGTAAATTATAACATGTGCCCCATGTTAGGATTCCAAAGTTCTTGGACAGTTGGATTGTTTTCCATAATTGAGCTCACCGGTGATTGTTTTGCTGAACCTGTTGAAATGGGTTGAGTCTGGACTTATGCAAGAGTGCTTTTATAGCTTTTATTTGAGTTGTATGACTTTATGACTGAGTATTATGAATTTGTATCATCATGCTGTGTTTCCCATGTTGTTATATCACTTCATGTCACCATGGCAAAAACAAAGCCTTGAATCAGGACTAGACACAAGGTATACTATAAGCCTTAACAACACAATTGAATACACCTGCAGCCTAATATTGACATTCTCAACTCAACAAATAGCCTGGAATATGGGTAATATATATAAGAATGTGTGTAAAGGTGCTTGAATTGCCATGTGGTTCAGCTGATGCGAAGGGAATTACCTAAATTTAAGCTAATCGTCTGCAAATACCTTATTGTTTTTTGTCAAATCAAAAAAGACAGAATATAAAACAAACATAAAAAATAAAAACTCAATTGGGACTGAATTACGCCGCCCCCCCCTTTCTTTGTTTTGACATCCCAGCCTAACCTTTTTCTTTTATGCATATACAGGACATGGCCCATTCTCCCACATGTTCGACGGGATGTTCATCCCCAAAGTCCGTCCAGAAACCAAATGGAAGGTAAAGGGATTTTGTCCGTTAAGACTCTGAAAAGCAACATTCGGTGTGTTTTTTCCCCCCACGATACTTTCATTCAGAAAGCACACACAGACAAATACAAACAATTGAGGGCAAGCATTCCTCAACACCCATTATGACATGGTGTCCTGGCCTTTGTACAAACATGCTTTGTAAACTCCATAGCTTTCAGAGTCCACTGTTTCCAAGATAATATATACTGTGTATACAACATTTTATATTTTTCCTTCCATAATGTATATTCCCACCAAGTTAGACTGGGACAATGGCATAATGGTATAGTCTGCAAATATGTACAGGTGCAGAACAGCAGCAATAACTCTATTGGAAATATGGAGTCATTATTACAGCCCTTGGTGATAAGAGGTAGATAAACATGAGTTACGATCACATGTACGACATATGTGACTCACATTATTAAATAAATAAAGATTGTGTAGGGCACTTGAGAAAAGAATGATTGCCTTTTTATGTAAGTTTGAGGGTGGGGCAGTGTACCTGTACTTTTTTTTTTTATTGTTGTCGTGCTCTGCAGCATGAGATGGCTTCCCTGGCCATGTTCGACCACCTGGTGCACAAGAATGAACTGGCTGAAGTGATGGAGCAGCATGGTCTGGTTCTGCCTGAAGACCTGGACTTCATCAAGGAACAAATCGCTGGACCGACAGACAAAACCACAGGGGCATCGGTGAGATCCAATGAAAACATCCAAGGTTGACTTAAAAGCTGATTAAAAACTTGTTTTTATGCTCGTTGTTATGGAAGCTCCTTATGCATTTCGACTCCCATTCCCAGTGGCCTTACAAAGGTAGACAAGAAGAGAAATCCTTCCTTTATGAGATTGTAGCCAACAAGAGAAACGGCATCGATGTTGACAAATGGGACTACTTTGCCCGGTAAGTTCAACCACAAACAAAATAACTGTTCTTCAGCATAATTAACCATGCTGTAACACATTTTCCTCTCTTTCTCTTTCTGACACACACACACATACACACAGGGACTGCTACCACCTGGGCATTCAAAATAACTTTGACTACCACCGCTTTCTGAAGTTTGCCCGAGTGTGTGAGGTGGACGGGAAGAAGCACATCTGTACCAGAGATAAGGTGCTGTAGCCTGGCTAACCCTCAACCTTCAAACTGATTATGACAACCTATTTAAAGTTTGTTAACTGTACCCTTGATGTTTCTCCTTCAACAGGAAGTAGGTAACCTGTATGACATGTTCCACACCAGGAACTGCCTGCACAGACGGGCCTACCAGCACAAAGTGGGCAACATCATTGAGACTATGTGAGTACTGGATCTGTAAATGCCTACCAGGATAAACGGGAAGATGTGTGTAAAAAAACAAATAAAGCACATTTGAAAATAATATAATAATTTGCAAGGATAGATTCCCTGAGGTGGTACATGTCCCACATGCATGAAGACTTAAAAGGACGATCTTTCTCTTCTAGTAGTCAGCCTCCTTTTCTTTTGACTATGATGGAATGCACTGGCCTTTGAGCAACAGCTGTGTTACGATGTGTTCTCCTCCAAAGACCAGGACGACTCAGTCCAAATATTGTCTTCCTCCACAATCCCTTCAACCGTTTGTCCTGCCTAAGGAAAGGCTCTCCATAATACCATGAAACCAGCTTCGACTCAGTACCTGACGTCTTTCCAGAGTGCTCAAGAGACAGTTGCTTGTGTTGAGGAGACAAGCGTGTGTGTTTGTTCAGGATCACGGAGGCCTTCATCAAAGCAGACCCACACATCCAGGTTAAAGGCTCGGGTGGACAGCTATTCACCATCTCCACAGCCATAGACGATATGGAGGCCTATTCTAAACTTACAGGTAGGCTCAGTGAGTTTTTTTCTCTCCAAATGTTTTAATCAAAGAAACCCACAGTTTAAGGAAAACTGCATGATTTGTTGCCCTTGGCGGAGTATTTTGATTAGGATGTCATATTCCCCTCCCCCTGTTTTATGCTGGCTTTCTTTTTTGCCCCCTCTTTCTTTCTTTCTCTCTCTCCTCATGTAGACCATGTGTTTGAGCAGATCCTCTACTCCTCCCCTCCTGAGCTGGCTGAGGCAAGAGAGATTCTCGAGAACATCACCTGCCGACGTCTCTACAAGTGTGTGGGCCAGACTCAGGCTGAGAAACACCTGGAGATCTCACAGGTGTGTGTGACTGTATAGCTGGTCGCACAGATGTTTAGAATCCCCGTTGAGCTGAAATACCTCATTTCAAATTAAACACACTGTCAAAAGTAAGAAAGTTACAAATATTTGTTTACATTTTTGTTTTCCAAATTTTTCAAGTAGGTAAGATTTTTTTATATTTTTTTACACATTACATTTCTTTAGCCAGACAAACTTTACTTGTCATGATCCCATATCTACGACTGTAAAACTGGGAAGTCAAGAGGTGTAACCAATTATGTATATTATGAGACCATCCAGCAAAATATTTTGCCTACGAAAGTCACCCACTTCTGTCTGTCAGGAAGTCCTCCTGAAGTGGGCTGACCAGGTGGCAAGATCCAGGCCTCAGATGGACCCAGCTGCTGGTCTGCAACCAGAGGACTTTGTAGTTAATGTGAGTGTCCAGTCTTTGTGTGTCAAGTTTTTAAAGCAGACCAATCTATCAGCTTCACAGCAGTGTATTCAACACAGGTACCCAGTTTGCATTTGGATTGGTGGAAGTGATGTTCTTGGACGGCTGTCATGCTAGCTTATTACACAGCTTTTGTTGAATACTGAATTCTGATTGGTCCATTATGGCTTTCTCCGGTCTGTTATTTCTGAATTGCAGACCACCGCTATGAATGACAAATTGTTGCTATGGACACAGTTCTGATCATTTACTCTGAAGAACCATGTCCAATCAAATCAATCCACAGACAGAAGTCCATTCCAATATATAACGCCCTTCTTCTGTGTCAGGTCATCAACATGGACTATGGGATGAAGGAGAAGAACCCAATCAATAATGTGCGCTTCTACTGCAAGAACGACCCCACCAAAGCCATTCAAATCCGCAAGAATCAGGTACGAATCATATTGCCATTTCTAAAACCACTCCATTTGATGAACTTCCTCCTGCCCAAAAACTGGTCTGCAAACCTGAAATATGACATATTTCATATTATAGAATGAATACAATGCCTTTCTAATCCACAACTCTGCAAGCTGTGTATTCCCACCAAGAGGAGGCTCAGCTGTCCGATTTAAAAAACAAAACAAAATCAAGACAGTTTTCGGGGACTCGGCCTCTTAACTTTTTGCAGCTCATACTTGCAGACACTGCCTGTGTCTCACTCTAGTGTCCCAGTCACGAGCCGTCCGCGTAAACTATTTCATATTTTCAAAGCTCTATATAGCTATCTTTATTCCCCCAGTCATCAACAAAGGTATGCTCCTGTCGTTTTGATCTTTTTCATGCCACCTCAGCTGCATTTTTCATAGTTTTCACATGGAGGAGGTGTATCACATTATGGGAGTGTGGCAGTGTCTCAAGCACAGTGTCCTCTAGGATTTTTTTTGCAGTGGGGGCAGTTCTGTCTGGAAAATGACAACCCCTCCCTGTCTTTAAACTAACCAGTGTCATTTCACACTGATACATCCAGTACACATGCTTTAGTTAAATGAACAGCGAGTCAGCAGAACCTCCTCTCTGCCCAGGTGTCCAAGCTCCTGCCTGAGAGGTTTGCGGAGCAACTCATCCGGGTCTACTGTAAGAAGACTGATGAGAGGAGCGTGGAGGCTGCAAAGAAGCACTTTGTCCAATGGTGCATGGACATGAACTTCTCCAAACCACAGGTGGGTGAGACAGTCCAGACAATTCCATTGTATTTAACCCTAACCCTCTACATGTATCTTTACAAATCCTCTGATAGCCACTCCAAATACAGCACACGCTGTTAAACCCTGTGGATGGAAGTTAAACTTGTTGTAGTCTTTGTGGAAAGTCGATTCCAGAATGTGACATCACTGCTGAAACAAAGGAGACACTCACCTGAGAATTAAGCAGCTCTTCAACCACCAGTCATTGTACGATATGCCTGCAGCAGACCAGCCACTGAATTGCCTCTAAACGTTTTTACTCTTTTTGTAAAAGTTGTCTGTGTGGCATGTAGAAATCGGTGGTTTTGTGGCTTTAGTAGTTGGACAAACGTATGAACGTCTGCTTAGTGAATGCCATGAATTCAGCCCTTGTCTGGAACTGAAATTCTGACTCTTACAATTGTGCAGGACGGAGATGTGATTGCGCCTGAACTTACCCCTTTGAAAGCAAGCTGGGCCAACCATTATGGTGAAGATGATGATGATGATGAAGGTGATGAAGGTCACAGCCGGGGAGGAAATGGCTGGACTAGTATGAATGGGCAACAGGAGAAAGCTAGGTCTAGACTCTTTTAGGAGAAGTCTAACTTGGTGGTTACAGTTCTTCTATCATCTTTTATTTCCATTTAATAATTTTACTTTCAGATATTTTTCAGTTGGCATGTTTTCAATGTCAATGTATCTATGTTTTATATAATGCCTTTATTCAGTATGATCATGGAATCATAAAACATATTCCTCAGGTGAGCTCTGTGCTTTCGTGTCACCAAACATATTCTAGCTTTTCTAATGTTCACTTTTTGGTGCACAAGAGATCCTCCAGCTTTTATATGAGAGCCAAGGTTAAGATCTGATCCATCAAGGTGAAAGTTACACTTAAAATCCTTTCGGACAATCATGTTAAATATACTGTCTGTTCTGTTCTTGTTTTCTCAAAGCTGATTGTATATTTATTTTTTGAAGGTTTGCAGTAAATGATACATAAATGTATGCATCAGAACATCTTTCTTCAGGGCATTGTCAATATTTTGTTAACAACATTGCTAATGCTGTTATTGTTGTCATCTAAATTAACACCAGTTCCCCCCCACTAACCCGCACTTTCCCTTGCAAATAGAATTATGGGTTTGAGCATCATAGTTACTAATGGGTCAAATGTATGCTGTTTGTGATTAGAATTTGAAATTAAGACTTGTTATCTTTAGTGTATACATTTGTGCAACTACATAGTAAACTTATAGTTATGTTCTTAAGATTAGGTTACTATGGGGATTCTTTGTAGTTCTAGATGATACACAGGAGTAAAGTGCTATTTAAAGTAATATTTTGTTGACACGTTTTTGACTGCATGCGGGGTTACATTTACCCAACGTTATTGACATGTATTACCTTTTACTTGGTTTCTGTGTTTGCTGTGCTAAGTTTTCTACTATGTTTACACTTTAACTTGACCATATCTATTATTACCAGTTATGAAGTACAATTCATAACTGGAGTTTGGAGCATAATATAGAAAGCCTAATGGCTGTGTACCTACTTTACCAAAGCAATATATTTCCTAGAGCCAAACCCTGAAAGACTAACTGTTTTGTCATGCTGTGTCCATTTGTAGTTCCCATCGATGTTGGAAACAGTATGTTTTGTCTCGTCATTTGAAAAATGAATCTGATGTAGCTGACCCCTGCATATAAAATATATATTTCTCTCATTTGACTGTTATTTTATTAGTGTTACTTGTAGTTCACATCTCCCAACAGCAACTTGAAACAATCGCTCCACTGTGATATCGAGAGTAATGTTCTTACTGGAATGCACAGCGTTATAATTCAGGGGGACCAGAGGATTGGGGTCACTGACTGATCAGAGAAGTGCAGAGGCCATAGCAGCACTTTGTCCCTTGATGCAACAACAAAACCCTATCTAATACCATGAGGAAGAGGGAAGATACATAACAAGCCACTAGAATGCAAAATCACCTGAAATAACCTATTGAAATTTGAATGATTGTCAAATTTCTGCCAAAAAGTTAGTGGACTTGTACAGTGACCTTTAGGATTTTCCCCTCTATTGTGTGATGAGAATTAAGTTGGAGCAGTTTTTCCCCACAGTTTATTCCTATTGTTTTTTTTATATTCTTGAGCAATGTTGTTGCATTCTAGCAATCTCTGGAACAAGAAATTCCTTCAGGATTGATAAAGTTTGATCTAATCCAAAAAACAGACATGTAGCCTATAGGGTCTACAACAATGTTATTTGTAGTCTAAGTCTTATTATAAAATGCTAAATAAAATGGCGGTGCTGAAGAATCATCCTCGTGGTAATAGACAAATACATTTGCTTGGGATGCAATCTCACAATCTCAATCTCAGATTTCTTTAATCCATGGCCTACTATAATGACATTGCTTTACATTGTAACCATTCTTGAAATAAAAGAATGATGTTATGTTTGTAGCATGTATCAAAGAACAGTAAACAATTGAATATTTATGGATTACTTTATTGTTATTATAGCACACTTAAATCTATATCTGGCATTAGTCTTGAAAATTCTGTTACCTCACAAGGCGGTAAATAGAGTTGTCTTAAAATTTGCTGATAAGTTTGCCGTTTGTTCGAAATACAAATGTAACTTCATTAATATATTTTTTTTATATGTCTGCTTAGAATGTCGTTTTTGTTGCGTGGTAATTGTCATTGTTGTGCTGTTTACCATTGTAACCATGAGTTAAATGACTGTTACGTTCCATAAGAAGAGCTGGCGTTTCATAAGGAGAGCTGGAGGTTTTCAACTTCAGTTCTAATACAGTAATAGCTGCAGTGTCACTTGGCAAAGGCACCCGTTCTCGTCATGTGACGCAAGATCAGCAGCGTTTGAGGGGCCCCTAATTGGCGTGGGGCCTTGGTGCTGCCGCACCCACGCTATCTCTGCTACTGCCCACCATATCAGTTCACTACTGCCGTTCATTTCATTCCCCAAAATGAG
The DNA here is from genome assembly GCF_038355195.1 of Osmerus mordax. Classification (NCBI taxonomy): domain Eukaryota; kingdom Metazoa; phylum Chordata; class Actinopteri; order Osmeriformes; family Osmeridae; genus Osmerus; species Osmerus mordax. The sequence continues at coordinate 5,331,770 of NC_090056.1, read as the reverse complement.
TTGCTCCAAATGCTCAACTCAGGCTGACCAGGCTCCGGAGAGGCACAACACGATTGACTGCCAGTTCAGTGTGGCAGGAAAGGTACATATAACCTCCTTTCTTGAGAGGAACTTGACAGTTTTAGCGTAAAGAAGACAATCCAATAATGTGTTGAGAGGAGTCTTATGCAATTATTATGTTTTAGTATTTTTAAAAAAAGTACAGCAGAAATTCCTTCAGGATTGATAAAGTTTGATCTATTCTAAAAAACTGAAACATGTAGCCTAGGGTCTACAACAAAGTTGTTATTCGTAGTCTTAAGTTTTGTTATAAAATCCCAAATAAAATGGAGGTGCAGAATAATCATCATTGTGGTAATAGACAAATACATTTGCTTGGGATGCAACCTACTATCATGATTTTTATTTCCACAGCTTGCCAATCTTTTTTTTAAGCCTACGCAAAATGACGTTTCTTTAATCCTTGGCCCACTATAATGACATTGCAATACATTGTAACCATTCTTGAAATAAAGGAATGATGTTATGTTTGTAGCATGTATCAAAGAATAGTAAAAAACATTTGGAGGTGTTGGCTAATGATCGTCCGCAGATGGGAGTGTCGTCCTCATTACTGCATAAAAGCACACTTAAATCTCTACCTGGCGTTAGTCTTGAAAATTCAGTTACCTCACCACATCAGTTCACTACTGCCGTTTATTTCATTCCTCAAAATGATTTGCTTCAAATGCTCAACTCCGGCTGACCAGGCTCCGGACAAGCAGAACACAATTGACTGCCAGTTCAATGTGGAGGGAAAGGTAAATATAACCTTCTTTCTTAAGAAGGAACTTGACAGTTTTGGCGTAAAGAATACAATCCAATAATGTGTTGAGAGGAGTCTTATGCAATGATTATGTTTTAGTATTTTTTTTAAATGAATATGTAAAGATGCTGTGCAAAAGGGTATGTGGAAAACCCCATAGGCCTATACGTTAAGTTTCGATAGCAACAGAAAGAGGAATTAGAGGCTGTCTGGGTGTGGTGTTGAAATGAGAATGTGGTGATGGAAATAAAAGAGACAAAGGAATAAGATTGAGTAGAGAAATACCACAATCTTCATCTTTAAAGTCAGAATCTGTAGGTAGGCAGAGGTGGCTGAGCGGTTAGGGAGTCTGGCTAGTAATCAGAAGGTTGCCGGTTTGATTACGTTGTGTCCTTGGGCAAGGCACTTCACCCTACTTGCCTTGGGGAAATGTCTCTGTACTTACTGTAAGTCGCTCTGGATAAGAGCGTCTGCTAAATGACTAAATGTAAGTATAACCAAATATGCTGAATTTGCAGGTATTTGAATCCATTGGATAAATCAGAGCAAGAATGGTCAAGGAAATTTACATTTAATAACATTGCAAATAATTTTTATTTAAGGCAAACATGTTAAAAATAAAGGTTTTAAATATTAATTTGCCTAGATAATTGTAAAGTGGAGGGAGAAAGATACAGAATGAAGAAGAGAGCAAAGAGAAGTAGTAGCTAGAGAACACTGGTCCACTTTTATACCGAGACCATCACCTGTACAACCAACCTGACCATGTTTTATACTGAGACCATCATCTGTACAACCAACCCGACCAGGGACCCTTTCTCATCAACATTGAGTATATCACTCCCAGGTTTTGGTGTGAAGAATGTTCAGCTCTATTAAAAGATTTTAGAATACAAGTCATTGCGTGTCGCCGATTCCAAATGCCACTGGATTTTGTCCTCAGCATAAATGCTTAACCCTCATCCTACCAGCTTATTTAACATTCAAGGCCTACCTTGTATGTTAAATTGAATACAGACAATAATACTTACCACTGTAATAAACCATCAAAGCAGAATTTTTTCTTCTTAAAACATTACCTAGATATGTAATTAAAGTAATCTGAAAAAGAATGACTGATTATTATATTATTTTAGGAAAGTCACTGTGGTTTTAAACGAAAATCTATAGCCTACTTTTCTTTAATACAAATTACAGCTTTTATACCAAGTACATTCCACATCGATACTTAAAAGCTTAATCATCATTATTTGATTCTGGTATAATTTAGTTTTCAGTAATTTCAAGTAAACATTATTTGTGTAAGTATGACTAAATGTAAAATGACTAAATGTATATTTATGGTGAAACCAACCAGAGTCGTTTTGACCCTAATATAAAATAAACCCATAGACATTGTCTTTCAATATAAAGTAGCCTAGCCCAGATAGAGACATTGGTCTCAGTATGACCCCCTGTCAAAATAACGTTTAAAATAATGTTGAATAAATGTAATTCAAATTTAGATTTTTATTTGTACACAATGTAAAATGAATGGTGTTTACATTGAACACCACACCCTATACAGCCAGCACACGATTTGGCTCACGCTATGATCAGGTGTAAAGCTCGTTTACGTCTAGGTGTAGGGAGCCATAACGTAAACCGCAAACACCGAATTTAAAAGAATAGGCTACATGTTTATTTTACAAAAACACTCCAGAGAACAATGGAAATACGAACGGTGCCAAAGAAAAGTAGGACTAATTTATCAAAAGAAGCCCTAACCACGTAACCAAAAACAGCCCTAAACTAAAATACACGTAGCACCTGTTCCTAACCTGAAGTGTAACATAGATGTTAACGCAATGGCACTCATGGGCAGCTTACCTATCCCCTCGTCACTTGGTGATGAACCAAACGAAACAAAAATCACTATACCGAGTAAAGCCGAGTAAAACAACAACAAAGAATACATGTAAATATAAGAACAGAAGCACTGGGAAAACAAAAACGAAAGTTTCCGTTCACGCAGGACAGCCGACGGTAGAACAGATCAGACACGGTTTACAAGTCGACTAACGAACGGAAGACAGGTGAAGCCTGAAAGGGAGACGGACAGACATCTGATTGGACAAGGACATGCGCGCTGTGACAACGATTGAGGTTTGACAAGCCAATCAGAGGGACATTTGTAAAACGAATGAGAGGGGGGGAAACAAGAGGGAGACAAAACCACAACACACAACAAAAAGGACACAGGACACAGATAGTACAGATATACAAATGTGTCCATAACATCAGGGCATGGCGTGACAGGAGCAAAACATTTGCTACCTTCCTGTCTTTGTTTCGCAGAAAAAGCTACACCCTTTTCAAATAGATTTTCGGTCGAAGCAGATGAAATTTTCCGAGCTCCCATACGGTCCGCTTGGATCGGGACTTGGGGCATGGCAGTATCCGGTCTCCTCTTCATATGTGGCATGACGGATGCCCAGCTGTCTCAGTAGATTCGGCGACGTCAGCCATGTTCAGGAAACTTCCAATCTGGGAAGTTCCCCATCCAGATGATGACGGCATCAACATCCACCATGTTGGTAATGAGCCCTGGACTTTGTCGTTGGTCCATCGGTATGTTATTCTGTTGTCCATTTTGAAAAGAAAAAAGAACCCATCACCTATGCATGGCCAGGGATATGGGCAGGAAAGCGATCTGTTCTGATAGTTTTTTGTGTTTTCACGTGTGTTTGCTGCTGCAGAATAAAAAATATTGCCGTTGACAGATCGGTTGATGCACTCACACGCTTATGCCAGTACCGGACTAATCAGACAGGTTCAGCGCTGTAAATTCCTAATTACAGGTGAAAAGTTCGAAACGCTGGCTTGCGAGTTGGGGGTCATGGTGTTTCCCAGCACACATTGTTGTTTAGAGTTGTTCAAAGGTCGGTTATTATTCCATCACCACAATTGACATTAAAGTCGAATAAAAGTGTCGGATGATGATTATTCCTTCTTTTGTTTCAACTCTTTCAGGTGTTCAACGATCCAATACATGGGCTTGTGCCAATGCACCCTTTGCTGGTCCGCATCATTGACACACCCCAGTTCCAGAGACTTCGCTACATCAAGCAGCTTGGAGGGGCCTGCTACGTCTATCCTGGGGCAACCCACAACCGCTTTGAGCACTCCATAGGGTAGGACATTCAAATGTTTTGGCGATGATACTGGACGATTTAGGTTTTGTTTTGTGGTAACTGGTTGTGTGTGTGTGTGTGTGTCGGTCTAGAGTGAGTCACCTGGCAGGAAGACTGGTCAAGGAGCTGAAAGAGCAGCAGCCAGAACTTGAAATCACTTGCAGAGACTTCCTCTGTGTGCAGATCGCTGGCCTCTGCCACGACCTGGGTGAGGGAAACACACACACTCAACCTTGAACACTCACTATGAACTGAACTGCAGTGAGTTCCATTTCAAGGTGAGGCAGAAAGTGCTGAGAATGAAATGTTGTTTTCACTCACTCTCTTTCCCACTGGGTCATACAAGACTCTTTCTGACTTGAATACGTTTTGGGCTCACCTGTGAGGAAGCTCATGTTGTTTCTCAAGATATATCTATTCCACTTTCTCTCACACACAAATACAAATACACTATATACAAATACAAATGACTTGAGCAATCTCTCTTTCTCTACCTCCAACATATATATTTTTTTACCAGGACATGGCCCTTTCTCACATGTGTTTGATGGGATGTTTATCCCCAAACTCTGTCGTGAAAGTGAAAAGGAAGAAGTGAGAGGAGAGGGAGAAGTGGAAAGAAGAAATAAGATGAAGCAATGGAAGGTAAAAAGGTTTTGTCTCCCTTTCTCCATCACAACCCCGGCTCAAAACTGGCTTTATTTGTGTGTGTCCTGTTGATGTCAACTGAATAGTTTTTTAAAGCCAGTGATTCCCAGATGTTTCATAATGACTGAAGCAATTGCAAACATCTGGTCTTCTTTGAAAATGGGTTAAATTGCCTCTGCACTATTATTTTAGGTCAGATATATTTGCATTCACAACAACAAAATGTGACCCATTTCAAGTTAGCACAGGGATCCAGTCCCATAATGCTAAACTGTTTAGATGCAGGAAACCATTCTGCATTTGCTTCTCTGTATTTTGGTTGTCATGGTGAAGGACTGAATACAAAAATACATTTGTCTTTACAAATGTATGTCGGTAAGAAGTGTGTATGTGCATATGGGTTCCACTTTGTTCTCTTTTCTTCAGCACGAGAAAGCGTCCGTGACCATGTTTTATCACCTTGTCAAGCAAAATAAATTGGAGAATATGATGAAGCAGCATGGTCTGGTCCTGCCTCAAGACCTGGACTTCATCCAGGAACAAATTGCTGGACCGATTGACCCAACCATTGTGCAGGTATCAGTGACAGCATTCAGTTTCGTTGCAATAAACTTAGTCAAAAATAGGAACACTCGAATGATTATTAAGATGATAATACATGTCCTGTCCAAATGACAGTGAAACAAGGTTTAGAAACCTGGGTGCGTATCTCTCTTCTCCTACTATTCCCTTCTTCCCCTCTCTACCACAAGGTTCCTATCCAGGAATACATAGGCGTGTTAATTATACAAGTTAACATGAGCCAAAAACATGGTTGAATGGCCCTTAAATGAATGGGATCAGTTTAAACCAATTAAATGTTTAACGCCTCTTTATGCATGGTTGATATAATTTCTTGTGACTTCTTATTTAATGGATATTCTTGATTTCTTCATACTCTCTTTATGCTGTCAATTGATTTGGGTATTCTGAAGTGGAATCTTACTCAGTCCTCAATAGTGAGGGAGAAAACCAAGGCAAGACAAGGAGACGCAAAACATAGCTATGTTCTATTATGTGGATATATATTTTTCATAAATGCGTGACCTTTAAATAGATCTATGAACAAATCTATTGCTCACTTATTCAAAGTAGAGTGAAACACAACGCCGGAAGAGGCAAAAGATTTAAAGGAAATTAAACAAGTGTAGGCTATCAGCTAGCTATTTTGCTAGACACACTGTCAGCCTAATTAGCCAATAATCAGTCTCAAGACACCCCACAGAGGTCAGTGAGCATTGCTTTCTGCTGTTTCCAGTGGCCTTACGAAGGCAGACCGAGGAATAAGTCCTTCCTGTACGAAATCATAGCCAACAAGAGAAACGGTGTTGATGTTGATAAATGGGACTACTTTGCCAGGTATGTCATGCTTTCAACCACTTGTTTGTCAAAGTTGTTCATAGGTCTTTGAAATGGCATTCCTAAACATGTTCTTATCAATTGTCTCCTGTCAAACACACAGGGACTCCTACTACCTAGGTCTTCAGAGAAACTTTGACCATGACCGCTTTATCAAATTTGCCCGAGTCTGTGATGTGGATGAGGAGGTGGATGGGCGGGTGGTTAAGATGTCTCAGATCTGTACCAGAGACAAGGTGCTACTTGTAGCCAGGCAAACCCTGTATCTTCAAATAGGGTATGACTTCTAAAGGTTCACTGTACTGATGTTTCTCTCTCTCAATAGGAAGTGGACAACCTGTATGACATGTTCCACACCAGATTCAGCCTCCACAGACGAGCCTACAAGCACAGAGTGGTCGAAGTCATTGAGCTCATGTGAGTATTGTACAGAAGGGGCTCACATGCAGCTTCATGTGGGAAGGGCAAATGTATCAATAGAGGGTGGAGACCACCGTTCAATCAATCAATATTTATAGAGCATGTTTCAATACAACCATGGTTGAACAAAGTGGTAAAATAAAAGTTCACTCTTAGATGTAATTGCTACATTGTGACTCAAATATTTTCTTGTCACCATCAATTTGCTTTGGCTCTCCAGGATCGCAGACGCCCTTGTCAAAGCAAATGAACACATCAAGATTGAAGGCTCTGGGGGGGAAATGTTCAGAATGTCAGACACCATAGATGACATGGAGGCCTACACTAAAATCACAGGTTCAGATTAGCCTCATGCTCATTGCATTTTCTCAAACGTGCCGGGGATAACAAAAGAGGTACACCAAAACTTGTCTCTCTCCCTCTTCTTCCTCTCTCTCCTCATGTAGACCATGTGTTTGAGCAAATCCTCCACTCCCCCTCTCTTGAGCTGGCTGAGGCAAGAGAGATTCTAAAGAACATCACCGACCGACGTCACTACAAGTTTGTTGCCTACTCTCAGACAATGGTCTTGCACACACAGGTGTGTGGGGGTATTGGTAATGGGTTCAATTTGGTCATCATTTATTTTAAGCCAGAGGAGTAACAATGTCTCATTTCCAGGACGAGGTTGAGGTCTGGGCACGTAAAGTGGAATTGGAAGGGCTCATGAACCTGGATGCAAAAAGCATGACCCTGAAGCCAAATGACCTTGTATGCAGCGTAAGTGTCCAGACTTTGGCTCATTTTAAAAACATTTGAAGAATATCTGTGTCTTTATTGGTTGAATGTATGCTCTTTGCAAAGTTATATAGTTCCTTATCATAATGTTGATAGTAATTTCTTACCTTGAGATGGGAAGAATATATGTTTAAGTATTCTAGGTCTGAGGACCTGGATCTTTTATCACTCAGCCTATGATTTTACCTGTGTAAAACTGCCTCAGTTTATGTTACCTGTGTAAAACTGCCTCAGGTCATCACAATGGATTATGGGATGAAGGAGGACGACCCCATAGACAAAATGTGCTTCTACAGTAAGAAGGACCCAACCAAAGCTGGCCCAATCTCCGATGACCAGGTCAGAACCATGCTGATGTCAATAGAACCTCCGACCACTCACTTCTATGGTTAGATGTACAGTATTGAATGAACTGGAACACTTGAGTGCGGCACTACTGAAAGACAAGTTCAAACCAACTGTAACCTCTACCAGGTGTTCTTCTTCAAGCCCAAGACCTTTTCACGGCATCAGATCAGGATCTACTGTAAGAAGGAGATTCAGGAATCGACTAAGGAGGCCATTCAGGCTGACTTGCGCAGCAAATTCCCCAAACTACGGGTAAGTGAATCTGTAAATTAGTCAAACGAACGTACTTTATTTCATACTGCACATATTTCATACCGAACATATTTCGTTACTGCACATATTTCAATACATAAAGTCCCTCATAATAACACAACAACACAAAACTGACTATGAAGTTTCATAATAGTTTATGAAACAAAGCCTAGCGAGCCAGAAGCAGATTAGTTGTGCACGCTAAATGACCTAAACAAAACAGAAAAAAGTGCATAGTCATAGATGTGCCTGGGTTTTGCCAAAAGACCAAATCAAAAAAGCACTGTTCTAACTATTAAGCCTCCAATGAAATGCACATGTGATTAATAAAAGTACATCTCATTTGTACCCTTCTCAGGGGTGTGGCCTATGTATCTATTACTTATTGCTCTTCCTTCATTGTCATAGCAATTCACATGATTGAACTTAACATGGTGGTACATGGCAGTGTCCTTTATAGGTGTTTCAGATATCAAGTCCTGAATGTGAAGGTGAATGTCACATTGCACTATGGAGTTAGATTAGTTTCATAATTCACAAACAAACACAGGGATTTGTAATTCGTGTTTGTCTGATTTGTAACTCGTGTTCGTCAGGTTGCAAACAAATGTAATGGGGTCATTTGTGAATCACAAAATATATTTATGGATCGCTTACATTTATTTGTGAATCATGAAATACATTTGTGAATCGCGTTACGTTTGTTTGTGAATTATGAAACTAATCTAACTCCATATTGCACACACCAAAGATTTCCACAACTTGTCATTTCAGTTCAAAGAAAATATCTCTGCTAATTTGGAATATACAGTAAGCTATCTGTTATTGGTGAACACCCTATAGCGAGATATATATTCCCCTGGTGTACTGATTAACAACAAATGAACCTGGTGGTTAATGACAAGTTACATTCAGTAGTTTATTCCAAATTTAAACTGTACATACAAATCTATTATAGTGGACATGATAGGTTCTACTTTTTGTTGCTAATGTGAAAAGAGGCATAACAAGTTTCAGAATGTTTGGATATATGGCATGGAAATGGAAAGACTTTACAGTGAGGTAAACACAAGATGCACTGTATGTTTTCTTGCAGACTAATAAAAAGCATTTTTTACAATAACCTTTACTCAAGTGGAGAGACTTCCCTGTAGGCCGGTGGTTCTCAAGCTGTGGTAGCAGTGGTACTTGGACCTCAGACCACTGTAGAAGTGTTGGCAGATATTGGCCAAATGTATGAAGTCAGTAACACAAACCATGAGATTGTTAGGTAGGTAGTGTAGCTAGCTAGAATGCTTGGTATCATGGTTTCATATTCATTAACATGACCCACTTTTTAACCCCAGGAGGAACCCCAGGAGGAACCCCAGAATTCTGCCAGACCAGAAGATCAGGAGAACCAATGAATAAAGAAACAGAAAGTCTGAGTGTTCTTCCCAGAGAACCTTCTTCTCAAATGATTTAGCATTACATTTACATTTAGTCATTTAGCAGACGCTCTTATCCAGAGCGACTTACAGTAAGTACAGGGACATTCCCCCTGAGGCTAGTAGGGTGAAGTGCCTTGCCCAAGGACACAACGTCATTGGAAGAGCCGGGAATCGAACCGGTAACCTTCAGATTACTAGCCCGACTCCCTAACCGCTCAGCCACCTGACTCCCTAGCACAGTGATATTTAGTAGGTGTCTACTGTGCATTGTGTTGTGTAACAGATGTGTAACTTGTCTTATTGTTAAACTGCTATGCTTCTTGGAACTTCTTATTCCCACTTGTGTACATGGTTGAGTGACAAAACGGATTGGATTTGTTTTAATGGAGATGATGACAAAATGATTAAGATGCAAAAAAAGAAATGAGTCACTGAGTCAGCCTTGTTCAAACACTTTATTCAATTTCTGCCTTTTCTCCAATCACTCTGAGATGTCATCTCTTTCATGTAGTTCAGATGATTTTTATTTTACAAAAAAAAAAAAAGTATATATCGTTAGATGAAAATGAATTGGAATGCAAGCATCAAAATGTCTTTATTTTTGTGTTTTTTGGGGGTAGAAGACATGTTGATTCTGTCTGGGATTTGAAACCAAGTTAGCATCATAATCGTAGCCTACATATTTAACATTGGCTATTCAAATATTTTAATGGATGTGGTAGTGGGCTGAGCCTTTCAATATGTTATTCCAATGACTGTCCACCCTGAGTGTCATTTTAGTGTTTAGTTTAAGTTTGTCTCCCTCTACAGGATGAGATAATGGCCAATAGGCCCAGGTGTGGCTTACTGAGTGCAAAAAGCTTTTCTTGCAAAGTAGTTATTAGGATCCTGATTTCTTTCCACATTTGTTAATGTTTTTTGTACCTGTCTTTTAATCTGGAACATGAAAACGGAATAAAATATTAAAAATACATTTTTTGGTTTTCAACTACAACAATTGTGGACATTCCACTTCTTGAGCCCCAGCAATGACAAGGCACGTGCAAACATTATGTACGAGAGCAGGAAACCCTTTGGTCAGCTACCAACAGGAAACAGTTGAAAATGGCACACCTGGTGATAACCAGGGGTAAGTGGATGATAATGTTGATCTCGTAACTCAACCTTCAACTGCCCCTTTACAACATCCACTTACCCCTCCCACATCCTGTGCCTTCTTTCACTTCAATACTGCTAACACTTAATTACATTTAATTATATAGCAGTTCCTATGTACCAACAATGTTTTAAAAAGGATGTTGCTACCAGTTACCTGGTAGTTGATATGAAGTGTTGCCAATGTTTTCTATTTCATAGATTCAAATCATGGCATGCATACACAGGCTAGTGGCCTCCAATGTGAGGTAACCTGTGGTTAGTGTGGAGGAATAAAATCTATGCTGCCAATCTATGCTGCTATTTCATATGTTCTATGTCTCTGTTACATAATAAGACAATCAATGCTTCAGATATACAAAATGTGTGATGACAATGCTGAACACATATTCCAGATATAATCAATGCTTTCAGATAAAATAAGTAATTATAATGATGAACATATATTCCAAACGTATGCACCAAAATGTGACAGGGTCTGAGAGAGTGAGAAAAGGGTCATTCTCAAGAGAACGTATCCTTTCGTGAGAAGAAGAATGCAATAAGTCAGCAGGGGGTGGCGAGAGGACCATGACCGGACCATGACCGCACCACGACCTCACCATGACCGCACCATGGGACAAGGAGAGGGTCCAATGGGCCTCACAACTCTGGAGAGTCCACACCAGGTGATAAAAGATACATGAGGTCTCACTACTCTGTGGGTCTAGAGGGGGAGACAGAACCGGTTTTAGGCGGTGGAGGATGAATCCCTTTGCTCGGAGGAGGATGTATCCTTTTGCCACTGGCACATCATCTGACCTTTAGGTCTGCCCCCTGGGACATCATCAGACCCTTGGACTGCCCACCTAACTGCCCAAAGACTTCTTCACGTCGGTGTATTGTATTCATTGTTTGATTTGCATCAGTTCTTATTAAACTACAAAGAACTTGGTATTCTTCTCCACCCAAATTAGAACATACACAACATTAGACAGGCCCATCTCAACTTTTTGAAAGATTTGTTTAATCTTTCCTAATTATGCATTATTCATAATTGAGCCAAAATATCATTCACCGTCAACAAGTACACCTAGTTGAGCAGGGTTCGTTTTTTCTTGATAATACATGCACATTTTTTCATAAATGTTTGTATTGGTCTTGATCTATAGCTTCTGTCAGTCTGTGAGCAGCTGATTGCATTTGGAAAGTGAAGAGACAAGATCGGGGACAAATACAACTTTTACACAAATGTACAATACAAATACAGCCCTGTGGGCACCCCTCACATCATCATTCATTCCCGTGCATCCCAGTAATCACACTCTCGTCTCCTCAGGACCCCAGGACTGGCTCTGCTACCAGCCTCCACCATCCGCACCAGGCTCAGCTCTGCTACCAGCCTCCTCCACTGATTCGGGCTTGGCTCTGCTACCAGCCTCCTCCACTGATTCGGGCTTGGCTCTGCTACCAGCCTCCTCCACTGATTCGGGCTTGGCTCTGCTACCAGCCTCCTCCACTGATTCGGGCTTGGCTATGCTACCAGCCCTGCTTCAATAAAAACATATCATATATTCAATCGCTGGTGTGTTACTGAACTCGTGAACCCATCTTATTGGTGAATTATCAAGGACACTTTTGTGTTTTGGGGTTTTTACTGGGGCAAATGCCACAGTAAAAAGGGTCTAACGACGCCCCTGGCTTCCTGTATCACTGATCATCTTGACCCTGATGTGTTTGACTGACCTGTCTGGAAACTAACAACCACAACACACACTGATACATGTAAATGGATGAATGTATTCAATATTGAACTAGTCTTCGACATTGGAACAGGTTCACATCCAGGTCCAGGCTGTTCCAGGAGTGGTCCACTCCTACCCAACAACACTCACTGAAACAGAAAGTGTGCCAGAGTCAAATTTATACACACAAGGTGTGTGCAAGCAAACAGCAAAGATGTATCCCCCACTTGGCAGCTGCATGTGTTGGATATGTTGTTGTGTAACTAGTCATCGTATTCATAGAGGACAGGTGTTGTGTGATGCGTCTGGTCAACAGCGTGCTAGAATGTCTACACAGCTCACTGAGCGGAGAAGGGTTAAAATGGTTTTGAGCACAGCTAACATTAATGAGAAAATTAATAGATGTACTGTCCATATGCTCTGCTAACAAGCTTTCCTTTTAAATAAACATTACATTTCATATGGGTCTACATTTTGCATAAGAACACTATATTAAGATAACAAGATAAATAAGGATGTGGTGATGCCTGAAAAAGTATTTGCAACCAAGTCGTTTTTTTACTCAGAGCTTTGCTCTGGACTTCTTTGGTCTCAATGGGTTTAGTATTTTTTATTTATTTTATTTATTAAGGATCTCCATTAGTCTACACCATGGTGGAGACTATTCTTCCTGGGGTCCAGGCAAAAAATATTCCAATACAATATAAATACATAAAATGCAGTACAGCATGATCAATTATCACAAAAACACAGACTTAGAAAACAACATTTACATTAAAAGTAAAATAATACCTGAAATCCCTTAAATACCTAACATAATAATCTAATCTACTATAATTTCTTTTCTAATTATAGCTGCCTTAAGTTTCCTTTTGAAATCACATTTATTTCGTGTTAGAGTCACATATGAGGGGAGCGCATTCCAGTATGCAATGGCTCTGTACATTACTGTTTTCTTAAGTGCATTGGTTCTGGGTAGAGGAAAAGTAAAGTGACCACTTATTGCCTGTCTAGTATTATAACCATGTCTCTCATTTGCAGGTGATAGCTGTAAATACAAACTGACAGGTTTCTGTGAGGAATACACATTATTTAAAAACAGAATAAGGCTACATGCCAGTCTTTCATCCACCCTCATCCATGACAGCCTGGCATGCATAACCTCCACACTACTCCTAACAGAGCAGTGAAGTGCCAGTCTTGCCGCTTTGTTCTGAGAAAGTAGTTTAGTAAACCAAGTGCTTCCTGTATCATTCCTGTATTATGCTCTGCTAACACTACATTTCATATGGGTCTACATTTTGCATGAGAACACTCAATTAAGAACACAGGATTATTAATGCATTATTGGCAAACCTTTCTATCCAACCGCTATGTAAGGATTTTTTTCCCCTAAATCATAAAAGGCACACCTTTATGCATGTACAGACAGTTGCACATGTATTAAATGAGAGTCAATTCCAATGGGTTAGTTAGGAATACAGCACCATCTCCTGGTGAAATGAATAGTTTGAACCAAAATCAATTCTTCCAATAAAAGTTTTATGTTTGTGCACACTGCAAGCCTCAAAAAAACTTTTATTTTTTAAGGTGCAACCCTCTCGCCCCATGTGCCTGCTCTGCTCTCAATGTATGGCTGAATGCTGGTCTAATACGTCCCTGATGAGACACTGATAAGAAGAGACTTGGCTCTGTTCCCGGTAGATTCGCTTTTTGTCGTTTGTTTTTGTGTTCGGTCTGCGACTGCTATCAATCCTGCGGTTATTTGGACAGGAAACACTTATAGAGGAGTACACAGCTCTAGCCCCTGTTCATGTCCTAATGAGGGTCAATAACAGGTCCCCCTCTTCCTTTAACCCCAGCACCACCCATCAGGAAACCACAGAGATTAGGTTACCGGGCAACGGAGCCTGGGTAGCCTAGCAACAGGTTTCTCAGACAGGAAGGTGAGAGGGAGGGTGAGACATGAGGTTGGCACTTGGTGGTGGTGTGCTCTGCCCATTTGAATGTATTGCCATGCCAGTTTTGTGCTCAGTTTTGTGAAAAAGATCAAAACGACAGGAGCATACCTTTGTTGATGACTGGGGGAATACAGATAGCTATATAGAGCTTTGAAAATATGAAATAGTTTACGCGGACGGCTCGTGACTGGGACACTAGAGTGAGACACAGGCAGTGTCTGCAAGTATGAGCTGCAAAAAGTTAAGAGGCCGAGTCCCCGAAAACTGTCTTGATTTTGTTTTGTTTTTTAAATCGGACAGCTGAGCCTCCTCTTGGTGGGAATACACAGCTTGCAGAGTTGTGGATTAGAAAGGCATTGTATTCATTCTATAATATGAAATATGTCATATTTCAGGTTTGCAGACCAGTTTTTGGGCAGGAGGAAGTTCATCAAATGGAGTGGTTTTAGAAATGGCAATATGATTCGTACCTGATTCTTGCGGATTTGAATGGCTTTGGTGGGGTCGTTCTTGCAGTAGAAGCGCACATTATTGATTGGGTTCTTCTCCTTCATCCCATAGTCCATGTTGATGACCTGACACAGAAGAAGGGCGTTATATATTGGAATGGACTTCTGTCTGTGGATTGATTTGATTGGACATGGTTCTTCAGAGTAAATGATCAGAACTGTGTCCATAGCAACAATTTGTCATTCATAGCGGTGGTCTGCAATTCAGAAATAACAGACCGGAGAAAGCCATAATGGACCAATCAGAATTCAGTATTCAACAAAAGCTGTGTAATAAGCTAGCATGACAGCCGTCCAAGAACATCACTTCCACCAATCCAAATGCAAACTGGGTACCTGTGTTGAATACACTGCTGTGAAGCTGATAGATTGGTCTGCTTTAAAAACTTGACACACAAAGACTGGACACTCACATTAACTACAAAGTCCTCTGGTTGCAGACCAGCAGCTGGGTCCATCTGAGGCCTGGATCTTGCCACCTGGTCAGCCCACTTCAGGAGGACTTCCTGACAGACAGAAGTGGGTGACTTTCGTAGGCAAAATATTTTGCTGGATGGTCTCATAATATACATAATTGGTTACACCTCTTGACTTCCCAGTTTTACAGTCGTAGATATGGGATCATGACAAGTAAAGTTTGTCTGGCTAAAGAAATGTAATGTGTAAAAAAATATAAAAAAATCTTACCTACTTGAAAAATTTGTAAAACAAAAATGTAAACAAATATTTGTAACTTTCTTACTTTTGACAGTGTGTTTAATTTGAAATGAGGTATTTCAGCTCAACGGGGATTCTAAACATCTGTGCGACCAGCTATACAGTCACACACACCTGTGAGATCTCCAGGTGTTTCTCAGCCTGAGTCTGGCCCACACACTTGTAGAGACGTCGGCAGGTGATGTTCTCGAGAATCTCTCTTGCCTCAGCCAGCTCAGGAGGGGAGGAGTAGAGGATCTGCTCAAACACATGGTCTACATGAGGAGAGAGAGAAAGAAAGAAAGAAAGAGGGGGCAAAAAAGAAAGCCAGCATAAAACAGGGGGAGGGGAATATGACATCCTAATCAAAATACTCCGCCAAGGGCAACAAATCATGCAGTTTTCCTTAAACTGTGGGTTTCTTTGATTAAAACATTTGGAGAGAAAAAAACTCACTGAGCCTACCTGTAAGTTTAGAATAGGCCTCCATATCGTCTATGGCTGTGGAGATGGTGAATAGCTGTCCACCCGAGCCTTTAACCTGGATGTGTGGGTCTGCTTTGATGAAGGCCTCCGTGATCCTGAACAAACACACACGCTTGTCTCCTCAACACAAGCAACTGTCTCTTGAGCACTCTGGAAAGACGTCAGGTACTGAGTCGAAGCTGGTTTCATGGTATTATGGAGAGCCTTTCCTTAGGCAGGACAAACGGTTGAAGGGATTGTGGAGGAAGACAATATTTGGACTGAGTCGTCCTGGTCTTTGGAGGAGAACACATCGTAACACAGCTGTTGCTCAAAGGCCAGTGCATTCCATCATAGTCAAAAGAAAAGGAGGCTGACTACTAGAAGAGAAAGATCGTCCTTTTAAGTCTTCATGCATGTGGGACATGTACCACCTCAGGGAATCTATCCTTGCAAATTATTATATTATTTTCAAATGTGCTTTATTTGTTTTTTTTACACACATCTTCCCGTTTATCCTGGTAGGCATTTACAGATCCAGTACTCACATAGTCTCAATGATGTTGCCCACTTTGTGCTGGTAGGCCCGTCTGTGCAGGCAGTTCCTGGTGTGGAACATGTCATACAGGTTACCTACTTCCTGTTGAAGGAGAAACATCAAGGGTACAGTTAACAAACTTTAAATAGGTTGTCATAATCAGTTTGAAGGTTGAGGGTTAGCCAGGCTACAGCACCTTATCTCTGGTACAGATGTGCTTCTTCCCGTCCACCTCACACACTCGGGCAAACTTCAGAAAGCGGTGGTAGTCAAAGTTATTTTGAATGCCCAGGTGGTAGCAGTCCCTGTGTGTATGTGTGTGTGTGTCAGAAAGAGAAAGAGAGGAAAATGTGTTACAGCATGGTTAATTATGCTGAAGAACAGTTATTTTGTTTGTGGTTGAACTTACCGGGCAAAGTAGTCCCATTTGTCAACATCGATGCCGTTTCTCTTGTTGGCTACAATCTCATAAAGGAAGGATTTCTCTTCTTGTCTACCTTTGTAAGGCCACTGGGAATGGGAGTCGAAATGCATAAGGAGCTTCCATAACAACGAGCATAAAAACAAGTTTTTAATCAGCTTTTAAGTCAACCTTGGATGTTTTCATTGGATCTCACCGATGCCCCTGTGGTTTTGTCTGTCGGTCCAGCGA
The DNA here is from genome assembly GCF_038355195.1 of Osmerus mordax. NCBI lineage: Eukaryota > Metazoa > Chordata > Actinopteri > Osmeriformes > Osmeridae > Osmerus > Osmerus mordax. The sequence goes on along the minus strand of NC_090056.1, from coordinate 5,314,819 downwards.
TTTGTTCCTTGATGAAGTCCAGGTCTTCAGGCAGAACCAGACCATGCTGCTCCATCACTTCAGCCAGTTCATTCTTGTGCACCAGGTGGTCGAACATGGCCAGGGAAGCCATCTCATGCTGCAGAGCACGACAACAATAAAAAAAAAAAGTACAGGTACACTGCCCCACCCTCAAACTTACATAAAAAGGCAATCATTCTTTTCTCAAGTGCCCTACACAATCTTTATTTATTTAATAATGTGAGTCACATATGTCGTACATGTGATCGTAACTCATGTTTATCTACCTCTTATCACCAAGGGCTGTAATAATGACTCCATATTTCCAATAGAGTTATTGCTGCTGTTCTGCACCTGTACATATTTGCAGACTATACCATTATGCCATTGTCCCAGTCTAACTTGGTGGGAATATACATTATGGAAGGAAAAATATAAAATGTTGTATACACAGTATATATTATCTTGGAAACAGTGGACTCTGAAAGCTATGGAGTTTACAAAGCATGTTTGTACAAAGGCCAGGACACCATGTCATAATGGGTGTTGAGGAATGCTTGCCCTCAATTGTTTGTATTTGTCTGTGTGTGCTTTCTGAATGAAAGTATTGTGGGGGGAAAAAACACACCGAATGTTGCTTTTCAGAGTCTTAACGGACAAAATCCCTTTACCTTCCATTTGGTTTCTGGACGGACTTTGGGGATGAACATCCCGTCGAACATGTGGGAGAATGGGCCATGTCCTGTATATGCATAAAAGAAAAAGGTTAGGCTGGGATGTCAAAACAAAGAAAGGGGGGGGCGGCGTAATTCAGTCCCAATTGAGTTTTTATTTTTTATGTTTGTTTTATATTCTGTCTTTTTTGATTTGACAAAAAACAATAAGGTATTTGCAGACGATTAGCTTAAATTTAGGTAATTCCCTTCGCATCAGCTGAACCACATGGCAATTCAAGCACCTTTACACACATTCTTATATATATTACCCATATTCCAGGCTATTTGTTGAGTTGAGAATGTCAATATTAGGCTGCAGGTGTATTCAATTGTGTTGTTAAGGCTTATAGTATACCTTGTGTCTAGTCCTGATTCAAGGCTTTGTTTTTGCCATGGTGACATGAAGTGATATAACAACATGGGAAACACAGCATGATGATACAAATTCATAATACTCAGTCATAAAGTCATACAACTCAAATAAAAGCTATAAAAGCACTCTTGCATAAGTCCAGACTCAACCCATTTCAACAGGTTCAGCAAAACAATCACCGGTGAGCTCAATTATGGAAAACAATCCAACTGTCCAAGAACTTTGGAATCCTAACATGGGGCACATGTTATAATTTACAGTTCATCCAAAACAGTCTGAACTTGAACCATATGGTAATTATATTCTTTTGACCTCAAATACAGAGTACAGGACCAAGATAAGCATTCAATCCTATGCTTTTACTTTCTGAATGAGCACTTGCAGAAATGTATCCTGTCCATCTCTCACCACAGCACTGCTTGTGGGGGAAGTGGGAGTCAGCCCTTCCTACCACGGACAGGGTTCCGTTCCATTCGACGCACCCAATTCTGAACTGTTCTGAGCATTTTGACCAAAAACACATTGTTCTAAACCCGAAAAGTTGGATCCAAGCCGATACCCCCAAAAACGCCGGCTTTCCTTGACCTGAAGTGCGAACAGTGACCACATCAGAGGGTGTGTCATATAGGAACAAGAGGATGGAGAAGAAAACGTTGGAGAAGTCAAGTGAGGGGAAAAAAAGAGCCTGTAGTGGTCTGCTGATGAGCCCCAATGCTTGGTGACATGTTGGTCATCTCTCCTGAAGATCAGGAGCCGCCAGGAAGCACCAAGGGTGAGCTGCGTGCCAAACTAGTCGACGAGTTGGCCGAAGTTGGGTTCACTCAAACGCAAAAACAAATGCCAAACAAATGCCAAGCAAAACAAATGCTCCACACACCATCGATGACGCATCCTTGATTACGATGGTTCAGCTCAATACGGGTGGAAAAGTGGGCGGGCTCACTAAGCACCAAGGTTCCGAAAATCCTGAACGGAACCGGTTAAGGAACCAGAGCCAACTTGTTTGGGGGGTTTGAGTGTTGTCATTACAGTTCATAGAGGGTGAACAAGGTTGAGTGTGTGTTTCCCTCACCCAGGTCGTGGCAGAGGCCAGCGATCTGCACACAGAGGATGTCTCTGCGAGAGATGAGAAGTTCTGGCTGTCGATCATTCAGCTCCTGGACCAGTCGCCCTGCCAGGTGGCCCACTCTAGACCGACACAAACACACACACAACCAGTTAACAGTAAGCACACAGCAACCATTGAACTAAATCAAATACACATTTCAAAACAAATGAACTCCTTCCTACCCTATGGAGTGCTCAAAGCGGTTGTGGGTCGCCCCGGGAAAGACAAAGTAGGTCCCCCCAAGCTGCTTGATGAAGCGAAGTCTCTGGAACTGGGGTGTGTCAATGATGCGGACCAGCAGAGGGTGCATCTCCACATGCCCATGTATGGGATCATTGAACACCTGAAGGTTGAAACAGGTCGGGAATAAGAAATCACTACTACTACAACCACTAAGGTTGGGCAATTCATCAAATTCCTGATCTGAGCTAACAACTTTGAAATCCCAGAAAACTAAGATTTTAGCTTTGCATTAGTTCATATAATAAATGTATTGAACGAACGGAATCAGTGACAAATGGATTACGCCTGTGCATGACGTCTCTCTTTGAGATGGACCTGTTAGAAATCAGCACGGGTACAGGTAACAGGAGGTGAAATACCTGATAGGGCTGGGCAATTATTACAGCTTCGCCCAGCATGTGAGATGACTAAAATCAGCTGCCAGCAGTGAACACTCCTCCAGCTCACCTGGTTGCTTAACTGGAAAGATGGCTTTTTGTGGTCTAATTTTATGAACATGTATTAAGAGGATATATCATACTAAATACCCACTATTACTCGGAAGAGCACGAATTAGGTCTTTTTAGGGGCTTGAATCTACGCTATTGTCTTTGCCCAGTGGCGAGTACATGGTGTAAGGCTGGGTGTCAACCTGCACCCACCTCTCATATGATAAAATCTGGAGTTGCTTGACAGGGTCTCAACTTGATGGCTCTCACACCCCATTGTGTAACTTACTGTAGCATTGCTAGTCATATGTTGATAAGTAAGGGTCAAGATTTGGTCTGATTGGTTGTTCTTGTGTATAAAAGGAATTGCAAAGCATTGTTCCGTGGATTCTTGATCTCCTGAGGGCTTCTCCTCAGCTCTGGCTTGTCCTTGTACTCCTTCCTCACATCTTGCTTTCTATCTCTGGTTTACAATAATCATGGTAGTGTAGGTAAGAGTTAACCTTCATTTTGTTACATGTTTGCCTTGTAATTGATTTCATTAATTTGCAATGTTATTTACATTTACATTTAGTCATTTAGCAGACGCTCTTATCCAGAGCGACTTACAGTACAGGGACATTTCCCCCGAGGCAAGTAGGGTGAAGTGCCTTGCCCAAGGACACAACGTCATTTGACACGGCCTGGAATCGAACTGGCAACCTTCATATTACTAGCCTGATTCCCTAACTGCTCAGCCACCGGAATCCCTCTTATTATTATGGTTATTTTATTTAACCTTACTTTGACCATTCTTGCTCTGATTTAACCCAGTCAAATAACTGTACGTCCACTGCTATTATCATTTGGTTCATACTAATACACTGTTCAGTTTCCCATCTTCCTTTAAACCATAGGGGAATTAGTTTTGGTTGTTTGGCCAATAACGGTTGAAGCACAGTCCATCATCATATTTACAGTGCTTCAGTAGTCCTGCACCTATAAAGGTGCAGTGAGCTGGAAATTTTTTGTTAGTCGTCATGCCTATAATTTTAGCTTGACACATCAACAGCTCCAGGGCACGACTAAACAATAGACAGAGACAACAGAGAAACAACACACACATCATGATGAGCGTCTTCCCTGTTTGTGTGCATCTTTGACCTTGGTGATTCACCCTCAAAAACACCCTTTCTATTGTTCCTACCACCAACTGGTACAGGTACACTGCCCCTCCCTCCCTCCCTCCCCTCCCCTCCCCTCCCCTCCCCTCCCCTCCCCTCCCCTCCCCTCCCTCCCTCCCTCCCTCCCTCCCTCCTTCCCTCCCTCCCTCTGGCCTTGAAAGAGGAAGCAGAATGAAAGTGTGTGGTGTTACCTTGATAGTCTCGGCTACTATCTGCCAGAGCTTCCGCAGGCTGTGCAGGACCTGCAGTCTGGTGCCAAGGGGTCTAAGGGAGGCAATGCCCCACAAGAGATATGAGAAGTAGACCTAAACACAGTGAAACTAAGCTTAAACATCCTTGACATACAGATAAAGACTATTTTGTTTGTGTGAGAACCCGGTCTGACTGTCCAGCAAGTGCACTGCAATCCAACAATTCAAAAGACTTTGGCTTTGACAGTACATGTACAGCTGTTTTTCTTATAGACTGAACACTTGTGGCATACCACTGCCTTGCCATCCATTAAAGTGGCTTACCAACCACAACCACCCTGGGAAACAGTGGTGCGCACGCACGCACGCACACACACACGCGCACGCACACATACACACACACACAACATGATTCAGGGCTCTCTGAGATTTGATCATCCAATTATTGAAACATGTTAGGCTGTGCAGGAGCACAAACTGCATAGATCACTGAAGTATTGAGGTTTGCGACTTGATATGGGTGTCCCAAAACTAACCTCTACAATCCTCAGATTTGTACTGTAGTTTTAAAAGGGCATTTATTTTCAGTTATGCAAGTTATCTTAATTAATCAAATGCATACATCCAGAGGAAGTATTTAGCATAAACAGTTTGGCATTTCTTTTCTGTTGAATTTGTATTGCTGCTGTGGTGATATAAATTAGGCCTAGTGAAAGTGCTAATGACAGGAATTGCATGTTTAATTGAGCCAAACAAAAATACACACTTACTCTATCCCCATCTTCTCCAGCTGTGTTTCAGTAATGTAGCGTAGCCCTACTCCTGTGATCTTCTCCTCTATGGAAACAAACGAAGAAGAAAATGTAAGGATACCACTTTTTTTAAGAAAAGAGATTGGACCAGAGTTGTGTTTCACCTTCCAGGCAGTCGTTTAAGTGATCAAATGAGCGTAGAACAGTTTAGAGGAAGTTATGAAAGGGGTTTTGAATTACATATTGAAATAGGGGTCTCCCTCCTGCCCATTTAAATTAGATAGTCACACTCGTTTTAGATTTGCCAGGTGAAAACTGAAAGGCAGCTTTTTCTGCCTTTCCTGACTTCATAATATAACGCTAAGTCGTAAGCAGGCTACAAAGTATTAAATGTCATGGACGTACACGAGACACTTTTAGCGAGGTTAACCCTGCTAGCACTTAGTTGGGATGACAACCATTAGTATGGTATATAGAGTCCAAAAAAGAAAGAGGGCAAAATGATGTTCCTTCTACAACACTCAAATTGTATAGCATGACCAAATAGTTGGTAGAGGCAGACACCGCTAGGCTAGGCTGTATGTGCTAGCTAGCCACCTACACATGTAAAAAGCGTGTAAGCTAATAGATATGCTGGCTAGGTAGAATCAGAAACCAACCTCTGAACCTCTCTTCCAATGACCCGAGTCCTTCCTGACACATGTATCGGCAAGTGTCTTCAACATCCCACTGCATGAAGTCCCTGTTTCGCCTAACGACCGAGACTCGTTTCTCTGGTGTTTTGAAATGATTAGCCACCGGCAAATCCTCTCTTGGACGTTTTCGACTATCCATTTTGATTGTCTACTCTACCCGATTATCTATGATTAGAGTAATCTGATAGCAATGTTGAAGATGACTTCTAGATTTCGCGCCAAATAGTTTGATCGTACTGTACTGCTTGCAGTGAATTTCAACAAAAAAAAAATGCCGACGGCCTATGGGTAGCCTGGATGGGCGGGCTGTAGTAGCACAAGACAGTTCATTCTGGTCCATGCCTGGTATGGTTCTTGTAAATATGCAATATTATATAAAGGTCTCAGGTCACTAAAGTAGTTTTTGTCTGTGAATTACACTTTTTAATTTAAATGTTTTAGTTTTTACTTATCGTGGCGTTATTCTGCAGGTCAAGTGCTATGGCCTTCCCATAATAATAATAATAATAATGATAATAATAATAGCTTAATAATCATAATCGTAACCATAATCATAGTAAAATGGCTTAACAATAATAATAATTAGTCATTTTGTTTTAGAAATTGTGCATTTATTCGGTAGGCCATAGCAAGTAGATTGGTCCTAACCAGACTCTCGTACATTTCATTTGTACAGAGAGTCTGGGCTCGCTCCATTGACAAGCGTTATCTTCCTTTTAAGGCGGGTACTCTGTTGAAGTTTAAAACTATTGGATCTGCCCAGAGCAAATCTGATCTGCCATAACCAATCGCTAGCGTTCGCCTTAGCCAACTCATTCACGACTAACGGAGCTAGCTGGAAAATCAAACGAACCCCGTGGGGATCAAAGATTATTCTTGTTCCGGCTTTAACTTCTGGATATTCGGCAGCGTTGCCACAACGGACCGAATGGCTTGGCTCGAATCTTTCTCCGCCGCCATTACGGAACTACAACACAAACTAGCGCACGACATCATCGTCATCGTTCTCAGCCACTCTGATCTGTTTGCTGATTGGACAGGTAGAAAATTAACCGGAGACATCTGACCCCCCCCCTACCACGGACAGGGTTCCGTTCCATTCGACGCACCCAATTCTGAACTGTTCTGAGCATTTTGACCAAAAACACATTGTTCTAAACCCGAAAAGTTGGATCCAAGCCGATACCCCCAAAAACGCCGGCTTTCCTTGACCTGAAGTGCGAACAGTGACCACATCAGAGGGTGTGTCATATAGGAACAAGAGGATGGAGAAGAAAACGTTGGAGAAGTCAAGTGAGGGGAAAAAAAGAGCCTGTAGTGGTCTGCTGATGAGCCCCAATGCTTGGTGACATGTTGGTCATCTCTCCTGAAGATCAGGAGCCGCCAGGAAGCACCAAGGGTGAGCTGCGTGCCAAACTAGTCGACGAGTTGGCCGAAGTTGGGTTCACTCAAACGCAAAAACAAATGCCAAACAAATGCCAAGCAAAACAAATGCTCCACACACCATCGATGACGCATCCTTGATTACGATGGTTCAGCTCAATACGGGTGGAAAAGTGGGCGGGCTCACTAAGCACCAAGGTTCCGAGAATCCTGAACGGAACCGGTTAAGGAACCAGAGCCAACTTGTTTGGGGGGTTTGAGTGTTGTCATTACAGTTCATAGAGGGTGAACAAGGTTGAGTGTGTGTTTCCCTCACCCAGGTCGTGGCAGAGGCCAGCGATCTGCACACAGAGGATGTCTCTGCGAGAGATGAGAAGTTCTGGCTGTCGATCATTCAGCTCCTGGACCAGTCGCCCTGCCAGGTGGCCCACTCTAGACCGACACAAACACACACACAACCAGTTAACAGTAAGCACACAGCAACCATTGAACTAAATCAAATACACATTTCAAAACAAATGAACTCCTTCCTACCCTATGGAGTGCTCAAAGCGGTTGTGGGTCGCCCCGGGAAAGACAAAGTAGGTCCCCCCAAGCTGCTTGATGAAGCGAAGTCTCTGGAACTGGGGTGTGTCAATGATGCGGACCAGCAGAGGGTGCATCTCCACATGCCCATGTATGGGATCATTGAACACCTGAAGGTTGAAACAGGTCGGGAATAAGAAATCACTACTACTACAACCACTAAGGTTGGGCAATTCATCAAATTCCTGATCTGAGCTAACAACTTTGAAATCCCAGAAAACTAAGATTTTAGCTTTGCATTAGTTCATATAATAAATGTATTGAACGAACGGAATCAGTGACAAATGGATTACGCCTGTGCATGACGTCTCTCTTTGAGATGGACCTGTTAGAAATCAGCACGGGTACAGGTAACAGGAGGTGAAATACCTGATAGGGCTGGGCAATTATTACAGCTTCGCCCAGCATGTGAGATGACTAAAATCAGCTGCCAGCAGTGAACACTCCTCCAGCTCACCTGGTTGCTTAACTGGAAAGATGGCTTTTTGTGGTCTAATTTTATGAACATGTATTAAGAGGATATATCATACTAAATACCCACTATTACTCGGAAGAGCACGAATTAGGTCTTTTTAGGGGCTTGAATCTACGCTATTGTCTTTGCCCAGTGGCGAGTACATGGTGTAAGGCTGGGTGTCAACCTGCACCCACCTCTCATATGATAAAATCTGGAGTTGCTTGACAGGGTCTCAACTTGATGGCTCTCACACCCCATTGTGTAACTTACTGTAGCATTGCTAGTCATATGTTGATAAGTAAGGGTCAAGATTTGGTCTGATTGGTTGTTCTTGTGTATAAAAGGAATTGCAAAGCATTGTTCCGTGGATTCTTGATCTCCTGAGGGCTTCTCCTCAGCTCTGGCTTGTCCTTGTACTCCTTCCTCACATCTTGCTTTCTATCTCTGGTTTACAATAATCATGGTAGTGTAGGTAAGAGTTAACCTTCATTTTGTTACATGTTTGCCTTGTAATTGATTTCATTAATTTGCAATGTTATTTACATTTACATTTAGTCATTTAGCAGACGCTCTTATCCAGAGCGACTTACAGTACAGGGACATTTCCCCCGAGGCAAGTAGGGTGAAGTGCCTTGCCCAAGGACACAACGTCATTTGACACGGCCTGGAATCGAACTGGCAACCTTCATATTACTAGCCTGATTCCCTAACTGCTCAGCCACCTGAATCCCTCTTATTATTATGGTTATTTTATTTAACCTTACTTTGACCATTCTTGCTCTGATTTAACCCAGTCAAATAACTGTACGTCCACTGCTATTATCATTTGGTTCATACTAATACACTGTTCAGTTTCCCATCTTCCTTTAAACCATAGGGGAATTAGTTTTGGTTGTTTGGCCAATAACGGTTGAAGCACAGTCCATCATCATATTTACAGTGCTTCAGTAGTCCTGCACCTATAAAGGTGCAGTGAGCTGGAAAATTTTTGTTAGTCGTCATGCCTATAATTTTAGCTTGACACATCAATAGCTCCAGGGCACGACTAAACAATAGACAGAGACAACAGAGAAACAACACACACATCATGATGAGCGTCTTCCCTGTTTGTGTGCATCTTTGACCTTGGTGATTCACCCTCAAAAACACCCTTTCTATTGTTCCTACCACCAACTGGTACAGGTACACTGCCCCTCCCTCCCTCCCCTCCCCTCCCCTCCCCTCCCCTCCCCTCCCCTCCCTCCCTCCCTCCCTCCCTCCCTCCCTCCCTCCCTCCCTCCCTCCCTCCCTCCCTCTGGCCTTGAAAGAGGAAGCAGAATGAAAGTGTGTGGTGTTACCTTGATAGTCTCGGCTACTATCTGCCAGAGCTTCCGCAGGCTTGTGCAGGACCTGCAGTCTGGTGCCAAGGGGTCTAAGGGAGGCAATGCCCCACAAGAGATATGAGAAGTAGACCTAAACACAGTGAAACTAAGCTTAAACATCCTTGACATACAGATAAAGACTATTTTGTTTGTGTGAGAACCCGGTCTGACTGTCCAGCAAGTGCACTGCAATCCAACAATTCAAAAGACTTTGGCTTTGACAGTACATGTACAGCTGTTTTTCTTATAGACTGAACACTTGTGGCATACCACTGCCTTGCCATCCATTAAAGTGGCTTACCAACCACAACCACCCTGGGAAACAGTGGTGCGCACGCACGCACGCACACACACACGCGCACGCACACATACACACACACACAACATGATTCAGGGCTCTCTGAGATTTGATCATCCAATTATTGAAACATGTTAGGCTGTGCAGGAGCACAAACTGCATAGATCACTGAAGTATTGAGGTTTGCGACTTGATATGGGTGTCCCAAAACTAACCTCTACAATCCTCAGATTTGTACTGTAGTTTTAAAAGGGCATTTATTTTCAGTTATGCAAGTTATCTTAATTAATCAAATGCATACATCCAGAGGAAGTATTTAGCATAAACAGTTTGGCATTTCTTTTCTGTTGAATTTGTATTGCTGCTGTGGTGATATAAATTAGGCCTAGTGAAAGTGCTAATGACAGGAATTGCATGTTTAATTGAGCCAAACAAAAATACACACTTACTCTATCCCCATCTTCTCCAGCTGTGTTTCAGTAATGTAGCGTAGCCCTACTCCTGTGATCTTCTCCTCTATGGAAAAACAAACGAAGAAGAAAATGTAAGGATACCACTTTTTTTAAGAAAAGAGATTGGACCAGAGTTGTGTTTCACCTTCCAGGCAGTCGTTTAAGGTGGCTTATTTTAGTTCTAGCTACGTAACCAAGGTAATTTATACTTCGGAACTAGCCTGATCCGTGTCAGGCTAAAAGTCAAGCTAAACTAAAATGTGTTGCAAATAATTTCAAACAGGCGGAAACAGAATCTCAAAAGACAGTTCCGTCGAATAAATTCCTGCGCGCAAACCACTTTAGTCCGTGTTCGGAAACGTAAATTCAGACTTTTTGAAGTGCAGACATTAATGATTTAGCTACATGTTTACTTCATCTCCAAAAAATATATTAATTTAAATAAACAAGTTAAGAAATAATGTCACTTTTGTTTTCAAAAGCCATTGGTTAATTGACATAAAATAAGGACTTAGAAACTAAGCAGAGCGTCTAGACAAGTTACAATCAATTATGGCGTATCCGTTCTTTGACAACCCTGTGGTGGATGAAGGTGCTCAGATTATACAAAGAGCGTTTATCCCACCAGCCCCAAGGGTCTTCAGAGACAGAAGTAATGGTTCCCTGACCAGTATCTGTGGAAGAAGTATAGGTTCAGCAGGCCCAGAATAGTTTATCTAGATAAATGTAATTGTCATTCTTAAAAAAAAAAAATACATAAATATATATATGAAATAACACTTTAGCAACTCTTAAGGATGGCAATGAACACATAAGAACAGCCTACCATCCTTTGTAAAAAGTAATAGAAAGGAGAGTAGACTATAATAGTAGAAAGGAGGGTAGTAGACTGCAGTCTATGTAGGTAGGCCTAGACTATGTAGTCTGCTGGAATCACACACAAGGAAGCAAACCCACTGTAGCCAAGCCTTGACACTGTTCAGTCTGTCTGCATCTGTCTATGTATTTGCATGTGGGACATTCTTGAACGGGCAACTATGCCAGGAAATATGAAGGGTATACCTTGCTCCAAAGCAGTACCTGAATATTATCATCAGTTTTTCAGGTAATCTTGAAACACAAAGAATCAAGGAGGACTTTTTATTCAATTGTATAAAGTATTTTCATTGTTTAAAGTAGCCTATATGTTGACAAGCCTGTATATTACCTCTCCTCTGGCTTCCCCAATATTATAGGTGCAATATACTGTCCCCATGGGTGTATCCAGGCCCATTGGAAGACTCAGGGGGTGAGTGCCTGGTGCCCCCATGGTTGAAAGCGTTTCTAAAATGCCCAGAGTGGCAAAAATTAGACCAAGTGCCCTACTGTCTGCCATTCACATTGTGAAATATGCTTGAGTGCACAGGATGCCCCATGCAATACATGACAGTGTGCCCTCTATAAATGTAAAAAGAGTTCCTTTATAGTATAGAAAATGTGATGCAGTACCCTATAAGGTGCCCTTACAATGGCCTAAATTGGACTGTTCCCATGCCCTTACTTCCAATGGAAAAAGGTGCTGTTATGAAGGGCCCTTTATGCAGCCCCTACATGACAGTGTCCCAAATGTTGCCCTTTCCAAAGAAGACAATTAGATGCTGTGCCCAACAGTCTCCCCTAATGTTCCCAGTAGGGCATGCTTTCCCAAAGTGAGGCTGTGACAACACTTGGCACAGCCACAGTCTGTCACTGTCCAAGCCCCCTCTGGATCTGTGGAGGCAGACTATGTTAATTGGAAATACTCGTAATATAATAACGATAGTCATGCTGAGCAATTTTAAATGACTGTTCTGCCAAACAAAGTGTGCAGTTTGGGTCACCTTCTGATCTAAAAAGTCAGTGCTGGATCTGTGCAATACTAGTCATTTCAGTGAATCCCCATTAAGTCATGGTTATCTTTCCCTTTTATCTTAAAGCTCAGCATTTAGCCTATCAGTTAAAAATGTGTGTGGCAAAGTTATTTTGAAGTAATTTTGGATTTTGTTCAAGATGTGAAGACAAAAACATTATTAGCCCACATCAAGTGCAATTAACCATGGCCTTCTTCAGTGTTTTGAATTTTATCCTACAATTTTCAATTGCTGCCACGTTCTTTTTTGGGCTATTATTCTCAATCTCCTGTTGAGAATATCGACCATAGGCTAGCCTGCCAGAACGGTTTCAGACAGCTCATCAAATTACGCTAATTATCAGTAGGCCTAAATGCATATATATATATATATATGTTAAGTAGATTTGGTAGGTCTACAATTTAAGCATTTTAACGGTCGTAATGGTTTGACAAGTTGTCTCCCTTGCCATGTTAATTGCGGCAACATTGCCCTTTTAGGAAACAAAAAAACTCAAAATATCAATTTACGCTGCTGAAACAACACACCTCTGCTGCTTTACGCTGTACTTTTTGCGACATAACTCCTCTTTTCGACGATCGCCTGATCTGGGCTGCACAGTCTAAGCTTATTGAGGTCTAGCTTGAATTAGCGTTGCCTGTTAGTGGAACGGGACGTTAGTGGAACGGCTTGAGGCTTAAGTCTAAGTTGACGTTTACCCAAGTGAGACTTATTCGTGTTAGCGCGACTTGCGTTAGCGACGTTGATGGAACACCCCCCTGAACTAGAACATGAAGCAAAACAAAAACAAAAGAAAGAGGATGAACAAAAAAGGAACATAATAAAAGAACCCTCACTGTCACGGCCACAGCCGTGCCCTCGTTTTTGGTTTTGCCATGCCCTAGTGTTTCCCTGTGTCTGTCATTGTCTTCACCTGTGTCTCATTCAGTGGTTTCAGTTCTTGTTAGTCTCATTGTGTCCACCCGTTTATCAATCCGAAGAACACTAAAAACGTACTTGCGTTCTTGAGAAGAACGTTCTTGCCAAGCGTCCTGCGAGAACGGTCTTGCAAGACCGCGAGGACGGAGAACGATTTGAGATGCGTGTGTTCTTGCAATGACTTCTGGGAAATCAGATGCGTTCTCACTGACAGAGTCACCATCTGATGCATTCTCGATAAAAGGGACGGATCAAGAACATTTCCGGGTATTTTTGGCGTTCTTGGTGACTTGTGTTTGGATTGGAACCGTACTTGGGAAATGAAAGATGATGTCAAACGAGTTTGCAAGAACACAAGAACGGAAAAAAACGTGGATTGCTAACATTTAGATGTATGCATTTAGCAGACGATTTTATCCAAAGCGACTTCCGAGAGAGATCTTTACAAAAGTGCATAGGTCACTGAACATAACAACGAGATAGCCCCAAACATTGTGGGAAACCAAATAAGTCCCAAAGGGAAGAACCATAAGAGCATTTAGTTAGACAAGTTACAATTAAACAGCATGAACCTCAAAAGTGTAAGGGTGTACCTGTAGAAACAGCCTTTGTCTTGTCCTTATCCTATGTTACAGCGAGTACCTTGTCAGTTTTACCGTTTTGATGAATAAACCTTGTTTTGACGCAATATCTGGCTACTCTCCTGCGTTTGGGTACTACCCCCACCACACCACGTAACAGAAGGACAAGACCAAGCTTGGACCCAGCGGAGTTCCCCCAACCCTTTCATATGGACCCGTCTTTCCTTCGGTGGACTCCGAAGTCTGCAGTGGAAGGTCCAGACCAAGACCTGGCTCCTACCTCGGCTCCAGACCCAGCCCGAACCCCGACTCCAGCCTCGGTCCTGCCCTGTGCCCCTGGCTCAGTCCTGCCCTGTGCCCCTGGCTCAGTCCTGCCCTGTGCCCATGCCTCGTCTCGAGGTTGTGCCGCCCAGTGCCCAGATGACCGAGGTTGAGCCGCCCAGCACCCAGACCATCGAGGCTGTTCCTGCCGCGGAGTCTCGGCTGCCTGCCGCCGGTACCCAGCCCTGGTCCCGTCCTGTGCCCCTGCCTTGTAATAATGTTTAATGTTTGGTCAGAAGGCGCACACGGTATGTTTACATGTTATATTTCGTATGAATGTTGATGTGATTAGCGTTAATTGTTTTGGTAACTTATGGATGTTTTTGCCTTCAGTTTTTCACGGTGTTTGACGGTGTTTGATTGCTAAAGAAGAACCTGCAAGGAAATTAACGTGAAACAAACATCAGTTGAAGCGTTGTTTTATCTGTACCAAACGAAGAACATTGAGAGCAGTTATAGGCTTGAATGGACTATGCATGTCTAAAGTTTTAATTAAACTCCATTAGCAGCGAAATTCAAACGAATTTCGTTTGATATCAGTGCATACTACTTGCTTTGGAGAGACATCGATATACGTAACCGTAACCAAGTGGCGTCTCATTTCATAGGGCTATGTAGCCCTCACCCCTCAGTTTCGAGACATAAGGGCTAGGGGTAAACTAAGGGCTAGGGGTAAGGGGTAGGGGTAAGAGGTAGGGGTAAGACAGAGTATTGGGATTTGGTCTAAGTCTAGCTTTTTTGAGTGGCCTTCATGGAACAGGCCTCTGATCAGGGGCATAGCCAGCACATTATTTCTGGGGGGGCCAGCTCTGGCCAGTCTTTTATTTGGGGTGGCACTTGATTGTCAAAAACTACTATTTTAAAATTCACACACTGCATCACTCAGAGCAGCAGTTTTCTAACGGTATCCAGTGGTTAGCTGCTAGTCTCCATTGAAGGGCTGTCAGAATGCAGGTACTTTGGTTTGCATCTTGCGCTGTTGATGGGGGCGTGGCCCAACATGTAGCGTAAGCGACAAATGACAATATAAGACGACTTTATAAAAAAAAAATACTAATGCATTTTTTCAGCTTTATACCGTTTCTGTTCAGGAGGGTTTAAAGGGTTCAGGGGTAACACTTTATAATAAGTCAACGCTTTTTGGCATTTACAAAGTGTTAACTAATAGTTAGTTAATCCTTTATAAAACATTTTGAAACATTAACAATACATTATTAAATAGTTAATAAGCTTATTATTAAACGCTATGTTAATCATTAATAAACACTGTTAAACATTATGGATTTGATTCATAATACAATTCATAAGGTGTTTGATAACTGCATTACCATACTTTATAGACAGCTTGTTAATATAGTTGCAAACCAGTAGTTTATAATCTGTTAATGGTACATGAGCTGGTATAGAAAGCATTAGCAAATGGTGAACAAACCATTTACATTACCTTTACAAAGCATGAGTAAATAACTAACAACATATTTACTTATGTCTTTAATTAATGTACGCCAAGTCGAATACATGATGTACACTAATACTTAGCAGATGTCTTAACAACTATTTTATAAACACTTACTAATGATGCAACTTGTGATTAGTAATGCAAGTTATAAAGCATTTACTAACTGTTAGTTAAGGCTTTTGTGTTATTTATTAAGGTGTTCTTTTCCATTCTCAAACCTCACATTCACAAAGGTATCATAACAACTATTTTATAAACACTTAATAATGATGCAACTTGTGATTAGTAATGCAAGTTATAAAGCATTTACTAACTGTTAGTTAAGGCTTTTGCGTGACCTAATCTAAAGTGTGAACTATCTATGCCTTATTAAACATTTATAAGTTATTTATTAAGGTATTCTTGTCCATTCTCGAACCTCACATTCACAAAGGCTGAACATACGTTTCTCAAAAGGAAACAGACACAACACAATGTGATACACAAAATTACTATTTTATTGAAGTAATGACAGGCATGTGTCTTACTAACTACAGTACTTAGCTCTACTAGCCGAGAGTGACAGCGGTCGATACGTTATAACCTCAGTTTGATATTTCCCGGCATGACCGAACGGTCGAGGTTAGTAAGTTGTTTATTATATGGCATTTTTAGCTCTTTTCATTTAAAACATGTCGTTTTGTTCAGCTCTACAGTACTCAAGTCTTCACACGGTGTGTTTCATGTGTTAGCACCTACAGTACCTAGCAACCAATCTGAAATCTGAGCAACCAAACCTAGCAATCTGCCTAGCGCTTGTCGTTTATCTCTTCCTCGTCAAGAATTAAGAATTTCCTCGTCGCTGTTAATGTCTTCATTGTCATCTGGATTGTAAAACTCCTCGATCTCGCTCATTTTGAAGATGACATCAGCGGAGGGCAATAAGAATACGTATCAGACCGCAGGTCAATACGCGCATAGAATATAAAGACTTAATACGCGGCTGGCATGACTACCCATTAGCCAATCAGAACGCTCCTACTGTTGTTGCAATTGAACCAATATGCTGTTCTTATTGGTTCAGAAGACGTTCTCAAAAGAGTTGTTGATATGTTGCCTTGGAGATGTAGTGACGTCACCAGTACAAGTGCAGCTGATTGCTCTGACAAGATGGCGTCTGCTCCAGATTCGCCGTGTTTGATTTGGGATCTTCCCACGTATTGTTGTAGTGTATAAGAAACCAAATGTTTACTCTTCGACAGGTCAGCAAACGCTTTGTCGCCTCAATATGTTAAAACGATTTGTTTGTTTGTAACCCTCGACCTACGGTCTCGGTTAACAAACGTTTTAACAAATCTCTGCTTTCAAAGGCGTTTGCAGACCTGTCGAGGAGTAGCTAAACATTTGCAGTTTATTACAGCCATTTAAAAAAAAAAAAAATACAGCTTTGGGTAACCAACTTTTATACCAATTCTACTGTATCGCTTCTTAATGGAAATAAAATACTATTTTATTACCCAGGTAAATAAATTAACAGCAATTTCTTCTAAAAAACAAAAACACAACATCTATAGGCCTATAGTCTTTCTATAAATGCTTAATAAGGCATAAATAGTTCACACTTTAGATTAGGTCACGCAAAAGCCTTAACTAACAGTTAGGAAATGCTTTATAACTTGCATTACTAATCAGAAGTTGCATCATTAGTAAGTCTTTATAAAATAGTTGTTAATAGATCTGCAAAGCATATGTACATCCTGTATTCGACTTGGCATACATTAATTAAAGACATAAGTAAATATGTTGTTAGTTATTTATTTATGTTTTATAAAGGTAATGTAAATGGTTTGTTCACCATTTGCTAATGCTTTATATACCAGCTCATGTACCATTAACACCTTTTAAACTACTGGGTTGCAACTATATTAACAAGCTGTTTATAAAGTATGATAATGCAGTTATCAAACACCTTATGAATTGTATTATGAATAAAATACATAATTTTTAACAGTGTTTATTAATGATCAACATAGTGTTTAATAATAAGCTTATTAACTATTTAATAATGTATTGTTAATGTTTCAAAATGTTTTATAAAGGATTAACTAACTATTTGTTAACACTTTGTAAATGCCAAAAAGCGTTGACTTATTATAAAGTGTTACCGGTTCAGGAGGGTGTTCTATCCTGGCCCTCGGGGTCCGCTGTCCTGTATGTTCTAGATGTTTTCCTGATCCAGCACACCTGATTCAAATGAATGAACGTCCATTCATTTGAATTGAGGTTTGAAACAGCCAATATCGACACAGATATCAAACCTGAAACTGTCTTTTGTGCCACCACCGTTGTCAGTACTCATCTGGCCAAAGGCTATTATGCGCTAAAACATAAAGTGAACAACAGCAATGTGACAGTGCGCCTCATTTACATTAATTCAATAAAGGTCTGCCATAACAAGACTTTTACGGTTTTTCCCTATTGCCTGATTTAATGAGACTCAACAACGAATCAAGTTGTAGCAGTTTTTCCCCAGTTTTTTTTTATATTCTTGAGCAATCTCTGGCACAAGAAATTCCAACAGGATTAATAAAGTTTGATCTCATCTTAAAACCAGACATGTAGGGTCTACAACCTTATCGTTATTTGTAGTCTAAACTAGTGTCCTTGTTATAAACTGCTAAATAGAATGGAGGTGCAAATACATTGGTTTGGGATACAATCTACTATCCTATTTTACAGCTCGGCAATCTTTTGTTTAGGCCAATGGAAAATAAAGTTTCTTTAATCCATGGCCCACTATAATGACATTGCATTACATTGTAACCATTCTTGAAATGAATGATGTTATGTTTGTAGCATGTATCAAAGAACAGTAAACAATTGAATATTTATGGATTACTTAAAATGGTATTCAAAAACATTCGGAGGTGTTGGCTAATGATCGTCCGCAGATGGGAGTGTCCTCCTCATTACTGCATAAAAGCACACTTAAATCTCTACCTGTCGTTAGTCTTGAAAATTCAGTTACCTCACCACATCAGTTCACTACTGCCGTTTATTTCATTCCCCAAAATGAGTTGCTCCAAATGCCCATCTTCGATTGCCTGCGAGTTCAATGTGGAGGGAAAGGTAAATATAGCCTTCTTTCTTGAGAGAAACTTCACAGTTTTAGCGTAAAGAATACAATCCAATAATGTGTTGAGAGGAGTCTTATGCAATGATTATGTTTTAGTATTTTTTTTAAATGAATATGTAAAGATGCTGTGCAAAATGGTATGTGGAAAACCCCATAGGCCTATACGTTAAGTTTCAATAGCAACAGAAAGATGAATTAGAGGCTGTCTGGGTGTGGTGTTGAAATGAGAAGGTGGTGATGGAAATAAAAGAGACAAACGAATAAGATTGAGTAGAGAAATACCACAATCTTCATCTTTAAAGTCAGAATCTGCAGGTAGGCAAATGGTGGCACACAGGAGGCTACAAAAATTTTCAATGATATATTGTAGAAGTTTTTATATTGGCCGAACAACCAAAAACTAAGCCCCTTGACAAAGGCGTTGTTAGACAAAAAACCCTACTGGGGCACAGGCCCCTATTCATATCTCTTTTTTTCTTTCAAGCTTGCTGTGCACAATGCACAACTCCCCTTGCTTAACCCACTATACAGTTCAGGGACGCAAGTTTGATATCAGCTTTGGCAGGGACATCAATAGTTAATGCAAGCCCGCACATTTGTTTGCATTAATTTGAGCGCAAATACAGTTTTTTTGAGCTTCATGTCATATTGTTTTTATGTTTTAGTAAAAATAAGATGATCGGTAGGCCTATCATTTAAAAAACTATCTTTAGTTTTGTAATGTTTTCTTAGCCTACCTCAATTCTGACTTGTGTACCGAGTCCGACACCTGGACTTCTGTGTGCGTGCTGCAGTGGCTATTTGGCAAGCTCAGAAGAGCGCGCTGACATGGAATTCTGCATACATCGGCTTGTGTTTTAGGTTAAACACATTTAAAAGGGTTGATTGGGATACTGCGTTTATTTTTTCCGGGATTGTCAATCTAAATTAATATACTGACTAAAGAAAGTAAATTGTTAAAACTCAAACTTTAGATTTTACTGGGGCACAGCAGATTTATACTGGGGCACGTGCCCCAGTAAAACGAGTCTAACAACGCCCCTGCCCCTTGATCTGATGGAAGAGAGATAAACTGGAGAGTATATGGGAGTCAGGTGGCTGAGCAGTTAGGGAGTCTGGCTAGTAATCAGAAGGTTGATTCCCGGCCGTGCTCAAATGACGTTGTGTCCTTGGGCAAGGCACTTCACCCTACTTGCCTCTGGGAAATGTCCCTGTACTTACTGTCGCTCTGGATAAAAGCGTATGCTAAATGACTAATTGTAAATATAACCAAATATGCGGAATTTGCAGGTATTTGAATCCATTGGTTAAATCAGAGCAAGAACGGTCAAGGACATTTTTAATAACATTGCAAATGATTTGTATTTGTCCAACATGTTAAAAATAAAGGTTTTAAATCTTACTTTGCCTAGATAATTGTAAAGTGGAGGGAGAAAGAAACAGAATGAAGAAGAGAGCAAAGAGAAGTAGCAACTAGAGAACACTGGTCCACTTTTATACCGATACCATCATCTGTACAACCAACCTGACCATGTTTTATACCGAGACCATCATCTCTACAACCAACCTGACCATGTTTTATACTGAGACCATCATCTGTACAACCAACCCAACCATGGACCCTTTCTCATCAACATTGAGTATATCACTCCCAGGTTTTGGTTGGAAAAATGTTCAGCTCTATTAAAGAAAAGTAGGCTATAGATTTTAGTTTTAAACAGCAAATGTTTACTCCTCGACAGGTCTGCAAACGCCTTTGTAAACCGAGATTCGTTAAAACGTTTGTTAACCGAGACCGTAGAAATAATCAGAAATAATCAGTCTTTTTTTTCAGATTACTTATACAAATTACATATCTAGGTAATGTTTTAAGAAGAAAAAAGTTGTAATTTTGCTTTGATGGTTGTGTTTATTACAGTAGTTTATTCTTGTTTGTATTACATTTAACATACAAGGTAGGCCTTGAATGTTAAATATATTTAAATATTAAATCCAGTGGCATTTGGAATCGACCCGCAATTACTTGTATTCTAAAATCTTTTAATACAAATTGCAGCTTTTATACCAAGTATATTCACATAAATACTTTAAAGCTTATTTACCATTCTTTGATTCTGGTATAATTTAGTTTTCAGTAATTTCAAGTAAACATAATTTGTGTTATATTGGATGGTGAAAGACACATATTTATGGTGAAACCAACCAACGTCGTTTTGACCCCAATATAAAATTATTTAAATCAACCCATTGTCTTTCAATATAAACGTAGCCTAGATAGAGACAATTGGTCTCAGTATGACCCCCTGTCAAAATAACGTAAAAAATAATGTTGAATAAATGTAATTCAAATTTAGATTTTACACCACACCCTATACAGCCAGCACTCGATTTGGCTCATGCTATGATCAGGTGTTAAGACCCCGGGTAGAGCTCGTTTATGTCTGGTGTAGGGAGCCATAACATAAACCGCAAACACCGAATTTAAAAGAATAGGCTAAATATGTTTATTTTATAACAACACTTCAGAGAACAAGAGAAATACGAACGGTGCCAAAGAAAAGTAGCTATTTTATCAAAAGAAGCCCTAACCACGTAACCAGAAACAGCCCTAAACTAAAATACACGTAGCACTCGTTCTAACCTGATGTGTAACAGAGTAACCGAGTAAAGGCGAGTAAAACAGCAACAAAGTATTGCCTACATGTAAGAACAGAAATACTGGGAAAACACGAAAACAAAAACGAAAGTTTCCGTTCACGCAGAACAGCGGATGGTAGAACAGAACAAACACTATGAGTAAGGAGTCGACTTACGAAGGGAAGACGGGTGAAGCCTGAAAGGGAGACGGACAAACATCTGATTGGACGAGGACATGCGCGGTGTGACAATGATTGGGGTTTGACAAGCCAATCACAGAGGGATACTTGAAGAACAAATGAAAGGGGGAGAAACAAGAGGGAGACAAAACCACAACACACACAACAACTAGAGAGGATACAATTTCTGGGGAAATTGTAGGGTGTGCTTGCTTGCGTCGGTTGCACAGGGGTCTGTATATTTTATATAAAAATGCATCGGGCCTACTTATTATTTATAAAGATTACATAGATTTAAAAGCATCTTTTTTTTGCTGCTCATTTACAACTCAAAATACGAGTGAAGTGTAGAATGAAATATGACGTCTTCTCATTTCCCCTGCAAGAGGCAGCTGACAGGCTGAATCAAAACGAATACATTTGGCAGACCGGTGTACAAATGGACCTAATCTCTATGACTTAAACGTCCTTTTAAGTTGTCCCTTCTCGTGATATTTTCAGGCATTTAGCCTACTCATATTGCATTCATTCATTAATAAAGAACCCCCTTTGAAGATTATTCTACGACTTTACCGGCAGAAGATAGAATCGCGATTCAAACAGTACCATCTGCTAACTGAAAATATGCCCCCAAAAACGTAAATAAGCTTGACATTTATTTAGTGGAAAATAGCTCATTCATAAAAAGCTCACTGGTAGCGATCATTGTCAGTAACAACTCAAAATGCGATATAGCCCTGTGTGGAGAAGCTGCCCCGGTAAATTCTACTACTACAGTACAGTACTACTAGTAGACTACTGCTGTGTTCGTCTTGATAGCGATTGCGTTGGTTGAATTCGATTAAACGTTCCGTTGTACGGTTTAGGCTGAAATTAATTATTTTCATGAACAGATTGACAAAGTTTAGGCTGTGGCAATGAAGTTCAGGTTAGTAGTCAGATAGTTTCCCTACTGAAAGACTTTTGAGTAAGGGGAGTGCCGAACATGTTCTGTTGCCGTTTGACTTAAACAGCTGAGGAGTTGTTGTTAGCTACTCACACTAGTGTCTCGGGTACAGTAGGCTACAGCGTTGCAGTGAGCTACACTGGTTTGAAACCACAGGTAATGGTAATTTCACCAACAAATCGTTTACTAATGTCAGAATAAATCCTACAACGAAAATGTATATGTGAGGAATGTTTATTTTAACGATTGAAAACAGATACATCATAGACCACTGTAGTATGTGTTGCCCGGGCAACACAGGCTAATGTCATGATGCTAATATGTCAGTGAAATAGTAGACTACTGTTTCCGAAAGTAGATGTACTTCCTTAATAATATCAGCTTATATTGTACATTACACATCACAATTGTGTGTCATATCACAAAGTAAAATGAGTAAATATTTATCACCCTGGCCTCTTTGTTTGTGGCGTTTCTGCAGCTGCCTTGCAGTAAAGCTATAGTTAGCCTAGCTATCCCCCAAGTTAACAGATGCCAAACGAATGTTCTGCCAAAGGTAGTCACGCGTGTTTTCGTTACATTATTGCAGACCGGTGTAAAAATTGACCTAATCTCTATGATTTAAACGTCATTTTAAGTTTTTCTCTTCTCATGATATTTTCAGGCATTTAGCCTACTCATATTGCATTCATTCATGAATAAACAACCCCTTTGAAGATTATTCTACGACGTTACCCGGCAGTAGAAGATGGAATCGCAATTCAAACGGTACCATCTGCTAACTGAAAATATGCCCCCCAAAACGTAAATAAGCTTGACATTTATTTAGTGGAAAATTGCTCATTCATAAAAAGCTCACTGGTAGCGATCATTGTCAGTAACAACGCAAAATGCGATATAGCCCTGTGTTGAGAAGCTGCCCCGGTAAATTGTACTACTACGGTACAGTACTAGGCTACTGCTGTGTTCGTCTTGGTAGCGATTGCGTTGGTTGAATTGGATTTAACGTTCCGTTGTACGGTTTAGGCTGAAATTAATTATTTTCATGAACAGATTGACAACGTTTAGGCTGTGGCAATGAAGTTCAGGTTAGTAGTTAGATAGACTTTTGATTTAAGTAAGGGGAGTGCCGAACATTTTCTGTCGCCGTTTGACTTCCTAAACAGCTGTGTACTGTAGCTAGATGTTTTTGTAGTGTGTCTCGCGTAAGCTACAGCGTTGCAGTGAGCTACACTGGTTTGAAACCACAGGTAATGGTAATTTCACCAACAAATCGGTTTCTAATGTCAGAATAAATCCTACAACGAAAATGTATATGTGAGGAATGTTTATTTTAACGATTGAAAACAGATAACGCTACATCATAGACCACTGTAGTATGTGTTGCCCGGGAAACACAGGCTAATGTCATGATGCTAATACTTCAGTGAAATAGTAGACTACTGTTTCCGAAAGTAGATGTACTTCCTTAATAATATCAGCTTATATTGTACATTACACATCACAATTGTGTGTCATATCACAAAGTAAAATGAGTAAATAGTTATCACCCTGGCCTCTTTTCTTGTGGCGTTTCTGCAGCTGCCTTGCAGTAAAGCTATAGTTAGCCTAGCTATCCCCCAAGTTAACAGATGCTAAACGAATGTTCTGGCAAAGGTAGTCACGCGTGTTTTCGTGACGTTAGTGACGCAGTGACGTTAGTAACGTCAGTGACTGTGGCTAGCAAATTAGCCACCGTTAGCTTCACTTTTCGCCACAAAAACTTAATTTAAGCTTAAACCATGCAACTGAACGTAAATTCCAATAGAAGCAACTCAATCGCTACCAAGACGAAACTTTTGACACCTACGTTGTCTATGTAGGCCAAGTATTTACTGAGTTTTAGGGGGGCAAAAAGAAATAAAAATAAAAATAATAATAATAATAATATATATGTGAGAGAACAAAGGTTGTGCTCTCGCCGAAGGCTTGAGCACACCCAATAAGGACACCAGATACATTTACATTTACATTTACATTTATTCATTTAGCAGACGCTTTTATCCAAAGCGACTTCCAAGAGAGAGCTTTACAAAGTGCATAGGTCACTGATCATAACAACAAGATAGCCAAAAAACATCGCGAGTAGCCAAAACATGAAGCACACATTGTGAACAACCAAATACAAGTACAGATATACAAATGTGTCCGTAACATCAGGGCATGGCGTGACAGGAGGAGCAAAACATTTGCTACCTTCCAGGGGCGGTTCTAGAGGGGGGGGGGGCAGTGCCCCTGTGACAACAAGCTTGGACCCCCTTGTGACCCCCCTACATGTAGAGTCTTAGTAATTATAAACATGGCATTTTGCCTGTGAATGTGTGAAGAGATGAAGAAAACTATTTGACAACAATAATGTTTAATGTAACTGGCCCCTTTAACAGTACAACTGGTCCCAGCTCCAACTTCCAATCTAGGAAGTTCCCCATCCAAATGATGACGGCATCAACATCCACCATGCTCGTAATGAGGCCTGGACTTTGTCGTCCGTACATCCGTATGTTCTTTTGTTCTCCATGTTGAAAAGAAGAAAGAACCCATCTTCACCCCATGCATGGCCAGGGATATGGGCAGGAAAGCGATCTGTTCTGCATGTTTTTTATGTGTTTTGACGTGTGTTTGCTGCCGCAGAATAAAAAATATTGCGGTTGACACATCGGTTGATGCACTCAAATGCTTATGCCAGTACTCGACTAATCAGAAAGGTTCAGCGCTGTAAATTCCTAATTACAGTTGAAAAGTTCCTGCGGTTGAAACGCTGGCTTGCGAGTTGGGGGTCATGGTGTTTCCCAGCACAGTGTTGTTTAGAGAGTTGTTCAAACGCCTGTTATTATTCCACCACCACAATTGACGTTGGATGAACAAAAGTGTCGGATGATAATTATTCCTTCTTTTGTTTCAACTCTTTCAGGTGTTTAACGATCCAATACATGGGCTTGTGCCAATGCACCCTTTGCTGGTCCGCATCATAGACACACCCCAGTTCCAGAGACTTCGCTACATCAAGCAGCTTGGAGGGGCCTGCTACGTCTATCCTGGGGCGACCCACAACCGCTTTGAGCACTCCATAGGGTAGGACATTCAAATGTTTTGGCGATGATACTGGACGATTTAGGTCTTGTTTTGTGGTAACTGGTTGTGTGTGTGTGTGTGTGTCGGTCTAGAGTGAGTCACCTGGCAGGGAGACTGGTCAAGGAGCTGAAAGAGCGGCAGCCAGAACGTCTCATCACTTGCAGAGACTTCCTCTGTGTGCAGATTGCTGGCCTCTGCCACGACCTGGGTGAGGGAAACACACACACTCAACCTTGTACACTCACTATGAACTGAACTGCAGAGTTCCATTTCAAGGTGTGGCAGAAAGTGGTGAGAATGAAATGTTGTTTTCACTCACTGTCTTTCCCACTGGGTCATACAAGACTCTTTCTGACTTGAATACGTTTTCCTCACCTGTGAGGAAGCTCATGTTGTTTCTCAAGATATATCTATTCCACTTTCTCTCACACGCATACAAATACACTCATGTGTTCCATCTTGACTTAACAATCTCTCTTTCTGTACCTCCAACATATATATATTTTTTACCAGGACATGGCCCTTTCTCCCATTTGTTTGATGGGATGTTTATCCCCAAAGTCTGTCGTGAAAGTGAAAATAAAAAGGAAAAAGAAAAAGAGGAAGAAGTGAAAAGTAGAAAGAAGATGGAAAAATGGAAGGTAAAAACAGTTCTGTCTCCCTTTCTCCATCAAAACCCTCCAAATCAATATTTATTATAATACACAGGCAAACATTGAATGCACTGGCTTTATTTGTGTGTCCTGTTGTTGTCAACTGAATAGTTCTTTAAAGCCAGTGATTCCCAGATGTTTCATAATGACTGAAGCAATTGCAAACGTCTGGTCTTCTTTGAAAATGGGTGAAATAGCCTCTGCACTATTATTTTAGGTCAGATATATTTGCATTCACAACAACAAAATGTGATCCATTTCAAGTTAGGACAGGGATCCAGTCCCATAATGCTAACCTGATTAGGTGAAGGAAACCATTCTGCTTTGGTTCTTCTGTATTTTGGTTGTCATGGTGAAGGACTGAACAAAAAAATACATTTGTCTTTACAAATGTATGTCGGTAAGAAGTGTGTATGTGCATATGGCTCCAATTAATTCACCAGAATCTTCTTTTTTTCAGCACGAGGATGCGTCCGTGGCCATGTTTGACCACCTTGTCAAGCAAAATCATTTGGAGGAGATGATGAAGCAGCATGGTCTGGTCCTGCCTGAAGACCTGGACTTCATCAAGGAACAAATTGCTGGACCGATTGACAAAACCCCTGGGAAGGTAACAGTGACAGCAGTCAGTTTCGTTACAATACATTTAGTCAAAAATAGGAACACTTGAATGATTATTAAGATAATAATACACATCCTGTCCAAACTGGTAAATATTTAGTGATTTTAAGTGAAAAACGTTTATAAACGTGGGTGCATCTCTCTCTTCTCCTACTACTCCCTTCTTCCCCTCTCGACCACAAGGTTCCTATCTAGGAATACATAGGCTTGTTAATTATACAAGTTAACATGAGCCAAAACAGGGTTGAATGGCCCTTAATTGAATGGGATCAGTTTGATCCAATTAAATGTTTAACGCCTCTTTGTACATGATTGATATAATTTCTTTTGACTTCTTATTTTAATGGCCTTTCTTGATTTAATGGGTAACTGGGTGAACACAATATTAACATGATCATGTTTTCAGTGTCCTTGACACATGGTCAAGGACACATGGTCGTTTTGACTCCAGGCTGTTTTAGCTGTATAAAACAGGAACTATCAACATTTTACAAACATTTGTTTTGGTTGTTTTGGATGATTCTCGATATTCTGAAGTGGAATTGGGTATTCTTACTCAGTCCTCCAATAGTGAGGGGGGAAACCAAGGCAACCACAAGACAAGGAGAAGCAACACATTTAGGACTATTATTATAATGTAATTTATCACCCAACCACTTAGCACTCACAAATTCTCTTCCACACGCGAAAGAAAACAGCACATAATTTTAATAGTCTCTTACTCTTACATTCTGTAGCTCTGTTTGATTGTAGCTCTCTATGACAGTATGACTGGTCAACTTTCAGAATTTTAAATTTAGTTTGCCCTCCATATCACTGTCAATTAAATCAACCTAATGCATACTAGCTATGTTCTATTATGTAGACATAACTTTAATAAATGAGTGACATATAGAACTATGAACAAATCTATTGCTCACTTTATTCAAAGTATACTGAAACACAACATCTGAAGAGGCAAAAGATTTAAGGGAAATTAAACAAGTGTAGGCTATCAGCTGGCCATTTTTCTAGACACACTGTCAGCCTAATTTGCCCATAATCAGTCTCAAGACACCCCACAGAGGTCAATGAGCATTGCTTTCTGCTGTTTCCAGTGGACTTACAAAGGCAGACCATTGGAGAAGTCCTTCCTGTATGAAATCATAGCCAACAAGAGAAACGGTGTTGATGTTGATAAATGGGACTACTTTGCCAGGTATGTCATGCTTTCAACAACTTGTTTGTCAAAGTTGTTCTTTGAAATGGCATTCCTAAACATGTTCTTATACATTTTCTTCTGTCCAACATACAGGGACTCTTACTACCTAGGTCTTCAGAGTAACTTTGACCATGACCGCTTTATCAACTTTGCCCGAGTCTGTGATGTGGAGGTGGATGGGAAGAAGATGTTGCAGATCTGTGCCAGGGACAAGGTGCTACTTGTAGCCAGGCAAACCCTTTATCTTCAAATAGGGTATGACTTCTAAAGGTTCACTTTACTGATCTCTCTCAATAGGAAGTGGACAACCTGTATGACATGTTCCACACCAGATTCAGCCTCCACAGACGAGCCTACCAGCACAGAGTGGTCGAAGCCATTCAGCTCATGTGAGTATTGTACAGAAGGGGCTCACATACAGCTTCATGTGGGAAGTCAAATGTATCAATAGAGGGTGGAGACCACCGTTCAATCAATCAATATTTATAGAGCATGTTTAAATACAACCATGGTTGAACAAAGTGGTAAAATAAAAGTTCACTCTTAGATGTAATTGCTACATTGTGACTCAAATGTTTTCTTGTCACCATCAATTTGCTTTGGCTCTCCAGGATCGCAGACGCCCTTGTCAAAGCAAATAAAAACATCAAGATTGAAGGCTCTGGGGGGGAAATGTTCAGAATGTCAGACACCATAAATGACATGGAGGCCTACACTAAACTCACAGGTTCAGACTAGCCTCATGCTCTCGTTACATTTTCTCAAACGTGTCGGGGATAACACAAGAGGTCAACCAAAACCTGTCTCTCTCCTCATGTAGACCATGTGTTTGAGCAGATCCTCTACTCCTCCTCTTCTAAGCTGGCTAAGGCAAGAGAGATTCTAAAGAGAATCACCTGCCGACGTCTCTACACGTGTGTTGGCGACACTCGAATGAAGGTCTCAAAGGTATGTGGGGGTATAAAGGTAATGGGTTCAGTTTGGTCATCATTCATTTTAAGACAGAGGAGTAGCAATGTCTCATTTCCAGGACCAGTTCAAGGTTTGGGCACGTGAAGTGGCAAGTCAAGGGAATCTGGATGCAAATGACTTTGGACGCAGCGTAAGTGTCCAGACTTTGGCCCTTTTTATAAACATTTGAAAACGTGTACTGCATTGCTCTACATGTCTTTATTAGTGGAATGTTTGCTATTTGCAAAGTTATATAGTTCCTTATCATAATGTTGGTAGTAATTTATTACCTTGAGATGTGAAGAATATATGTTCAAGTATTCTAGGTCTGAGGACCTGGATCTTTTATCACTCAGCCTATGATTTTACCTGTGTAAAACTGCCTCAGGTCGTCACAATGGGCTATGGGATGAAGGAGGACGACCCCATTGACCAAATGCGCTTCTACAAAAAGGACAACACTACCAACGCTTTCAAAATCTCTAAGGATCAGGTCAGACCAATGCTGATGTCAATAGAACCTCCTACCACTCACTTCTATGGTTAAATGTACAGTATTGAACGTACTGGAACACTTGAGTGCAGAACTACTGAAAGACATGTTCAAACCAACTGTAACCTCTACTAGGTGTTATACCTCAGGCCAGAGAGCTTTTCACAGCATCAGATCAGGATCTACTATAAGAAGGAGACTGATGAAGAGACTATAAAGGCCATTAAGGGACACTGGAGCATCAAATTAACAGAATCACAGGTAAGTGAATCTGTAAATGAGTCAAACGAAAGTACTTTATTTCATACTGCACATATTTCATACTGTACATATTTCATACTGCACATATTTCAATACATAAAGTCCCTCATAATAACACAACAACACAAAGCTGTCTATGAAGTTTCAGAAAAGTTTATGAAACCAGAAGCAGATTGTTTGTGCATGCTGCTATGACCCAAACAAAACAGAAGACTTCCCTGTAGGCCGATGGTTCTCAAGCTTTGATAGCAGTGGTACTTTGACCTCAGACCACTGTAGAAATGTTGGCAGATATTAGCCAAATGTATGAAGTCAGTAACACAAACAATGAGATTGTTAGGTAGGTAGTGTAGCTAGCTAGAATGCTTGGTATCATGGTTTCATATTCATTAACATGACCCACTTTTTAACCCCAGGAGGAACCCCAGGAGGAACCCCAGGAGGAACCCCAGGAGGAACCCCAGGAGGAACCCCAGGAGGAACCCCAGAATTCTGCCAGACCAGAAGATCAGGAGAACCAATGAATAAAGAAACAGAAAGTCTGAGTGTTCTTCCCAGAGAACCTTCTTCTCAAATGATTTAGCACAGTGATATTTAGTAGGTGTCTAATGAGCATTGTGTTGTGTAACAGATGTGTAACTTGTGTTATTGTTAAACTGCTATGCTTCTTGGAACTGCACCCAAGACTTTCACCCACTGGTGCACTTGTGTACATGGTTAAGTGACAAAACGGATTTGATTTGTTTTAATGGAGATGATGAAGTTATTAAAAAATGTCACTGAGTCAGCCCTGTTCAAACACTTAATTCACTTTCTGCCTTTTCTTCAATCACTGAATTGTCGTCTCTTTCATGTAGTTAACATGATTTTTATGTAAAAAAAACCTTGAGATTTAAGAATGGTTTATTGTTAGATGAAAATGAATTGGAATGCAAGCATCAAAAATGTTTCTTTATTTTTGTGTTTCTTGGGCGTAGAAGACATGTTGATTCTGTCTGGGATTTGAAACCAAGTTAACATAATCGTAGCCTACATATTTAACATTGACTATTCAAATATTTTAATGGATGTGGTAGTGGGCTGAGTCTGTCAATAAGTTATTCCAATGACTGTTTACCCTGCGTGTCATTTTAGTGTTTAGTTTAAGTTTGTCTCCCTCTACAGGATGAGATAATGGCCAATAGGCCCAGGTGTGGCTTACTGAGTGCAAAAAGCTGTTCTTGCAGATTAGTTCTTGGGATCCTGATTTCATTCCACATTTGTTAATTTTTTTTGTACCT
The DNA here is from genome assembly GCF_038355195.1 of Osmerus mordax. Taxonomy (NCBI): domain Eukaryota; kingdom Metazoa; phylum Chordata; class Actinopteri; order Osmeriformes; family Osmeridae; genus Osmerus; species Osmerus mordax. Next base: position 5,283,998 of record NC_090056.1, on the reverse strand, counting down.
GTCTTTTAATCTTGAACATGAAAACTGAATAAAATATTAAAAATACATTTTGGGTTTTCAACTACAACAATTGTGGACATTCCACTTCTTGAGCCCCAGCAATGACATGGCACGTGCAAACATTATGTACGAGAGCAGGAAACCCTTTGGTCAGATACCAACGGGAAACAGTTGAAAATGGCACACCTGGTGATAACCAGGGGTAAGTGGATGATAATGTTGGTATTGTAACACAACCTCCAACTAACCAATGTAATTTCACATTGATTCATCCAGTTGACATGCTTTAGTTAAATGAACAGTGAATCAGCAGAACCTCTCTGCCCAGGTGTCCAAGCTCCTGCCTGAGAGGAGCAACTCATCCGGGTCTACTGTAAGCAGACTGATGAGAGGAGCAACTCATCCGGGTCTACTGTAAGCAGACTGATGAGAGGAGCGTGGAGGCTGAAAAAGAAGCACTTTGTCCAATGGTGCATGGACATGAACTTCACCAAACCACAGGTGGGTGAGGCAGTCCAGACAATTCCATTGTATTTAACCCTAACCCTCTACATGTACTACTTGTTGGGATCTTTACAAACCCTCCGATAATCCACTCCAAATACAGCACACGCTGTTAAACGCTGTGGATGGAAGTTGAACTTGTTGTAGTCTTTGTGGAAAGTCGATTCCAGAATGTGACATCACTGCTGAAACAAAGGAGACACTCTCCTGAGAATTAAGCAGCTCTTCAACCACCAGTCATTGTACGATATGCCTGCAGCAGACCAGCCACTGAATTGCCTCTAAACATTTTTACTCTGCTGTCTTTTTGTGTGTCTGTGTGGCATGTAGAAATCACTGGTTTTGTGGCTTCAGTAGTTGGACAAAAGTTTGAATGTCTGGTACATATTTTTAAGAACAAAAAAACTCACACTGGACGCAATGTTAGGAGTCTTCATATTCCACAATGGATGTAATTTATTTATACTGTAACACGATAACACTATAGTTCGGCTTATGAGAACATTACCTCTCTAGATTTTAATATCTCAGCAACCTATACTTTTTTTGTTGAAAAGAGGATGATCTACTTTATCATAGATTGACAATTGACAATTTTGTTTTGTTTTTCTTGTACTGTATGAAACCAAGCTCTAACTATAATGGGGGAAAAAGCATTGTTAAGTTTGTATGAGTTGAGGAGGGGAGTCAGCTCTACATAGTTTGCCTTTACCCCCTTCAACGGCTAAATTCTTCTCTGTGAGCTTTCACCCTTTTCAAGTTGATGCTGAGCTTAGGAGGGATAGTGGAAAGTTAACATTCGAAGACAGAAGTTCACCGTCATGAATCGGTCCAGACTCCAGGATGTGTTGCAGCCAGGCATGTTCTACGGAAGATCTGATCGTCTTAGAAAGGGGTGTGTGAAATAAAAAGTTTTGCAAACGGCATGGTAGTCATCATTTCGTCAAAAACGTTATTTTGACTGTAATGCAGGATAACTCATAGACCTAAGAGTTTATTTTAATGTTGTACAACAATAAGGCTATTTGTTTTAGTGAACGATTAGTAAATTATTTGTGAATGTATCATTATGTTATGACTTTACCTGGTGAGGCACATTATTATTAACAAATGATTAAGTACCGTCTCTATGAGGTGATGGTTGTTTAGTATTGGTGCTGGACAGGGCACAGACCAGCCACACGGTAGTTCCGTGGAACAGTTGCACAGTGACTAATAGGTCAGATATACGTAGCTGCTGAAAGAGGGGTAATTCAAGTAGTGCTGCACGCAAATATCAGAGCACCAAAAACTGAAATGGCGGTATCCGTTCACTTGTTCTCCATGTTCTGCTTAAACCCCGTAGTTCCAGATTCATCTCGTAGTCCTAAAGTGGCTCAGTCCAGTTGCAGATATCTGGAAGCTCATCATGCACCATTATTGTAAAGTGTTACCAAAGAAGTGTGAAGGAATGACATCTATACTGCTAATCAATGCTGCTACAACAATCAATATCTCAAGTATACAAAATGTGTCATGCTTAACACGAAAACATATATATCTAAATGTGTTCAATTGCTTTAATTAAGAACAGATGAACTTCTGCAACAGGATGCCTCTAAGTCTGTGGAGAGTAACCCATGTCATGTTGAATGGAACTTTTGGTGTGAGAAGGAATGCTGAAAGTCAGCACACACTGACTGGGGAGGCTAAATGGTGGTGCCCAGCGACGGGTTTGAGCACAATGGGGCCTCTCAGCTCATGGGAGTAAAAGTGTCAACATGAGAGATAAGGTGATGCTTTGGGCTGTGGAGGATGCAACCCTCTGCTCTTGAAAGTCCCACCTTTGGATATACAGCCCACCCTCGGATGCCCCGTTCCCTTGGAGACTCAGGACCCACCTTCCCCTTTCTCTCTGATCACCAGGACCTTGGGATGGTCTGCCCCCTTACCTTGGAGACTCTGCCCCCCCTCCCCCCTGTCCATCATCAGACCTTTGGGTCTTGTTTGCCCCCCCCTTCTCAGAACATCATCAGACCCTTGGACTGCCTACCCTGAACATCCTGGACACCTAATAGAATGTCCACATCCCCTCCCCATGGTCTTCTGACCAATCACCTAACAAACACCTCCCTCTTGTGGGGGGTACAAGACCTGTCTCCCCATAATTTGGACTGTGCAGAACTCACTCTGACTTCTGACAAGTCTGTTCTCACAGAGGCCTTTGTCTACTCTACTCTATGAAGCGAGACTGGTGACATTGACTGGTATCACCGATCTAGATTTAGACACCATGGTGTGTTGTATTCATTGTTTAATTGCATCATTTCTTATCAATAAACTACAAAGAACTTGGTCTGGCATTTAACCTGGTATTCTTCTCCTCCTGATTTGAACGACAACAGAAGCCCTAACCACGTAGCCTAACCAAAAACAGCCCGAAGCTAAATACCCCATCGAGCGCTCGTTCCTAACATAAAGTGTTTCCAGAGATAAGTCGCCACGTGATTGCAATGTAGCCTATCATGGGCAGATTACCTTTCCCCTCGTCACTGGGTGAGGAACAAAACGAAACAAAAATCACTATACCGAAAACAGCAACAAAGAATACACAAGGACAGATCGTAGCCTACCGGGAAACTGCACAAATACGAAAGTTTCCATTCACGCAGAACAGCCAACGGTAGCACAGAACAAACGCGGTATGGGTAACAAGTCGACAAACGAACGGAAGACAGGTGAAGCCTGAATGGGAGACGGACAGACATCTGATTGGAGGAGTACATGCGCGTTGTGACAATGATTGGGGTTTGACAAGCCAATCACAGAGGGACACTTGAAAAACGGCGTGACAGGAGGAGCAAAACAATTGCTACCTTCCTGTTTTTGTTTCGGATAAGAGGCTACACCTTTTTCGAGTAGATCGGGACTTGTAATCGGGACTGTATCCGACCTCCTCTTCATATGTGGCATGACGAGGGCATGCCCCAGCTGTCTCAGGTAGATTCGGCGACGTCAGCCATGTTCTGGAATCTTCCAATCTGGGAAATTCCCCATCCAAATGATGACGGCATCAACATCCACCATGTTCGTAATGAGGCTTGGACTTTGTAGTCCGTACATACGTATGTTCTTCTGTTCTCCATATTGAAAAGAAGAAAGAAGAATTGATCTTTAATCGTAATGCGATTGAACACACACGTGTTCAGGGAGCAGTGACACCGATATTCTTTCTCTGTCATTTCCCATCGTGTTGTAGGCTACTTCCTCTTGAGGGCAGCCATGAGCAGTGATTATCCATCGAATTAAGGCTGCCATATCTAGCCAAAGTCCGATCTGTTCTGCATGTTTTTATGTGTTTTTATGTGTGTTTGCTGCCGCAGAATAAAAAATATTGCGGTTGACATATCGGTTGATGATGCACTGGAAACGCTTCTGCCAGTACTCGACCAATCCAAAAGGTTCAGCGCTGTAAATTCCTAATTATAGGTGAAAAGTTCCTGCGGTTGAAACGCTCGCATGCGAGTTGGGGGTCATGGTGTTTCCCATCACACAGTGTTGTTTAGAGAGTTATTCAAAGGTCTGTTATTATTCCATCACCACAATTGATGTTGGATGAATAAAAGTTATAATTAAAAGTGAAAAATTCTAATTATTCCGTCTTTTGTTTCAATCTTTCAGGTGTTCAACGATCCCATACATGGGCATGTGGAAATGCACCCTTTGCTGGTCCGCATCATTGACACACCCCAGTTCCAGAGACTTCGCTTCATTAAGCAGCTTGGAGGGGCCTGCTACGTCTATCCTGGGGCGACCCACAACCGCTTTGAACACTCCATAGGGTAGGACATTCAAATGTTTTGCCAATGATACTGGACGATTTAGGTCTTGTTTTGTGCTAACTGGTTGTGTGTGTGTGTGTGTCGGTCTAGAGTGAGTCACCTGGCAGGGAGACTGGTCAAGGAGCTGAATGAGCGGCAGCCAGAACTTCAAATCACTTGCAGAGACTTCCTCTGTGTGCAGATCGCTGGCCTCTGCCACGACCTGGGTGAGGGAAAAACACACACTCAACCTTGTACACTCACTATGAACTGAACTGCAGTTCCATTTCAAGGTGTGGCAGAAAGTGGTGAGAATTAAATGTTGTTTTCACTCACTCTCTTTCCCACTGGGAAGACTCTTTCTGACTTGAATACGTTTAAGCTCATGTTGTTTCTCAAGATATATCTATTCCACTTTCTCTCACACACATACAAATACACTCATGTGTTCCATCTTGACTTAACAATCTCTCTTTCTGTACCTCCAACATATATATTTTTTTTACCAGGACATGGCCCTTTCTCCCATTTGTTTGATAAGATGTTTATCCCCAAAGTCTCTAGAGGAAAGACATGGAAGGTAAAAACTGTTCTGTCTCCCTTTCTCAAAACCCCAAATCAATATTTATTATAATACACAGGCAAACATTTATGGGAATGCACTGGCTTTTTTTGTGTGTGCGTCCTGTTGTTGTCAACTGAATCGTTTTTTAACCCTTGTGTTCTCTTCGGGTCATTCTGACCCATCAGTCATTGTGACCCACCGTCGTATTGCGACAACTTTACTGCATACAAAAACAAAGTGAAGAATTTTCTTTTAACTGTTGGGCTGTCTCAGACCCTCCACATTGCGAAGGTTAAAAGATAATTATTTTTATTTGTTTTTGTATTGGGTAAAATTGGGTAAACACAACGATGGTTCGTTATGAACCTTTGGGTCATGTGACCCGAAGGCAGCACAAGGGTTAAAGCCAGTTCCTAGATGTTTCATATTGACTTAAGCAGTTGCAAACATCTGGTCTTCTTTGAAAATGGGTTAAATTGCCTCTGCACTATTATTTTAGGTCAGATATATTTATATTCACAACAAAATGTCACCCATTTCCAGTTAGGACAGTGATTCATTCCCCTAATGCTGTTTAGGTGCAGGAAACCATTCTGCTTTGGTCAATCTGTATTTTGTTTGTCATGGTGAAGGACTGCATAAAAAAATAAATTAGTTTTTACAAATATATGTCTGTAAGATGTGTATATGTGCATATGGTTCCACTTTGTTCACCAGAATCTTCTTTTCTTCAGCACGAGGATGCGTCCGTGGCCATGTTTGACCACCTTGTCGACCAAAATGAATTGAAGATGGAGCAGCATGGTCTGGTCCTGCCTGAAGACCTGGACTTCATCAGGGAACAAATTGCTGGACCGAATGACAGAATCATTCAGGAGGTATCAGTGACAGTGACAGTTTCGTTACAATAAATATAGTCAGAAATAGGAACACTTGAATGATTATTAAGATGATAATACATGTCCTGTCCAAACTGGTAAATATTTAGTGATTTAAAGGTCCCATGACATGAAAACTTTACTTTAGGAGGTTATTTAACATTAATATGAGTTCCCCTATCCTGCCTTTGGTCCCCCAGTGGCTAGAAATTTCGATAGGTGTAAACCAAGACCTGGGTACTCTTCTCCGCCTTTGAGAAAATGAAGGCTGAAACGCTCGGTTTTGAAAATGTCCCTGTTGTGACGTCACAAGAGTGAAGGTTACCTCCCCTTTTCTCTGCTTTTCCCGCACAGAGAATTTGGCCCACCGATGAGAAAATGAGCTACGACCGTGCAAGTGCGATATTGTTTTTTCCTCGAGACATCATGGCTTGCTAACGACTGAAGCATGGCAGTTAGCCCCGCCTCTCTCCTCCTCATAGCATTTAAAGCTACAGACACAGAAACGGCACGTCCTGAGGAAAGCTCATTGTGGGACTGCTCGTAGTGGCTGTAATTCTGCACCAAGGCTGAATTTTGGGAAAGAGACTTCAGATACAGTATTAGTGGACCACTAAGGCTTATATAAAAGCATCCAAAAACAGCATGTCATGGGATCTTTAAGTGAAAAACGTTTATAAACGTGGGTGCTTCTCTCTCTTCTCCTACTACTCCCTTCTTCCCCTCTCGACCACAAGGTTCCTATCCAGGAATACATAGGCTTGTTAATTATACAAGTTAACATGAGCCAAAACAGGGTTGAATGGCCCTTAATTGAATGGGATCAGTTTTATCCCATTAAATGTTTAACGCCTCTTTATGCATGATTAATATAATTTCTTTTAACTTCTTATTTAATGGCTTTTCTTGATTTAATGGGTAACTGGGTGAAAACAATATTAACATGATGATATGTTTTCAATGTCCTTGACAAGGACACATGGTCATTTTGACCCCAGGCTGTTTTAGCTGTCTACAACATAGGAAATATCAACATTTTACAAACATTTGTTTTGGATGATATTGAGGTTTCAATAACTTGCAATTTTCAATCTTCAAAAAACATCCCTATGTTTTAGGGCCCTAACTTAACATAAACATTCCTGTAGTGTTCCGAGAACAACTGATAGTTTCCGCAACACATTTCTGACTCATTATTATTATTATTGTCATTTATCACCCAACCACAACACTCAAAACAAATTCTCCCACACGAGAGACACAAAGAAAACAGCACATGTATAGAAAATGAATGGTCTCTTACTCCTACATCCTGTAGCTCTGTTTGATTGTAGCTCTCTATGACAGTATGACTGGTCAACTTTCAGAATTTTAGATTTTGTTTTCCCTCCATATCACTGTGTCAATTAAATCAACCTAATGCCTAGTTAGCTATGTTCTATTATGTAGACAACACTTTCATAAATTAGTGACCTTTAAAGATCTATAAACACACTTTATTCAAAGTAGAGTGAAACACAACACCTGAAGAGCCTAATTAGCCAATAATCAGTCTCAAGACACCCCACAAAGGTCAGTGAGCATTGCTTTCTGCTGTTTCCAGTGGCCTTACAAAGGCAGACCAGTGGAGAAGTCCTTCCTGTACGAAATCATAGCCAACAAGAGAAACGGTGTTGATGTTGATAAATGGGACTACTTTGCCAGGTATGTCATTCTTTCAACCACTTGTTTGTCAAAGTTGTTCATAGGTCTCTGAAATGGCATTCATAAATATATTCTTATCAATTGTCTTCTGTCAAACACACAGGGACTCTTACTACCTAGGTCTTCAGAGTAACTTTGACCATGACCGCTTTATCAACTTTGCCCGAGTCTGTGATGTGGATGGGGAGTATCAGATCTGTACCAGAGACAAGGTGCTACTTGTAGCCAGGCAAACCCTGTATCTTCAAATAGGGTATGACTTCTAAAGGTTCACTGTACTGATGTCTCTCTCTCAATAGGAAGTGGACAACCTGTATGACATGTTCCACACCAGATTCTGCCTCCACAGGCGAGCCTACCAGCACAGAGTGGTCAATCTCATTGAGCTCATGTGAGTATTGTACAGAAGGGGCTCACATACAGCTTCATGTGGGAAGGGCAAATGTATCAATAGAGGGTGGAGACCACCGTTCAATCAATCAATATTTATAGAGCATGTTTCAATACAACCATGGTTGAACAAAGTGGTAAAATAAAAGTTCACTCTTAGATGTAATTGCTACATTGTGACTCAAATGTTTTCTTGTCACCATCAATTTGCTTTGGCTCTCCAGGATCGCAGACGCCCTTGTCAAAGCAAATGAACACATCAAGATTGAAGGCTCTGGGGGGGAAATGTTCAGAATGTCAGACACCATAAATGACATGGAGGCCTACACTAAACTCACAGGTTCAGACTAGCCTCATGCTCTCGTTACATTTTCTCAAACGTGTCGGGGATAACACAAGAGGTCAACCAAAACCTGTCTCTCTCTCTCTTTTTCATCCTCTCTCTCTCATGTAGACCATGTGTTTGAGGAGATCCTCTACTCCTCCTCTCCTGAGCTGGCTGAGGCAAGAGAGATTCTAGAGAACATCACCCACCGACATCTCTACAAGTTTGTTGTTGACTCTCGAAGGGAGATCTCGCAGGTGTGTGTGGGGTATAAAGGTAATGGGTTCAGTTTGGTCATCATTCATTTTAAGCCAGAGGAGTAGCAATGTCTCATTTCAGGGGTGTCGTTAGACCCTTTTTTTATAAATCTGCTGTGCCCCAGTAAAATCTAAAGTTTGAGTTTTAACTATTTACTTTTAGTCCGTGCATTAATTTAGATTGATAATTCCGAAAAAAATCAATGCAGTATCCCAATCAACGCTTGTAAGATTAAAGCAGTTTAAAATGCACGCAGAATTCCATGTTAGCGCACTCTTATGAGCTTGCCAAATAGCCACTGCAGCACGCACACAGAAGTCCAGGTGTCGGACTCGGCACACGAGTCAGAATTGAGGTAGGCTAAGAAAACATTACAAAACTAAAGATAGTTTCTAAATGATAGGCCTCCAGATAATCTCATTTTGACTAAAACATAAAAACAATATTACACAAAGCTCAAAAACAGTTTTTGTGCTCAATGAATGCGAAAAAATGTGTGCTCTCGCATTAACTATTGATGTCCCTGCCAAAGTTGATTTGCGTCCCTGAACTGTGGGTTAAGCAAGGGGAGTTTCTATAGCCGAGTATTGCATTGTGCGCAGCACGCTTGGAAGAAAAAAAAAGGGATATGAATAGGGGCCTGTGCCCCAGTAGAGTTTTATGTCTAACAACACCCCTGTCTCATTTCCAGGACCAGTTCGAGGACTGGGCACGTGACGTGGCAAGAAGCTGGAACCTGGATGCAAAGGACTTTGTACGCAGTGTAAGTGTCCAGACTTTGGCCCTTTTAAAAAACATTTGAAGATGTGTACTGCATTGCTACAAATGTCTTTATTGGTGGAATTCAGTCTCTTTGCAAAGAGTTCATTAAAACAATGTTGGATGTCATTTATTACCTTGAGATGGGAAGAACGTTTAAGTATTCTAAGTCCTAAGTCTGAGGACCTGGGTCTTTTATCACTCAGCCTATGATTTTACCTGTGTAAAACTGCCTCAGGTCATCAAAATGGACTATGGGATGAAGGAGGACAACCCAATTGACCAAATGCGCTTCTACAGTAAGAAGGACCCAACCAAAGCTTTCAAAATCTCCGATGACCAGGTCAGAACCATGCTGATGTCAATAGAACCTCCTACCACTCACTTCTATGGTTAAAGTATTGAATGAACTAGAACACGAGTGTGGCCCTACTGAAAGACATGTTCAAACCAACTGTAACCTCTACCAGGTGTTATACCTCAAGCCCAAGAGCTTTTCACAGCAACAGATCAGGATCTACTATAAGAAGGAGATTGATGAACAGACTATGGATGCCATTAAGGGCGACTGGCGCAGCAACTTCCCCAAACCACAGGTAAGTGAATTTGTAAATTAGTCAAACAAACATACTTTATTTCATACTGAACATATTTCATACTGCACATATTTCAATACATATAGTCCCTCATAATAACACAACGACACAAAGCTGGCTATGAAGTTTCAGAATAGTTTATGAAACAAAGCCTAGCAAACCAGAAACAGATTATTTGTGCATGCTTCAATGACCCAAACAAAACTGTTCCCAGTCAGAGATGTGCCTGGGTTTTGCCAAAAGACTAAATCCAAAAAGCACTGTTCTAGCTATTAAGCCTCCAATGAAATGCACATGTGATCAGGGGCGGACTGGCCACAGGGGGAATCCCCGGTGGTCCGATGGGGTTGGGATGGTCCAAAATACCGGCCCACTTCCATCACCAACTGGCCCTCCCTCTGACATTGCCGGCACCTCCAACTATTTTCCATATTACACAGCTTAAACAAGTATAATATATAAATTTGCCTTGCCTTCTCAACATTTGCGTCACTCGCTAGCAGACAAAGTTGTTTTTGAGAGTGAGAGCATGTCATCGGCACCAAAATGTAAAGGTGGAGCTGAAAAGCTCAGGGAGAAAAAGAAAAGATGTCTGGAGGAAGGTGCATCAAAATATAAAAAAATCTCTGATTTATTTGGGAAACCACCGACTGGTGACAGTGATACGACGGTAAGTTGTGGCGTTGACTTGGCCAAGAGCCAGTATAATTTTATTCCATGTGTCCATCCAGGCAAATTGCTTGATCCAAATGTTATTTAAAACAAAAACATATATATGATGTAATTTCTTTGTAATCATCCAAAATAATGTTAAGTGTATGGGTATTTTTCCAAGTAGGCCACTGACTGGTCGATACGTGCAATGCATTGAGTGGGCCGCGCGCCGTGTACTGAGTGGGCAGCGCGCCGTGTACTGAGTGGGCCGCGCGCCGTGTACTGAGTGGGCAGCGCGCCGTGTACTGAGTGGGCCGCGCGCCGTGTACTGAGTGGGCCGCGCGCCGTGTACTGAGTGGGCTGCGCGCCGTGTACTGAGTGGGCAGCGCGCCGTGTACTGAGTGTGCGACGCGCCGTGTACTGAGTGGGCAGCGCGCCGTGTACTGAGTGGGCCGGTCTGACAGTAATTCCCGGGCCACTTTTTTCCCCCAGTCCGCCCCTGCATGTGATTAATAAAAGTACATCTCATTTGTACCCTTCTCAGGGGTGTGGCCTATTTAACTTTTACTTATTGCTTTTCCTTTGTCAAATCCACATATGGCAATCCACATGATTGAACTAAACATGGTGGTACATGGCAGTGTCCTTTGTAGGTGTTTCAGAAATCAAGTCCTGAATGTGAAGGTGAACGTGACTTTGCATCGTGCACACACAAAAGATGTCCACAATTTCAGTTAAATGCAAATGTCTCTGCTATTTTTGAATATACAGTATCTGTTATTGGTGTACTGATTAACAACAAATGAACCTGGTGGTTAATGACAAGTTACATTCAGTAGTTTATTCCAAATTTGGAATATATATAATATAACATATAAATCTATTATAGTGGACATAATAGGTTCTACTTTTTGTTGCTAATGTGAAAAGAGGCATAACAAGTTTCAGAATGTTTGGATATATGGCATGGAAATGGAAAGACTTTACAGTGAGGTAAACACAAGATGCACTGTATGTTTTCTTGCAGACTAATAAAAAGCATTTTTTACAATAACCTTTACTCAAGTGGAGAGACTTCCCTGTAGGCCGGTGGTTCTCAAGCTGTGGTAGCAGTGGTACTTGGACCTCAGACCACTGTAGAAGTGTTGGCAGATATTGGCCAAATGTATGAAGTCAGTAACACAAACAAATAATGAGATTGTTAGGTAGGTAGTGTAGCTAGCTACAATGCTTGGTACCATGGTTTCATATTCATTAACATGACCCACTTTTTAACCCCAGGTGGAACCCCAGAATGAGTGCTGACCAGAACAGAAGATCTGGGGGTTATTCCAGAAAGTGGGTTCAACAAACTGTGAACCTAAGCCTGAACTTGGAGTTGATTTACCATAATATGGGAAACTCCGACTTTTCGGTTCCAGAAAAGCTGATTTAAATTAGGTAAATCAACTCAGAGTACGTCCACTCTGAGTTAAGCGCGGGCATGAGAACTTTTAAAAGCCAACGTCAATAGAACTCAGATACTAGGATCCACCATGGCACCTGACGCCAAAAAACATTTTCCTACTGCACCACACTTAAGATAGAAGCGTTAATACCTGTTTATGTTGAATCTGAGCACATATTCTGGAAAAATGCAACACGACTGTTGCAACGTAGGAGACAATTGGTGTGGGAAACAATTGCTGGCCGAGTCAATGCATACATTTGAATGCAGTAGCAGTCCATACATTGAACTACACTGTCTGTTAATATTACAGGTGAAAAAGTGGTGGACTTAATAAAATAGCATGTAGATGTGTAACTTGTGTTATTGTTAAACTGCTGTGTCTTGGAACTGCACCCAAGACTTTCACCCACTGGTGCACTTGTGTACATGGTTGAGTGACAAAACAGATTGGATTTGTTGATATGTCGAGATGTAAAAAAAGTCATCCCTGTTCAAACTTTATTCACTTTCTGCCTTTTCTCCAACACTGAGTTGTTGTCTCTTTCATGTAGTTAAGATGATTTTTATGTTAAAAAAACTTTATATTTAAGAATGGTGCATTGTTAGAAGAAAATGAATTGGAATGCATCAAAAATGTTTCTTTACTTTTGTGTTTTTTGGGTGTAGTAGACATGTTGATTCTGTCTGGGATTATTCAAAAATTTTAATGGATGTGGTAGTGGGTTGAGCCTTTCAATATGTTATTCCAATGACTGCTTACCCTGTGTGTCATTTTAGTGTTTAGTTTAAGTTTGTCTCCCTCTACAGGATGAGATAATGGCCAATAGGCCCAGGTGTGGCTTACTGAGTGCAAAACTGCACATTAGTTCTTGGGATCCTGATTTCTTTTCACATTTGTTTTTTTTCTTTCTGTACCTGTCTTTTAATCTGGAACATGAAAACAGAATAAAATGTACAAAATACATTTTTGATTATCAATAGTCATTGATCCATCCACAATCATGATTTGGAACTGTCCTATGTCTCTTCTGTCATTGGCTCCCCTGCATAGCAGCTGTCTAGCTGATATATCTTTGTGTGTGTGTGCGTGACTGTCTTAACAGTGGAAAACTACTTCAGTTTGGAGTGGAAAGATACAATATGGAGTTTGACCTTGGTTCCAACACAACATGGAGTTTGACATCTGTTTAGCTTACTTGCTAAGTGAAAAATATCAACAATTGTGGACATTCCGCTTCTTGAGCCCCAGCAATGACATGGCACATGCAAACATTATGTACGAGAGCAGGAAACCCTTTGGTCAGCTACCAACAGGAAACAGTTGAAAATGGCACACCTGGTGATAACCAGGGGTAAGTGGGTGATAATGTTGATCTCGTAACTCAAACTTCAACTGCCCCCTTACAACATCCACTTACCCCTCCCACCCCTTCCACATCATGTGCCGTCTTTCACTTTAATAACACATACTGCTAACACTTAATTCCATTTAATGATATAGCAATTCCTATGTACCAACAATGTTCAAAAAAGGATGTTGCTATGTAGTTACATGGTAGGTGATATGAAGTGTTTACAATGTTTTCTATTTCATAGATTCAAATCATGGCATGCATACACAGGCTAGTGGCCTCCAATGGGAGGTAACCTGAGGTTAGACAGGCCCATCTCAACTTTAGTGACCACCTTCTTCCCTTTTTGAAAGATGGTTTAATCATAATTCTGCCAAATAATTATGCATAATTCATAATTGAGCCAAAATATCATTCACCGTCACCAAGCACACCTTGAGCAGAGTCCGTTTATTCCTGATAATACATGCACCTTTTTTCCAACAATAAGATGCTAAATAAATCTTTTTTATAGAACTTCTATCCCTTTTCTTAAACCCTCCTGTTGGTTACACTCTTAGCTCCTCATCTCACTGACATCAGCTGAGCTGTACCTAAACCCAACAAGGAAAATGTATCTTATTTAGTGCTGCTTTATTGGAGTGGCTTGCAGTACATGCCTATCACCACTAGAGGGTGACAAGTCGTAGGGGATCGCTCCTGTCCCAGTCTGTCAGGTTCTCTGCTGTCTCTGGCCTTCCTCTGTCCGGTCCCACTGATCTAACGTGACTGCTGGTGCCGTGCTGTGCAGAACACAACACGTATGTAGAGTCCACCGCTCCTAGTCTCACCTCTGAGAGGAAGAGAGGAAAGTGCAATTGGGACACTTTGTTTAGCATCAGTTTTCATTTGGTTTCAGTCAGTGCGGTTATAAAACTGCACTGACCGTTGCGTCAAGCGTTTGGTCCACAGCAGCCTTGATGTTCACAGAACGGACGACAAGCTCACCGGTGCGGTACTGAGATATATGGTTAAGTAATAATCCTACTGTAAAAGGATCACTTTTCATATTCTTTAGGATCCTTTCCTATGGCCTTCTCTGAAATGAGCACATTTGTTTCCCTGATTGAAGGGAAACAAAGGAAGGATTTCTAATTCTTTGTACAGGAAGGCATTTCCAAGATGCCACCTCACTGTGCCACAGTTGCTCCCTATCTGACATGACACGCAAAATGGCCATGCTGCACACGTCTTCTCTGCCCCTGGAAGACCCCCTCCACATAAACATGCTTTGTACCAGCAGCACCAAGGCCAACTGCCTGCTAGTATTTTTATAATCTTCATCCTCCCTGACCTGTTGCTCCCTCTTGGCGCCAGTGGTCTCAGCCCCCTGTTACACACACACACACACACACATGCCCCAGCAGCCCAGTGCACTCCCCAGCCCCTCCTTGGATAATTGAGACCAGCTGTTGCAAGGTGCCGTGCCTCGACCCTGCACCCTCCTCGCTCCTCCCCCTCCTGCTGCACTTGCCTTTCTGTCCCGCTGGTATTTGCAAGCCCCCTCCCTCCTCTCTCCCACTCACCCCTCCACACCGCATGTGAGGCTCTGTCCACGCATTGATTGACAGAGGATCGTAATCTTTATTTTTTTCAATCCGGCTTGCTCCTTTCACGACACTCAAACACCCACACAAACGCATTTGTCTACCTTTTTTTGTGTGCACGTGAGTGAATGAATGAATGAAAACCTTTATTGCCTCGAGGGAAATTTGTTCTGCACCAAGAGCTTGAAAACAGAGATACTTTCAACACTGCAGACAGGACAGTACAGTGGACATAACATCATTTTACTGGCAAGTATAGAGTGACACTTCATCTTACCCATCTCCTTTTCTATCTCACTCTCCTCTCTTTCTCTCAGTACGTTCCCATCCTGGTGATGACGGGGGTGGGGGGAACCCTTCGGGCCCTGACACCAGTGGGCCAGTGGTGACAACCAGCTCTCCTGCCCGGCCCGGTGGATGGAATGCAGGATGAGTGTTTGGGAGAGGTGGGAATGACAAGGGAGTAGGACAGGCATGCCTCACTCTCTTTTCCAGCTGGTCCTCAGGGAGCAGAATGACTGTGTGTGTGTGTGCGTGTGTGTGTGTGTGTGCGTGTGTGTGTGTGTGCGTGTGTGTGCGTGCGTGTGTGTGTGTGTGTGTGTGCGTGTGTGTGTGCGTGTGTGTGTGTGTGGGTGTGTGTCATGGCCTCTCATTAGGGGGTTAGACGTTGCGGCTCCAGACCCCCATGGTAGGATTTCTTGGTGAGTCTGTGGTGATCCGGCCACTTTGATGCCCTCCAAACCCTGTACCCCCCACCGGGAGGTTAATGAGGGCCCTGGGTGATCATCAGGGAGGTGTGTGTATGTGTGTGTGTGTGTTTGTGTGTCTGGTGTTGGGATTCGGAAGTAAAGACTAAACAACCAAAGATAAAGAGACCAGAAGACAGAACAAGGCATTCATGTCGTAAAATCCCCTGTTTCTGTATTATCAGTTAAAGGAAACTGTCAACTGGTAAATATTACTTTGACTAAATGAGCTGTGCTTGAAAGGAAAGGAGAGGTAGTACGAACTAAGGACAAGTATTTGGGTCCCCTAACCCCTCCTGTTTCCTTCTCTCTCACACACACACACACACACACACACACACACACGCAAAACCACACATGCTCTCACTCAGTCACAGATGTAAATGCCCTGAAATGGTCCCTCCTTGAGTTACAGAATTGGTCATTTACGTAACCCTGGCTCACCTAGTCTGTGGACAGAGATGGATGGTGAGTCGGTAGTTTCTTGTCATCAGGGGATGGGTGCTGCAAGCCCAGGCCCAGCACAGAGAAGCACGGCCCCTCCAAAGCAGGTGCTCTCCTTCTTTCTCTTCTACTCTGTCTTTCAGTTCAACTTGTTTTGAAAGGAACCCCCCCTTTCCCTCACATCTCTCTCCACACCTGTTAAAGTGTGAAGGGCTTTTGCTGAGGGGCAGGGGGTGGTGGCGAGGTGGTAAGGTTGGGGGGCAGGGCAGTAATTGCTTTCTTAGTACACTCTTTACCTCCACCCCCTCTCCTCCCCTTATCCCCCCCCCCCCACACACACACACACCTCCCTCTTTGATGTCAGATGTCAGAGCCAGGCTGATTAGCTGTTTGTTGCTCATTTAGCACCACTGCACTAGGGGCGCGAGGAGGGGGGAGGAGGAGGGAGAGGGTTAGGAAGAGGCCAGCCGGGTGAGTGAGCGCGTGTTCCCGGGAGAAACGTTTGGCCGAGTCTGTTTGAGAGTTGTTGTGAAACACTCAGAGCACCTCTGTGTCGGAGACACGTGCAGAATAAACAGGCGACTGGGTGGTGGAGCCCAATACACTGAAGATGAATCCACTCCCGGAAGCTTTACATAGAATATGCAGAAACACGACAGGACACACAAGTTATATACAGTAAATGTTTAAAGTACAAAAATGTCTTGGTTTTTCCATGATGACTCTCCATTGGGATTCCCGGACAACTCTAAATGTCCTTAGAGAGGTGAAAAGATCCTTGACAGCCTTTGCAATCTAGCCATGCTGTGCGTAACAGTCCAGACCTCCAGGGGGCCTGCCTGGGGTGGGTTCAGCCCTCCAGAAGGAAGAGCCATATTGGGTCTTCTGGAAGCTCTTAGTCCCCTCCCTGCCGTCATCATGACGTGGGCCAAGATTTACCCAGCTGTTTGGGATCTGTGTGTGTGTGTGTGATGTCCCTGGTAGGAACAGCACTACCTGCAATGGAGCCATGTACGAGAGAGAGAGAGAGAGAGAGAGAGAGAGAGAGGGAGAGAGAGAGAGAGAGAGGAGAGAGAGAGAGAGAGAGAGAGAGAGAGAGAGAGAGAGAGAGAGAGAGATGGATAAATGGAGAAAACAAGTTGATGACCTGGTCTCCTCTCTCGTTCCGTTTTTGTATGGCTCAGCTTAACCTTTGAGATTCCTCATGAAACGTAACGACGTCATGGTGATAGTGATTGTCATGCCATGTGATTGACAGGCTGTCACATGTACCAGGGCCCTGGTCTCTTCTCCTGCTCATTGCATTGACTAAAGTGTGTGCCATTCAATCAAACCAGCATGCTGCTTCCACAGAGCAAGCAAAAAATAATTTCTTAATTTTCTTCTTTTTTTTTTTGTCAAAAAGGCAGACAACAGACAACATGGTAATTACGCGTGCCGAAGGTTTAGTGTGGGGAAGTCTGTCATGGATAAATAAACATGAATAATACTGGGTGGGTTAACCTCAGTTGTGGTGTGGAGGGGTGAGGGGAGAGAGGATCTGAACATATGGGTTCTAGGTGGCATCCCAGCGCTGGGAAGGATGTTGTTACATCTGGAATGGCTTTATGTGGAGACACGGGGCCTTTGTGTGTGTGTGTGTGTGTGTGTGTTTGTGTGTGTGTGTGTGTGTGTGTGGAAGGGTTGGTGGCACCATGCTGTCTATGCAGTCGTGTGGGAATCTTCTTGGCACTGACGGGGGCTGTTTTCTTTTGGGTTCAAGAAAACAAGCTGTCAAGTAATGACTTCAGTGTGTGTGTGTGTGAGTGTTTGTGTTTGTGTGTGTGTGTGTGTGTGTGTGTGTGTGTGTGTGTGTGTGTGTGTGCGTGTGTGTGTGTGTGTGTGAAAGAGAGAGAGAGACAGTTTGGTACATTAAGCAAATTGGAGAAAATAGTTACATCAGTGCAGCTGGCCTTACACTACATATTAGTGTGTGTGTGTGGCGTGTTGTGCTGTGTGTTGTGTCGTGAGATTCAACCACCTTCAGTGTGTGTCTAGCTGGGCCCTGTAGCTGGTAATCTGAGCACTGAGATTAGAAGAGTACAAAAGAATGTATTTGGTTGAGCTGGGGACAAGTCCAAGAAAGTCTTCAAACACACTCCCAAACACACTCCCTTTCACACACACACTCTGCTCACACACAAACACATGCACACTCTCACTTTCCCAACTCTCTCACTCTCTATATGAGGTAGTTGTTGTTGTTAGGAGTGAAGAATATAGACATGTAAATATGTCTATAGAGATAGAGAGAGAGAGTATGTCTGTAGAGATAGAGTTTTCAGACAGTCCCATCTGTCTAGTCTGGATGGAAGTCTGTGTGTCTGAGTCATGGACAGACAGTTTGGGGGATGGGAGAAGAGGTTTGGGGGGGCAACATCATTTAAGGATACCTGAGAGAGACACATGGACACAGGGTTAGGTTCGGTCCTCTCTTGAAGCGCAGAGGTGGAATGGCATAAGTTGATTGGATACAGATATGGGGGGGGGGGGGGGGTGGAGGTAGTGAAGGGCAATGTTGTGGGGGGGGCTGGGGGTGGAGAAGGGAACAGAGTTCTGGTTTCAGGAGGACAGCTGTGAGGGACAC